>NW_021604705.1:3455165-3497295 GCF_004785775.1 Grammomys surdaster
CTCCTCTCTCTCTCTCTCCTCTCTGTCTCTGTCTCTGTCTTTTATTCGTAAATCCAAAACATTTGGGCAGGTATAGAGAAGGCCCGTGTATCCACCGGGGAGGTTAGAGCGGATTAACAATTTAAGGATTCAGACCTTTAGCACAACATGGCAATGCCAATGATCTTTATCGTGTGGCCATTCACTTACGATGCTACGCCAGTATCGATCAGCACAGCTGATCTAGCACTTCACACAGCAGCCACATAGATGCTTCTTATTCTTAACGATTACCGTCTGGATTTTTATACTTTGGAACAAATTAATTTTTGTAAAGTTTCTTTTTAATCCAAGCTTTTATTTCCTCAATTTTGAAAAAAATCTAACAGGTAAAATATTTCCACAATCCCAGCCTAACTTGAGATACTTGTTAACACATAATTTTTTTTTTAGCTTCATATCTTTAAACTGTCTGGACAGGTTGACTTTTCAGTATCTATATCATTTATTTATTACTAAATCAACACATTCCTTTCTAAAGTTGATCTTGAAATTTCTGGAAAGCAACTGTGTTCCTAATAATATTTTCTCCCATTTAATAGCAGGTCTGAGCATATTTCTCACCTTTACTGAATCCACACTATAAATATTACCCCGGAGTTTTTAATGGTCAGTAGAGTAGAGGTATTGTTTGTTTGTAAAGCATTTGCCCAGTGAATCTGAGGCTGTAGGTTCACTCTTTAGCACTGCACAAAAAATGCAAACAGACAAATTTAGGGCTAGAGAGATGTCTCAGTGAGTGAATGATTACAGCAGAGAAATGAGGACCGGAGTTTGGTTCTCGAAACCAATTAACTTGTTTGGCTGTGAACATACCTGTAGCTCCAGCATCGTGGTGTATTGAGACCTGAGAGTTGGAGGGGATTCCTGGCAACTGGCATAGCTTGAGTTTCAGTCTTAGACTCTGTCTTAAAATATGAGATGCCAAGTGTTAGAAAGGAAACTTGATGTTCTCATCCTGCTTCCAAGCATATGCACAAGATGGGTGCACCTGAGCACACATGTACATGTACCATGTGCACATGTGAACAAACATGTACTCATGTTCACACACACAGAAACACACAAAGCATTTAAAAATATTTATTGTTTACTTATTGTGTATATGTATGTGAGTTGAAGCAAAATGGGGAGGTCCAAGAACAACTTAAGGGGCTCAGTTCTTGTCTTCTGCTGTTTCTGGTGCTAGTTGTTACTCTCGTGTCGCTGGCCTGCAGAGTTCCAGGTGATTCTCCTTATCTCTGCTTCCCATCTTTTTTTTTCAACAAGATAAAGGTCTTTTTTAAAAATTTTTTCTCAAATCATAATTCATTCACACGGGGTATAAACACAGAAAGGCAGGATGTGGGGAAGGGAATGACACTGGAGTGTGGGTGTTCAGGGGGAATACAGATATCATCAGAAGGTTCAGGGGACAAGTCACTATGACTCTGCCTATGACTCGCTTGTCCTTATCTAAGTTGGTATTGTCTGCCAAGGCTACCTATTTACAAGGTCTATGACCACTCAGGCTTATAAATTTCCAC
The DNA here is from genome assembly GCF_004785775.1 of Grammomys surdaster. Lineage (NCBI taxonomy): Eukaryota > Metazoa > Chordata > Mammalia > Rodentia > Muridae > Grammomys > Grammomys surdaster. The sequence goes on from NW_021604705.1 coordinate 3,456,731, forward strand.
AAAAGCTGCCTGTTGACACTAGCTTATAGCCATCTGTTTTTCCACTGAGACCCAAGACTTGGCATTAGTATACATGTATGAGAGGCCTATTGCTGATTTTAGGCCTATGGCTGATTTTAGGCCTACAGTGGGTAAGCAGGGCTGCCCCTGACATCTCCTCCCTTCTCTAAGTATAGAAGGGCTGTGGCAATTCTAAACTTGCAAAGGCAGGGATAGAGGCCTGACCTCCCTCCAGTGTTTGAAGGGGACCTTGTAATGGCTCCAGTCCCCCTGTCGTTGTCCAGTGAGGCATGAGGGCCATACCTGTTCCAATGTCTTTTTCCTGGAGAGGGGATACTTTTGACATCAACCCCTATGCAGACAGGCTTGTCCCTCAGGGAACCCAGATAGATATTTTTATCTTTTATTTATATTCCCTTGCAGTGCTTACCCTCGCAGCCTAAGCAAGAATTCAGATCACATGTCAGAGGGGGTTCTGGGTGGCCCCTCTCTGCTTGGTCTAGGGGCAGAAGTACCCCCTTTTAGGTTGGGTGGAGATGGGTTTTGGAAACCCTGTATAAAATAACAACCTCATCTTGAGTCTCGTGGTCCTCCATAGCTAACTTATGATAATGTATCCGAGTAGATTTTGCTGCCAAATTATTTATCTGTTGTATCACAGAGTTAGTCCACCTATTTGAGAGCCAGGGACCAGCAGAAAAAAGCAAAAAGAACTCAAATAATGGTCCCAAGATGGAAGGAAATAGGGTTGACAACCTTGGAGAGGCTGCAAATCAATTCTTGTACCAGCATTCATCTGTCTCTCTCTCTGATTTTTCTTAGGCTTCACTACCTATTTCATGCTCTCTTTAAACCTCCTTGTCTTTTCTATGTAAAGGCAACCTTCTTCTTTGAGGGTTGTACACAGTCAAGAGCTGTATACAGTCTTTTCTATTGTACTAGAGTAAATCAAGTCCAATAAGGATCTTTGTGATTTTAGGAGGTCTTTTCAGACGGCAAAACGAGGGATTTCCTCAGATTAGATATGTCAATCTCTAGCTGTTTGATGTTCTTGTCAGTGGCCTTTCAAAGGTCTGAGTAGTATAAGTTCAGAGGCCAGCATCTGGATTAGAACTTCTAACAGCAGACATCACGGGTGATTCATTTTTACCTGGAAAGGAAAAAGAAGGGGATTCTCAGGGAGATTTCTCTTCCCTGGATGTAAATTGTTATTCATCGTATTTATGGTTGGGCCTGGCTTTGTGGGGGTATCTATTTTTTTCATTAATCTTTTTGGTAGCCGGTTAGCTGTGCCTTCTGTGGTATCGGACAGGCATATCAGTCCTCGGCCCTATAAGGGAACTGGGTCTGGGCCATTCCCTTTAAGGGTAAGAGGGTCCTTCCCCATATCTGTGGCAAAGTTTTGTTGGTCTTGGTGGTGCCAGAGGCAGTGAGCACTCTGCTTCCCATCTTAAAAGTACTGTGATTCCAGAAAAACTCCACCACATGCATCTCTTTCTCTTTCCTTCTCTTTCTGTCTCTCCCCTCCTCACTGTCTCTGTCTCTCTCTGTCTCTGTCTGTGTCTCTTTCTCTGCATCATTTATTTTCCACAGAGTTATGGAGGATCAAACTGCAGTTATAAGGCTTGAATACCTAGAATTTTAGCTTTTGAATCCACTGAGTTATTTCCTTCGCTCCAGACATTTTCTTTAAAATGCAGCTTTCTCCATTGTCCATGTTTTTTAGTGCAAAGCATGATTTAGTCAACACAGTATTAGTGGAGTGGGATGATAAAAGAAATGGAGTTTCAATGAACAATTCTGTTTCTTCTCCCCTCAGATTATCTACTGCAAAAAGAACAAAGATGGCAAACAGTGAATGCTGAAAGATGTTTAGATACACTTAAATATAGCAGCATTAGTTTATAAGCATGTCATTCATTAGTGATGCTGAGTTCCAAATAGAACTGGGAAACTGTCTGACTGTGATGAATAAAACACAAGTAGAATTTTATGCAATTTCATGCCAGATCAGTGTATAACTAAGACATATGTTAATAATCACATGATAAAATACTAATATAAATTTACTTAATGTTCAGTTAACTCAGAAGATGTATATTTGAGTTCCTAGAAACAGAGTTCAAGTTTTATGTTAGTTGCCAGACTGATTATTTCTTGTCTCTCGACACTCTCGTTCCATTAAATATAAAAGTACTGTTTCTTATAATTGTATTTGAGGAAAAAGACCTCCTACCATCTTTTTAAAAAAATTAATTGTTGATTCTTACTTAAGTAATACCCAGAGACATTATCAAAATTCCAAAAATATGCAGATACTTATTAATGTCAAGGCATGCATGGTTAACAGACTTCAGCTTATACAAACCTGGTATATTGTGATATATTACGTTAAATTATTAAAAGTTAATGAGAAATAGCATGACTAAGTATGCTTATAAACTACAAACAGTACTTAATTATGTCATAGCCTCATAGTTGAAGCTTTATCTGACAGAGTAGTTATTTTGGTATTTATACCCTATAGGCTGTTTTCCCCAATAGTACCTGTGTTGGTGGAGCTCTCTTTTCAGGTTTGTGGGTGGTGGTTTGTCCTCTGACCTCAGCTAACTTATGCAGGAAAAGTTACTGATTTTCAAATTGTCTGCTTTTTTTTTTTCCATCTTGGCTTAGTGTCAGTTGATTGATTTTTCTCCTCATTATGAATTGTAGTTTCTTGTTTATTTGCAAGCCTCATAATTTTTTATTGTAGAACTTACAGTATAAATTTTCCCAGTTTGTTAGTTGGGTATGGTTGTTGTCCTTTACAGTCTTCAGTGTCATTCTGACTCTTAAGTTTCTTTTAGGATGACACAATTCTATGTCAAAATAGTTTGAATCCTTCATATCTTGTATTTCAGAGGTGAACAAGAATAAGAATAAGAATAAGAATAAGAATAAGAATAAGAATAAGAATAAGAATAAGAGGAGGAGGAGGAGGAGGAGGAGGAGGAAGAGGAAGAGGAGGAGGAGGAGGAGGAGGAGGAGGAGGGACACACAGTAGTATGTGTTATAGACTCAATTATCACTACCACTAAGATAAGACACTTAGGTATATTTTCTCCCATGTCAGTAATTTGGTCTGGCTAATGAATTAGGCTTATTCCTCATTCCTTTCTCCTGCGTCTATATTTTACAATGTTTTATGTAGTTATGTACAATGTATCTGGCTCATAGTTTTCTTACCTATGTGAGATGACTAGTATTAAGCTGAATAATCAGATGAGATCCTTCGAGAAATCCAGTTTTTTTTTTTTTTTTTTGTTTTCGAGACAGGGTTTCTCTGTGTAGCCCTGGCTGTCCTGGAACTCACTCTGTAGACCAGGCTAGCCTCGAACTCTCGAACTCAGAAATCTACCTGCCTCTGCCTCCCAAGTGCTGGGATTAAAGGCATGTGCCACCACCACCCGGCAAGAAATCCAGTTCATTATCCCCCTGTTCTCTGGCTCTCCCTCTTGAGAACTATACCTACTTTGGTCTCCATGTTTCTATTACATTCTGATTTATTATATGGAGAAAGGGCCTCTCACTGAATCTGGACCTTGCTGTTTTAGATTAATCTATCTGACCAGCAGTAATATTGTTTCTGTCCTGTCCAGCATTAAGATTACAGGTATTTGACCATACCTGGTTTTTTATGTAGGTTCTCACAACACAACCTTAGGTACTCATCTTTGCACAGGATGTGCTCTTATTAAGAGAATCATCTTAACAGGCATCTGTATCTTTATAACTATTGTAATATCTATTATACAGTATTCAGTGTCAAACATGTTTTAAAAAGCAAAACAAACAAACAAACAAACAAACAGCTGGATATGAAGACCTGCTAAACCATCTTTTTGCCTGAATCAATGAGTGTTATAGAACTACAAATACAATCACTATAGTTCAAAGAGCTATTGGTATAAATAAATGTTTGAACATTAAGTACAGACTAGAATTGAACTATTGAAATATTATCCAATCCTGTGTAGTAAGGTGGTTATCTCAAACCTCTTCAATGTAGCTTAGAGGGAACATATAATTGACTTCATGTGATTGACACATAATGTAAGTATAGGTATGAGGGCTTTTTTCTTGTTTTTGCTATCTCAGTTAGAATCACTAAAAGAAGGCTAATCCTTGAGTGATTTTGTTTAGCATTAAGAGTCTCGAATATCTCACTTTAGATCCAGTGTATCACCCTACAGTGAGAGACTGAGAAGTTTGTTATTACTGAATTCACCTTACTCAGAAACATTAGCCGTGATGAAATCCTGGAGAGATTTATTAAATCTATATAAGGATGTTGTGTCTAGGCATATCACATGAAGTATATAACACTGTGCAATTGATAAAAAGAACACGTAGGGTTGGGTTAGAGGAACATGGAGTGAAGTCTATCTTCTTTTTAGTCTTTTATAGACATATTATGGAGATATTTTATTCATGTCTTCTAACTTCCTGGTCAGGATGAGAAAAGATCCTATTTCCAGAGAAAGTATGTATTTACTAGCTGGTATAGAAGTTAAAGTTTGTTTTCTCTGGATATTATGGTAACAAAAAATAGAGAAAATTTTCTATCTATAATGCTAATGTTTGAAATTCAAACTTTAGTTTAAAACTATGCATTTAGACGTTCTATAAGTATTTATTATAATCCATTGGGGAATTCTTTTTTTTTAAATTGACATTAGAATGAATGAAATGCACAGATTTTATCACAAAAAAGAATTTTGCTTTTCATTTAAGAGATTTTTGATTGGGTCGGTAACAAAGAAAAATGTTTATTCTTAGTTTATAGGAAAGACATTTCCAAAATAATACATCAGACATTTTTATAACTGTGAAGTCTTGGTAAAAAATTTAAATTGTACAAACTACAGTAATTTTAGAAAAACCGTTGTTTGCAAAAGAGTAATGAGCCATGTATCACTTTAATTTTCTTAATCCTCTTGAGTAAGTGGGGTTAATTTAGGTGTCTCTGGAAGAACATATGTTCATATATCAAGTTAGAGTAATAATCTTATGAAAAGCTCTTGGTATTCTGTATCTCAAAAAGTATGAAGCAAAAAGATTATTCCTGAAAAAAATCATGCTTTAACTTTCCTTGTTCTCCCCCTTCCTCTCCCTCTCCAACTCTCTGATACATGCATGGATGAGAACTGACATTTAAGATAGAAAGCCTGATGTTGATGTTGTGATGTCTATCTTTTGTCCCAGTATAAGGAAGGCAGATGCAGGAGAATCTCTGTGAGTTCATAGTCTACACAGCGATCTGCAGACCATCCAAGGTTACACAGCTAAACCCTGTCTTGGTAAAGGGAAGGTTAGACTTCGTAGTACATATTTGTACCCTAGTTCTGGGATGGAGGAAATGGGCATGTGCATGGGATTCATTGGACAGCCAATCAAGTTTAGGCCACTTTTGTATTGATCATATGGATTTGTAATCAATAGTTCTTATTTAGTTTTTTATCAACATGTTTAGTTTGTATTTATAATTCTGCCACTGACTGCATAAATGTGTACCTGTACACACAAACATACAAATATATATATATATATATATGTATAGGTATAGATATAGATGTATATATAGATATATACAGATACAGGGAGTTTAAAATAAACATAAAAATCTAAAGAAATATAAATCAACTAGTTTCTTAAATTCAGAACCTACTGAATGAAGACACTTTCTTTTATTTAGCATTTGTTGTAGTCTGGAAAGTCTCCTCAATGTTAATATATTACAAATTATACCTCCAAATTTTTCCTAATGGTGCTTAAAGTTTGATATTTGGCCGCCAGTTAGGACTAGAGGAAGTTGGGGTTAGGATCCCTATCATGAAATTAGTGGATCTGTAAGAAGAGGAAAGGGAATCATGGTTAGTTCCCTGTCCACAAGACACACTCTGGCATGTACCAATACTGGAGGAAGTTTCTTCTCATGGAGCTAAACAGCTGTAGGTGACATCATCTTGGAGACACCAGACTTCATGGTATTCAGCCAAGTCATCTCATAACTGTTATGTATTACCTAGTTTTAATATCATGTTATAGTGACAGGAAATTGACAAACAATGTTGTAGGTAAGAACAAATTCTCCCTCTCTCATGTTTTCAACAGAAACGAAAAATGTAGTTTCTGTTTGTCTGTTTGCTTGTATGTTTTGTATAAGAAAACATTCTCAAGATCTGTCACATCCTTTTCCTACTGCATCACATAGCATGACAATTCCTGGGTAGTGAGTAAGTTGAAGGAACTGAGGTGCCTATTATATCTAATTTCAGTCATCTTTATACACATCTGCCCACTGCGAGTGTCTTCCTCTCAGCTCTCTGCCTTAAGGGAAAATGCTTTCTTCTGCAGAATGATATGGATTATATTAGATTATGTTAGAACTGAGAGTGTGAATCAAAGGGAAAATACTAGTCAACCTGTCATGACCATTACACCCTGTCATTTTTATCTGTAATTTTATATTCCCATTATTCCCAGATTGGGAAAGAAATAGCATACTGAGTATTGGCATTGATATTCAGTTAGTAGCATACTTCACCACTGTATTGAGAAAATGCACATACTACATCAAATAAATGAATGCTATAACTTTGATTAATTAACAACATGTATCTTTAAATCACTGTTTTAACGTGATTTGGGTATACAGTTTGTTTGCTTTCTATTGAGAGGGCCAATTGATTTCAGTGGATTTGAAGACCTATGATATAATCTACTAAATCAAAGTCTAACAAAATGAGAAAAATAGAGAAAAATACTCATTTGCTAATGGAAAACACTACAGTAATGCTGACCTTAAAAGGTCAGCTGTGCCATCTTTTCAGTTGGTTAGTGCTTCACTGCGTTGCTTACTTGTAACCTAATATAGAGCAGAAAAGAAAGCCCTGTATCCTTGAAAGTTCTTTAGCCTTTGAAATGGAAACTGAACTTCATATTAATTTAGTATCCAAACAACTGACTATATATCCTTGTATATTCTTTCCATAGCTTATGTCTAGGATATTATCATAGACTAACAAATCTCATAATATGTGATCAACTATTAATTATGAAGTTTGAGTTATCTAAAAACTTGTGTTCAAGAAATTTAATTACAGTTTGATTCTTTAAAGCTCCTGAGCAATTATTTTAGAATTTGCTTTTTTAGAAATTTGTATGAAAACATGCATAAAGCTGTTCAAAAACTTTTAGGAGTGATTGTATTAGGAGAGATATCAGCAATAGCATCTACAGTAGCTAATCCATTTATATACTTTCCATACACTATATATACATGGGAAACATGTCCTGAGGAGATCATAAATAACCATTAGCAGGTACACTGGTAGTAGTACGCATCTAAGAACATGAGCAGGTGTAATTTTCTCTTATTTTGGTAATATGAGGAGATAAATATTATGCAAATGAAAATGATAGAAAAACCTTCATACCCCAAACAGTATATCCCATTAAGTTAAAATGGATATGCCAAAGTGGATGGGGAAAATCCCATGAGATCTCACCTATACAAAGACTAACAGGTAAATGAGGAAAGCTGGGAATTGAAGGGATGGGTGATTCCAGGGAAGAATACTCCAATTTGTTTTCAAGTGCCAAAGGCCAGCCCTCAAAAATAGATACATTATACAGATTAAACAAGTTATATTTAGTAATATATATGTATATACATACATACATGCATGCAATAACAGTTGATAAAGAAAGGAGACCACGAATTTAAGAAAAGTAGGGAAGGACATAAGGGAGTGTTTGAAGACTGGAAAGTTGTAATTATATTATAATCTGAAAAAGTTGGGACCCTCTCTTTGAGAGCTGGAAATGTATGCGGAGTTGAGGATTTTACAGGTCATTTTCTAGCTTCTCAATTTCCTTTGTTTTTCTTTGTAAAAATGTTGCTCATTTTTTGTAAAAGAATAAGGGAACTTCATTATCTATTTTCATTAATTGAATTAATTATTATCACATACTAACACAGATAATCACTATTTTGGTGACACTTATGCCAGAGCTCTAGGAATTTGCTGCCTTTCATAGTGTTCTCCAGATTTTCACATTTTATTTTAATATACTATGTAGCACAGCTTCAAATAGTCACATCTGAAACAGAGAATAATAAATAAGCAAGTTGATTAGAAGTTAATGTATATTTGACTTGTACATCATATACCACACATTTAGTGGTTGGATCGAATAAATACATAGTGAACATCATGAGTATTAGATGACTTACTTGGAGAGTTTGGTTAAACTTAGAGAACATGGTAAAGATGCAAGTATTTTTATAGCAACCATTCTGTGGCTTGTAGTTCCTTACGTAGTAAAAACTTCAAAGCTAAACTTGGCCAATTTACAATTTGTATGTGACTCCTACTTCAAAAATTTACATATACATATACATACATTGCAATGAAGTAATAAATGAGGATAGTTTACTACAATGGAAAGAAAGTAAATTAACCACAATAAAATTGCACTTGCATTAAAGTGCATCTTTAATGAATGTTCAGTTTACAAAATCATAACGGTAATGACTTTGTTCATTAGAGAATATTTGAGCCCGTAATGGGCATTAACCGTATATTCTATTATTGTCACAAAGAAGAGGTACTTGGACATTATAAAGGCAATTTCCACTTACCCTGAAAGACTCCTCAGGAAGTATAACAGCTTTCAGTAGCATTGATCCAGTGATTGAACAGCCAATTTGCTTTCATTATAAATGAACTATGAACAAGCCAAAGCCTGCACCCGCAATCCTCAAAGCCCTATGTCCTTGTTGATTCCTTGCTTCAATACTCTTGTTTTTTTCTCTATTCTTCAAAAGACTGGCTACATGCCATGTTCCATTGGACACATCAGCTTCTCCAAGAAGTTTCCACTGACCTAATTTAAAGTACCAACAGCCCTCACTCTCTTTGATTAGGCTGTTTTATTTTCCTTCATTTCACTAATTGATAATTGGGAAATGCTGAGTATCTACAGTGTGTCAGGCACTGTCACAGAAATGAAGATTAATGGATCAATGATAAGATATAAATTTACTTAAAGAAAAAAATTCATATTCACTTAATTTTATTATCTTCCCACAAGGACTTAAGAGAACAATCACTGTTTAGTTTGGGAGGAATTTCTTTAATGACTGCAATAGACTGCATTCTTGCCAACACTTTATAAGTTTCTTCTTCTTTCTTTTTCGTTGTTATAGAGACTATCTCTTCTCACATTGTGTCAAATAATAGACATTACAGAAATGATTCTATTCTATGCATTTTACAATTTTTTTGTCCATTTCTCAAGAATTAGTCACAATGTAGATAAATCACTTTCCTTATAAAAATACTGGTCCAAGGCTTTGGATAGATCATATCAGTGAGTTATTTACTAGGAACTTTAGTTACTATGTTGTTAGTTGAGCTTGAGCTCCTTGTAGTTTTTTTTCTGTTCATTTCCTTGTAAAGAGTTACTCTTGTAAAATATTTTTTTTATTCAAGAATATTAGTTTTTAATTGATGTAATGCAACTGTACATATTCATGAGGTGCATTGTGTTATTTCAGTACATGTTTTTATGTATAGTGACCTAATTCAAAGTATGGGGCAGAGCTATCACCTCTAAAACCAGTTCTATGTCTCTAAATATTCAGATTCTCTTTTATCTATATTCAATACTCAGTAATTTTCCTTAGCTATAATATTCTTATTGTTCCTTAGAGCATTAGAATTTATTTTCCCCAATTAAGTACAATTTTGTAATAGTTAACTAACCTCCTTCCACTCTCTATTCTTTCCAAGTCTTGGGCACAAAATCATATTCTATGAGATAATTATTTTTAATTCCTACACATAAATGAGAAGATGTGGTATTGTGTTTGTTTTTATGTGCTTGGCTAATTCACATGATTCGTGTTCTTGAAAGTAAGAGTTTATTCTTTTATCACTTAAGAGTATTCCATTCTGTGTTTTATAAGTCTTCTACTGATGAACACTTGAGTTGTTTTCATATCTTGAAAATAAATGCAAAAAATGCTCACATCTCTTCAACATACCAGGCCCCTTTGTTTTGGTATACACTTAATGGTGGGATTTTGGATCACAAGGTAGGTTTTTTTTTTTTTTGGTAATTTTATTTTTATTGTAAATTCAATGCTGATTTCCAAAAATTACTTAATAATTTTGAATTATTTCATATGAATATTTTATTGTACATTCTAGGAAAGTATTGTACATTGAGCTATTAGCTTAGTACTTTATTGTTTGATGTAGAGTTTCTCTCTGTAACCAAGAATGGTCTTGAATTAATGATTCATTTCCTTTTGCTTCCTGGGAACTAGCATTGTAAATATGTGCTGTAGTGCCCAGAATTTTTCTGCCCTTCTGACAATAATCAGTATTATTGCATAGAGATATCACTATGTTTTTGTTATGATATACCTGTTGGCCACTTATATTGATAGACAACTGATCTTTCTACAAAGGTACTAAGGAAATACACTGAAAAGAGGATAATCTCTCACACAAATGTTGATGTCAAAAGTAGACATCTGTATGTAAAATAAAACTTTATTTTTATTTCTAAAAGATAAGTAATGAATTAAGAAAAATTTAAGACATTACCCCATAAAACTAGTAAAAGAAAATTATTTTAAAAATGTTCTAGGAAACTGGTGAGTACAAAATACTTTTAGAGAAGAACTAGAATCCTAAAATTATATACATTAATAAGTTACAATAAAGTAAAATATTTTCCAAACTAAAATATTATTCCTGGCAAAATAAATGACTATCAGAATACAAGACAACTTTAGGGGTATTTAAAGATTGGATTGTTCAAACTATTCTGATACATTATTAATGACAAAAATCTATAAGTAATACATGTAATGCAACAGCAAATATCAAATAATCTGACTTAATTACTGCCAATTGATCTAGTGAATGTACATTTTCATTTCCATGTAGTACGACATCATAAATTTAGAGATTCAGAGAACAACACTGTAGTGGGAAATATAAAAATGCAATCCACACTATCGCTGCAAGGCACCTACGGGCCTTGTTCTCATCTCCGCAGACTCTCTGACCAGGAGCTCTGAACTCTCTCTACCTTGCTTATTAAATTCCCATGGTGGGTCTCAGCCGCACTAGCCCCACTCTTCCAAATACCTGTGGCTGGCTGGGGTGCCTGCCACGGTACCTTTTCTCTGGAATTCAGTCGAATTGCAACATGAAGGAAAACACAACACAACTTTAGTTTAGAATCAAAAGACAACACAATAATGAGCACAACAACTAGAATCCTAATGTGTAAGCCATTCTAAGTTAAATCCTCCGGTAGCAGATCCCAAGGGATCCAATACCAAAACTGGGGATCTCTACTACTTCACCTCCATGTTACATTCTTCCATCCCAAAGGAAGTATCTTTCTCCTTCCTTCCTTTTTCCTTTCCACGACCAGGTAGTCCCGCCTACTCCTCACCCAGTTATTGGTTCCTAGAAATCTTTATTCATTAGGGGAAGGTTCACAGGAAGTCACCTGAGTATGTGATTCACTTCTTGGTCCCAGGCAGCCCCTCTTGCTGAACCAGAATTAGCATCAAAATACAAACAGCACCAGGGTTATCCACAACAAAACAATTTTATTGTTTTCATTGTTTTAAAGCATTAAAAGTGTCTGGGCTCACCTTAACCTTTGCTCCTCTTCTAAGTCTCTACACAGGCTGCAATTGAGGATTTAGGTATGGTTAAGCCTTTTCCAAAGTATCAACAAAGAAATTATGGGCTTAAGATTTGTGTGATTGTGTGTAATTTACTTTTTTGAGTGCCATTGTAACAAAGGCCTTCCTCCTCTTTATCTGATTTTGAGGCTACCATCGGCTCACTTCCAAATTAGTCTCCTAAATATGGCAGTTGCTTCATGAAAGTCTGTGAGCTTTCATATAAATAGATAAAACGATAATTGGATATTCCTAGGCAATAAAGTCAGATATCAAGATAAATCATATTTCTATACTTACTAACATAAAAGTGACATCCCATCCTTGATCATAGTCAACTAATTAGAAGCCGGACACAACATGGTAGCCCACATTCAAGACCATGGTCTTATACAAGGAAAAGATTTCCAAAACTCAGGGATTATTGAAGACATAGCAAGTCTGCCAACTACAACAGTTGTTGTAAGTGTTGTTTTACCATTTCTTTAAACTAGTAATGAAACCCAAAGGTATATGAGACAAGTGAATTGCTGACATAAAACTGTTATGTTTGATAAAGACTTTAAAAAGTTAATTCTCTAAGTGAAATGTTCTTGAAGTATGTGTAGGCTTCAATGCTATAAAAACAATAACAACTTATAATTCTACATATACGGCTATATAGAATATCTAATTTACCATCAAAGAAAAACAATTTCAAGCTATAAATTAAACCTAACTCATTATGAATGTGACATGTGCAACAAAGGCAATGCAAACATGTTCTCAGCCTTGGCCAACAATATTGGCCACACAAATATTTTTGTCTGATTCCTGGTCTTAAAAGATTCTTTTATTTTTTTTGAGATTGATATAAACTTACATAATTTCCCCTTTCCTTAATGTCCTCCAAGCATCTCATATACCCCTACCTGCTTTTTGATCTCTTAGAGGTTTATGGACTTTTTTTCATTAATTGACACACACACACACACACACACACACACACACGTACACACATACATACATATATACAAATGTGTTACTAAATATGTAAATACAACCTTCTCTATCTGCATAATGTTACCTGTATGTATGAGGTCTGACCATTTAGTATAAGATAATCAGTTGCTGTGTTGTTCTTCAGGGAAGAATATTTTTCTTGTTCTCAGCAGTCCTTGGTTTCCTATAGTTCTTGTGTAAGTCTGAGGGCCTGTGGGTTTTCTCTTGTTCATTTTAGTATGTGTATTGTTTTGTCCTTGTTTACCTCATATTTAAGCATATTGGAGAGACTTTATACGAGTGGTCTGATATCTGAGAATGATGATGTAGTAAGCCATGTTCAAATTATTCAAGAAATACAAAGCTATGATTATTGTGAAAAGAATATGAATCTCAACTCTTATTCCATAAAATGACTAACCCTAAAACAACAATGCAGAAGGTTGTTTGCAATAATCCATGATGAAACACATATTGGGGATACTATTGTTAAATTTACATGATTCTTTTGAATCTAAAATCACAACAGGTTTATAATGCCTCCTTTAAAGTATAAACTCAAACAAAATGACATTATTCACATTAGTATAATAAATACATTATTTTAATGGTTATCATTGTTTGACTGCCTCATTTTCATTTACTCTTTAGCATTGCTATGGAGTAGTAACAGCCACTCAGCCACATGTCCTTTCCTGAGGGAAAGGGGAGGAGGGGAGGATGGGAGTTAAGAGGGAGTGACTGAGATGAGAGGAGGAATGTGAAGCTGTCATCTGAATATAAAAAAATAAATAACTCAATAACCAAATAAAAGAGGTGAAGAGATGTTAGATTTAAGGGGATTAACTGGGGATAGAGATCAGAGGGTAAGATAAATATAGAAGTATGAAAAGACACAAATAATACCAAAGATCTTTTGAAAAGCCATATGAAAACCAAGTAGTGCAACTGTAGAAGCTCTCTAAACTATTTATATGAAGAGAATTAAAATGGAGTCATCATATAATAGGGGAAAAGTGATGGCACTAAGTCAAACTTTCTGTGTTAGGAATGATTTGTCCTGTTTAGTATTAGCCAAAGAAATCCCATAGACTTTCTCAATATCACAGGCTACTGTCAAGAGTGCTGGTTTCCACAACCTGATGGTAAGACTCTATTACTAAAGAAGCAACTTACTTATGTTATCAAACATGAAGAAATCAAGTTGTAACCAACTAGAAACTTCATCTCTACTAATGATTGATAGATAGATAGATAGATAGATAGATAGATAGAACAGGGATTTGGGTAATGAGGAGATGAGGGAAATCTGGCAAAAGTTTGTGGGAAGAAAAAATATAATCAAAGTATACTATATAAAAACTTTTAAACATAAATAACAGGAAACATAGAACATTACTAGAAAAATGAATAAAAGCATGTATGAGAAAACATAAATGGAAGTTTTTGTTATTTGCAAAGCACACAAGTATTTTCTAGGCAAGGCCTCAGGACACAGAGGATGACAGCCAATTGTGATTGTCAAGACATCTATGTGTTGTGAGTGACAGAGGGCGGGATCCAGCTGAAGCCAACCAGTGAATGTTTGATAATTTGATAATAACAGTGTGTGTGACCATGTTTTTGATGGTTCAGTGACCATCTGTAGCTGGTTATCTTTTCACTTTTAATGGCCACTTCTGCTGTTATACATGGGAACATTTTACCTTGAAATAAATTGTACCTCTACTTGCTAATGCTATTTTTGTCCACACCTTGATCATCTTTGGCTAACAGTATTAAATATTTATTGGAGTTACACATAACTGGGAATTATTAGTGATTGACCACAGCTGTACCCCATTAAATATTCATTATATATTTTTAAATTATTGATTAATATTATAAATGCACAGACACCATAATAGAACACAACTTTAGAAAATTTCCCTTTGACAAATATTAACCTTATTTGTATTCTTTTTTCTGATAGGAAACTAACAAGATTGGTATTCTAATCTTACAGCATTTCTTATTGTCTTTTCATACACGTTTATTTCTACTTGAGAGACTGAGAGATAAGATAGCATGGATGAGAAAGTATAGGGATAGCTGTGAGCCTTGAACTATTTTATAACTTTTCATGCTTTAGTTCACATAATCTTTTGACAATCTTAATAAGTGCTACTTTCTCTTTCTATGGATGGTAGAGTTGAGACACAAAGGTTAAATCACATGACCTTCCATGCCCTCCCCCTCAAAAAAAGTGAAGGTGGCAGAGTTGGAGTATTACTACCATATCTTTATTAAAGCTGAAAGATGTTCTGGCCTGACTGCTAAAAAGGTTGCCACACTCAAAGTATAGATTGATCTCATGAAGAAGTCATAAGAAAATCCAGTCACAAGAAAACTCAACTTATTGTGTTGCTGCACCATAGAGAAGTATTCTGGGTAGATAGTGGCTGACTACAACAACCAAGAACTGTTCTGTATTAGGAGACTCTAAGAGAGGACATTTGTTATAATATGTAATTGTAGGGATGCGTTTTTCAGCTTTAATAAAAATGTGTATTGTGTATAGCTTTCACTACCCCACCTAAGTTCCTGGAACAGACTACACTACCGGCCTCCACCCAAATGATATTGGATCTAGGGATGAAAAACACAGACACACAGACACAGACACACACACACAGACACACACACACACACACACACACACACACACACACACACACACACACTTGCTCAATTTTAGTTTGCTTTCTTGGTTCAACTGCTAGGCACCTTCAATCTACCTTGGCTAGCATGCCCTTCCCAGCACTCCCTGCTTGGAATCTGCATTCAACTTCAGTTGCTCAGCCATCTTTAATCCCAATGCAATATCCCCAACCTCCTGGCCATAGAAGTGGCCTGTGATTGCTCTGCCTGAGATCTCACATGGCTGGTTGGTTTTTGTCCCTTCAAACCATAGCAAAAACTTTCCTTCTTCCCTGTGTCTGCCAGCTTGCCTGTGGGAACCGGAAGTCCTGCCTGTTCCTTTCATCCAGCAATTGGCCCTTGGCGTCTTTACTAACAGATAAAGACAACTGGGGAACAGTACAGCATCAGAAGCACTTCTACAATGGTGAGTAGTTTTTGTTTTATAAACAGTGATCACTTCAAACAAACTGTGGCAAGGTTGAGGAGTGAATGTTTTTGCAAATATTGGAGAAGGAATTTGACATTATCATTTTTTTTTGTTTGTTGTTTGTTTGGGTTGGGTTTTTGGCTTCAGGTGTAATGGAAGAAACAAAATTATGATCACACTTTTCTCAGGAAGTTTGTGGTGTGACAGTGATGGAAATTTAAATAAAGCTACTGAGTCATTTCCAAGTAGTAAAAGACATGGTAAAGGTTGGAAGATTCACATGTTGGCAATATTTAAAGGACAGTAGTTACGCCTCTGAACTGTATTTGTGAGGAATATAAGTCTTCCACTCAGGTGCTGATAAAACCAGTAAGAATGTGCATACACAATGATTAAAAACACCAATTTGACATCACAGGAATAAATCTTTCAGATTTTAGATCATGTGGCTTCAGGTGCCAGGTGATAGAATATTAATAACTGAAAATGGAATTCTGGGTACAGAAGTCTTTGTGCTCACAGATGAGCACTGGAGATACCAAGAATGTTAAACATGCAGGGCTGTATCTTTAAAGAAATAGATGTATAAGCCATTTCCCACCAAGAAGACTAGGGATAGATGTGGTAATAGCCTGGTGATCCTTGAGCTATCTATATGGCCAAGGCACACCTAGCTCCTCCAGACTCATATGTTTATCTCAGTCACCCTCCCTAGATCCTTATCTTGAGCATGATTTTTAGTCAGTAGAACCCATCTTTATGGAAGATGTTCCATATACTTTGAAAAAAGTTTCAATGCAATCATGTCTCAGACTTTGCTGTTCACATGGGGTTGAATTAATTATCACCAGACAATTTATTTCTCAAAATTATGTTGTGCTTAAATATGCCTAAAATAAACTATCTGATGTCAGATGCTCAAAGTTTGAACCAACATCGGCTACTGTGTTCCTTCTTGTCACATGTACCCTGCTGGCTGTGGTGAGTTCCAAGAAGCCCTCTCCACTCTGCAAAGTTTTAGTCTGGATTGCCCTTTAAGCGGTGGTTTCTATATCCAGCTACCCACCAAGAACTGATGTCTATGTGGTGATGTGATGTTGTGTTTCCTATCTTAGTGATATCACATACTTAAATTTCAGTTTAATGTGTCTAATGATTCTATCACTTAAAATGACATGCACTTTTCTTTAAGTATATTTATAGGTATTATTTTGAAAGTTTGGGTATTCATTTTCTCAAATATTTTGATAGTAGCTTTTTAAATTCTTAGACAATTACAAACTGTATTTTGAACATACTTATGCCAGTTTCTCACATTACCATCTTCTGTACCTTGCCATCCTTTTCTAGTCCAAATTTCAGATGTCTACTTTGTTGTTCGTCTCGCATTGAGTTTGTGTTGCTCTGTTGTCATGGGAACAGGGTCTATACTAGCCTGTGGCCAAGCTAACAGGAGTCGTATCACTAAATAAACCAGGTTTCCTCGCTTCAAGTAGCTATAAAATGCTAACAACTCCCCAGCTTGTGATAAGATTTCAGGCTCATCTTGCCCATATATACTGGGATTCTGTCTGGTTAGAGCTTGCACAGGTCTTATGTGTTCTAGAACAATCATTGTGAGTTTATATGTACATTTTCCCTGTTGTTTCTTGAAAACACCATTTCTTGTTTCCTTTATGTTACTAATAACCTCTGTTTTCATCATTTTCTGCTCCCCTCTATGTGAAGATTTCTGAGTCTTGCTGTCTTCTTTGATAAGGGATAAGAGATGCTCTGATCTATGTTTACAGTAAGTTATTTTGATACTATATCTATTTAGTAGGAAAATAGAATTGAGCTCTCCCCTAGGGCCTATGACTGTTTAACTATAGGTTTTCTACCTCGAATGGTGCAAGCAATGAGTCCCATATCATTAGTGAATTTTAAATCCATTAAGAAAGTAGTTGGCTACTCCAATACCACGACATTGAACACCTTCCGATTCTGATTTTTATAAGGATCAGAATTTTTGCAAAATTAGTTTTTTTTTCAGTTTTATGAGTTCTTTTATCCAATTGGATATTCAATAAATAAAAGTCTAACTAACTCAATACTAGAGAAAGTAGAACTTAGGAATGAAAGATGAACTTAGCTCTGAACCACCCTGATGGGATGTTCAACTTTTATTCACCTCTCATCTCTTATTTCTATCAGTTCTATTCATTCTCTAAAGCAGTAGTTCTCAATCTTCCTAATGTTGTAACCCTTTAATAGTTTCTCATGTTGTGGAGACTCCCAACTATTAAAATATTTCAGAGATACTTCATAACTGTAATTTTCTACTGTTGTAAATTGTAATGTAAATACCTAATATGCAGGATATCTGACGTACTACCCCCAAAGGGGTCAAAACACACATATGGAGAACCTCTGCTCTAAATTCTACTTTGGTATGACCTTACATCTCTTCCTTAAAGGTCACATGGCTTATTTGTATTTTAAATGTGAATTACATTCTGTATTATTAGGTATAATATTTCTTATGAAATTTCAAATTAAAGCTAATTAGTAAATCTTCTCTTCTGTGTAAATATAGAGAAAAAAACTAGTAATTTTCAGCTATCTCATGCTTGTCTACCTTATAGTCTTAGAGGAAAAAAAGGCTCTCTGGCATATACGTGTGTGTGTGTGTGTGTGTGTGTGTGTGTGTGTGTATGTGTGTGTCAGCAGCTTAGCAAAGTATACATACTTATCCAATGACATTTACCAAAACGCAGTAATTAAAATGTATTTGTTTTACCAACATTTGATTAAAAATGAAACAAGAATATGAACAAATACATGAAAAATGCTGGGGCTGAAAAGATAGTTTACTGGTTAAAACACTAGCTGCTTTTCTAGAAGACGGGGTTCAATTCACAGTACTTACATAGCAGCTCATAGCTATATTTAACTTCAGTTCAAGGGGATCTGATTGCATCTTCTGGCTTCTGTGGATCCAAAGCATGCCAGTGGTGCACAGATGAACATGAAGGCAAAAAAGTCCATACTCACTAAAAAGAAAAATAAATATGAAAAAATTGAAAATTGATAAAAAAAAGTGAGAGTTAATATGTAGGTATTTTCCTACCTGTTTTTTGAAACCACAATAGAAACACAAAGAAAATTCATTTCTCTTCTTGTAATAATATGCAAAGTGAGTCCTGTTTTAGTTTGTGAATGTAATGATTAAAAAATAATGATAGCAGTTTACATAAGGCTGACTCCATCCTCAATACTACCCCAATCCCCTAAAAAAGTAGGTAAAATATATAATTATACATAAAATTAACATATAGGCATATTTTAGAAAAACGCAACATAAATACTTTTAAAAGGCTAGAGAGTATGTCTAATCGTTAGGAGCATGTGCTACTTTTGTAAGAACCAGAGTTTGGTTCTTAGCACTCATGACAGGTGGTTCACCATCATCTCTAAGTCCAGCTTCAGGGTACCCAACGTCCTTCTCTGGACTCTGCAGTCACCTTTTCTCACCCTCATCAACTAAACTAATATTCAGCAGAGAGAAGTTTGGAAAGTCTAGAAAATATCTAATCCAGAAATAAGTAATGTCAAGTAATGTAAACAATTTATTTTAAGTGTGTATTCTTTTTGTTTACCAACAAATGACATATATTCCCCTAATAAAAATATGATTAAATTATATGTATATTTCAACTAGAACATTTTAGTTCATATAGTTTCAGAATGCTCTAAGTGTTTCTTTTTTATTAATTATTTTATGTATTTACACTAAAAATGTCCCCCTTCCCAGTCTGCCCTCCATAACCCCCACCCTCACCTTTCCTCCCCTTTGCCTCTAAAAGGGTGCTCTCCGACTCACCCACCCACTTACACCTCACCTCTGTAGCATCTACCTTCGCTTTGGCAACAAGCCTCCACAGAACCAAGTGCCTCCCCTCTCATTGCTGCCAGATAAGATAGTCCTCTGCTACATATATAGTGGCAGCCATGGACCCTTCCATGGATACTCTTTGGTTGGTGGTTTAGTCCTTGGGAGCTCTGGGGGGGGTGTCCAATTAGTTGATATTGTTGTTCTTCCTATGGGGTTGCAATAACTTTCAACTCCTTCATTCCTTCCCCCATTGTGACTGGTATGAGATAAATTCTCATGGTTGTTTTGATTTGCATTTCTCTGAAGACTAAGGATGTTGAACATTTCTTTATGTGCTTCTCAGCCATTTGAGATTCCTCAGTTGAGAATTCTCTGTTCAGCTCTGTTCTCTATTTTTTAATAGGGTTATTTGGTTCTCTGGAGTCTAACTTTTTGAGTTCTTTGTATATTTTAGATATTAGCCCGCTATTGGATGTAGGGTTGGTAAAGATCTTTTCCCAATCGGTGGATTGCTATTTTCTCCTATTGACAGTGTCCTTTGCCTTACAGAAGCTTTTCAATTTTATGAGGTCCCATTTGTCAATTCTTGATCTTAGCGCATAAGCCATTGGTGTTCTGTTCAGGAACTTTTCCCTTGTGCTCAAGTATTCCAGGATTTTTCCTACATTCTCTTCTATTAATTTCAGTGTATCTGGTTTTATGTGGAGGTCCTTGATACACTTGGACTTGAGTTTTGTATAAGGAGATAAGAATGGGTTGATTTTCAATCTTCTACATGCTGACCTCCACTTGAGCCAGCATCATTTGTTGAAAATGTTGTCCTTTCTTCCCCACTGGATGGTTTTGATTCCTTTGTCAAAGATAAAGTGACCATAGGGGTGTGGCTTCATTTCTGGGTCCATTGATCTATCTATCTTTTTTTCCAATACCATGCTGTTTTTATCACTATTTCTCTGTAGCATAGCTTGAGGTCAGGGATAGTGATTCCCTCAAAAGTTTTTTCATTGTTGATAATGGTTTTTGATATCCTGGGTTTTTTGTTATTCCAAATAAATTTGAGAATTGATCATTTTATCTCTTTGAAGAATTGAGGTAGAATTTTGATGGGGATTGCATTGAATCTGCTTCATGTAAGATGGCTATTTTTACTATGTTAATCTTGCTGATACATGAGCATGGGAGATCTTTCCATCTTCTGAAGTCTTCTTCCATTTCTTTCTTCAGAGACATGAAGTTCTTGTCATACACATCTTTCACTTGCTTGGTTAGTGTCACACCAAGATATTTCATATTATT
This sequence comes from Grammomys surdaster, assembly GCF_004785775.1. Taxonomy (NCBI): domain Eukaryota; kingdom Metazoa; phylum Chordata; class Mammalia; order Rodentia; family Muridae; genus Grammomys; species Grammomys surdaster. The sequence continues at coordinate 3,477,752 of NW_021604705.1, forward strand.
TGTGACTATTGTAATAGGTTTCCTTTCTCTAATTTCTTTCTCAGTCCATTATCCTTTGAGTAGGGGAAGGCTAGTGATTTGGTTAAGTTAATTTTGTATCCAGCCACTTTGCTCAAGTTGTTTATCAGGTTTAGAAGTTCTCTCATGGATTTTTTTGGGTCACTTATGTGCACTGTCATATCACAATATACGGAAATCAATATATCACAATAGTGATGCCTTGACTTTGTTCTTACCAATTTGGATCGCTTTGATCTCTTTTTGTTGCCTAAATGCTCAGGCTAGAACTTCAAGTACTGTATTGGATAGGCTGATAGTGGACAGACTTTTCTTGTCCCTGATTTTAGTGGGACTGCTTCAAGTTTCTTTCCATTTAATTTGGTCTTGACTATTGACTTGCTGCATATTGCTTTTATTATATTTAGGTATGGATCTTGAATTCCTATTCTCTTCAATACTTTCAGCATGAAGGGGTGTTGTATTTTGCAAAAGGCTTTTTCAGCATCTATTGAGATGATCATGTGTTTTTATTCTTTTGAGTTTGTTTATATAGTAGATCATATTGATAGATTTCCGTATATTGAATCATTCCTGCATCCCTGGGATGAAGCCCACTTGATCATGATGAATGATCATTCTGATGTGTTCTTGGATTTGGTTTGTGAGACTTCTATTGAGTATTTTTGCATTGATATTTATAAAAGAAATTGGTCTGAATTTCTCTTTCTTTATTGGATCTTTGTGTGTTTTTTGTGTCAGTGTAACTGTGTCTTCATAGAACAAATTGGGTAGTGTTCCTTCTGTTTTTATTTGTGGAATAGTTTTTAGAGTATTGGCATTAGGTCTTCTTTGAATGTCTGATATCATTCTGCACTAAACCCATCTGGTCCTGGCCTATTTTTGGTTGGGAGACTTTTAGTGGGTGCTTCTATTTTTTTAGGCTTTATGGTACCAGAAGAATGATGTGTCTCTGGCAGGGTGGATAGGTCCTGCCTCTGCTCTGTCCAGAGTGAGTCCCAGTTAGGCCAAGTATTGGGGGGGGGGTGGCTGGCAGTGTCTCACATACAAGCCTTGCTATAACAGACCTCCAGAAAGTTAAGTTGTCTCTCAGGGTGGGCTTGGGAAGTGGTGCTGGAGCATCTGATCTGTCCCTGAGTACAGTTATGGACTGGAAGGATGTATCTCTGGCAGGGTGGGTATGTCCTGTGTCCACTTGAGCCCATGGAGGTCCCAGTTATGTCCGGTATTGGAGTGGTCAGGACTCACCTGTGAGCCTGGGTGTGATGGACCTCCTGGGTGTCAAGCTGTCTTCGGATGTGTAAAAGGATCTGGAGTGTCACCGCTGTTTCTGGCAGAGTTGTGGACCAGAAACAAGAATGCTCTCATTTTAATCATTAACAAACCTTTAAGATTATTTTAAGTATAAAATTGAATATATTAAATCAAATTATCTCAGACTGAAAACTTATCTAGATTTTAAATTTAATTAAAGTGAATAGTGCCTTTTATTAACTACCAAAGCCTATGCTTTGGTTTTTTTTTCTTGCTAATATTTGTTATCAAAGAAATTTTGGTCATAAAAAGGTGGATTTGAACTTGATGCAATGTTTTGGATAGCAAACTCTTAGAATATTTATTAATAGTGGTAGAAATAAGGAACTGAACAAATAAATACCCTACCCTGACACATATACACATAGTGGTAGGTGCACTATCATTGAGCAGGTATGAACCTCTAATGCAGATCTAAACATTTCACTGATGCTCAATATGATAAATCCCATAGTATTCTACATGTCCAAAATATGTTTATTTTCTGAATATTTATTTAAAAATTTGCATATGTGACAGGTCATAATGCAGTGGTCAATGGATCCTGGGGAGCACAGCACAAATAGCTACATATAAAATATAACTGATACACTAAAGCTCAGGGTACATTATGATGAAACAAGGATGGAATATTGAAAGAGCCAGAGAACCAGGACATCTGGTGTGATGTTATGTGAGTCCCAGAAATGACAGGGTAGCTACACCCATGTCATACTTCAACAATAAGACCTGAATGATGACAATATCAATAGATATCCTTATTCAGTGCGGGAAAGTCCCATACCTAGACAAAGAAATACAGGCAAGTAATGACTTCTGAGAGTGCAGAACTAACATTTCTAGGCTTGAGTTTCTAAAATGTTTATTTAATGTTAAATTAAATGTTTATTTAATCTTTGAAATCATACACACAAAAGCCACACTCAACAGATTTAGCAGGCTGTATGTATGTATTTATGTGTGTGTGTGTGTGTGTGTGTGTGAATAATAATAAAAAGAGATGGAGTTCAATAGGGCCTAGCAGCAGTTGGAGGAGAGAAAAGGATGAGGAGAAGTGATGTTATTTTAGTTTAAAAATTCCAGTAAGAAAAAAAAAAGACATTAAGTTAGGATGAGGCATGGTGGAATCTAAATGGAGCTGAAGGGGGAAACAGGAATAGATGTGAACACATTTCATTATATACATATACAACCTTCTCAAAAATAAGGAATAATAATTGTGGTTTTGCTTTGATAAAAAGTGTGTATGTTTGTCTGTCCCTCTGTTTACTGATGGCTTGTTAGATTCCCTGGTCTGGAGTTACAGGTGATTGTGGGCTTCCTGACACAACTGCCCTACACAGATATGGAGAACAGACTGTGAGTCCCCTAGAAAAGTAGCAAGTGCTTATACCTGCTGAACTGTGTCTCCAGACTTAGGAGTCTCTTTTCTGACAAGAATGTATGAGGCTTGGTCAATATTAGTGGTGTCTAAGCAATGTGTGAAACAGGCCATTGGGCATTTTCAAAACAATTCCCTGAGACACTTGTTCTTTGCCATGGAAATGAAGTGTTTCTTCAAAGAGTAATACATTACAAAGTGGATTTAGTTGAAGTAAAATCTAATTTCCTTTTCCTAGTCATTGAGTAAACAAAGGGATAAGTTGAGGGCAAATAAGATATAAAATGTATATTTAAAGGGTTTTGAGGGGCAGTTGGAAGAAAATGTATACTGTGTTTATAGTAAACACAGAATATTTATCTTTAGAAAGTGTAAATTTAACATCAAGTTTTTTTGAAAGAACATGTGATTAGTAGTTATATTTCCTTTATTGTTGAGGGAAAAAACCAATACACAATAACCTTATTGTTTATGCTTTTATTAAGAAACAAATACATTTATTACAGAGATAACTACCTCACAAAAATCATATGTACAACAATCTGATTTTGTGATGTTCTTATAAAAATATTTCTAAAGAATCATTTAAGAATTCACATTTCATTTCTATAGTCATATCACCCTGAAAGCACCTGATCTTTCTTTTGTGATCACCTTCCTTCCTTCCTTCCTTCCTTCCTTCCTTCCTTCCTTCCTTCCTTCCTTCCTTCCTTCCTCCCTCCCTCCCTCCCTCCCTCCCTCCCGGTCTCCCTCCCCTCTTCCTTCCTTCCCCCCTCCCTCTCTCTCTCTCTCTCTCTCTCTCTCTCTCTCTCTCTCTCTCTCTCTCTCGATTTGCTTACCTATTTATTATCTATTTATGTTTACTTTACATCCCACTCTCTGTCTCCCTCTCAGTCATCTGCTCCCACAATCCTTCCAAACTCCCCCTCCCTATTTCTTCTAAAAAGGTAGAGGCCCATATCCCCCCATACTGGCATATCCATTCTCTGCAGTGCTAGGTCCATCATCTGTCACTGAGCTAGAAGAACATATCACACAGACAGGAAACAGCTTTTGGGATAGCCTTAGCTCTGGTTGTTTGGGACCCACATGACGACCAAGCTGCACATCTGTTACATAAGTGTAGGGTTTTTATGAGAGAGCTACATCCAGCTGATGTATATTTTTTGGTAAGTGATTTAAAGCCTGAGATCTCCAAGAGTCCAAGTTAGTTGACTCTGTTGGTATTTCTGTGGAGTTTCTATTCCTTTCAGGGCTGCAATTTTTCCCCGAGCTCTTTCATAGGAGTCTTCAACCTCTATCCACTGTTTATCTATGAGTCTTTGCATCCCTCTGAGTCAACTACTAGATGGAGCCTCTCGGAGGACAGCCATGCTAGACTCCTGTCTGTAAGCATAACAGAGTTTCAGTAATAGTGTCAGGGATTGGTGCTTGCCTATGAGATGTGTCTCAAATTGGGCCAGTTGTTGGTTGGCCATTCCCTCAGTTTCTGCTCCATCCCTTGTTCCTACTTTTCTTGTAGAGAGGATAAATACTGGGTTGAAAGTTTTGTGGGTGGGTTGGTGTCTCTATCACTCCACTGGGATTCCTGCCTGGCTACAGGAAGTGTCCTCTTTAGGTTTCATATCCCCAATGTCACCACAAAATGTCACAGCTAAAGTTAACCCCATTGATTTTTGGGTGCTTCGCCTATCTCAGGTCACTGTCACATCCTTGAGATGCCCGGAACCTCCTCATATCTGACAGTTGCAGATTTCCATTCCTTCTCCTTGCCATCTGGCCATCTCTGCTGTCCTTCCACATGCCCAATTTTGATTTTCACTGCCATTCCCATCCCCATTCACTTTCACACTGCTTCCCTTCCTCCATCTGCCTCCTATGACTCTTTTATTCCCCATTCTAGGTGAGATTCAAGCACTCTTGTGTGGACCTTCCTTCTTAGCTTCTTTGGGTCTGTGGAGTATAGCATGGAGATCCTGTATTTTATAGCTAATATCCACTTAGGAGTACATACCATGCATGTCCTTTTGGGTCATGGTTACCTCACTCAGGATGATGTCCTCAAGTTCCAACTATTTGCCTACAAAATTTATAACGTTTTTGTTTTTAATAGCTTAATAATATTCCATTATAAAGATGTGCTGTATTTTCTTTATCTAGTCTTCAGTTGAGAGAGATCTTGGTTGTTTCCAGTTTCTGGGTATTATGAATAATAATAAGGTGCTATGAACACAGTGGAGCAAGTGTCTTTGTGGGATGGTAGAGTATATTTTGGTTGTATCTGCAGGAGTGGTATAGTTGGGTCTTGAGGTAGAACTATTCCCAGTTTTCTAAGACACCACCAAATTAACTTCCAAAGTAGTTGTACAAGTTTGCACTCCCCCTAGCAATGGCTCCATATCTTTGCCAACATGTCGTAGCACTTGAGTTTTGGATCTTAGCCATCTGACCTGTGTAGGATGGCATCTCTGACTTGGTTTGATTGTCATTTTCCTGATGACTAGGATCATTGAACCTTTTTTTTTTTTAAGTGCTTCTTGTCCATTCAAGATTCCTCGGTTGAGAATTCTCTCTTTAACTCTGCACCCCATATTTTAATTGAGTTATTTGGGTTGTTGTATCACATTTCTTATATTGACCAAAATATTTATGTTATTTTAAACATGTGAATAAGAGAATATCTGATACTTATATAACCTTTCTTTGGTTGAATTTGATTAAATCTACTGGCTATTTTAGATTGAGCTGATTTAAATTAATTCCTCTCTTAAACACAATTATAAAAATTTGTAATCTGATAAGGCCAATATAGTAGTCAACTAAACCAAGTTCAGAAAGAAATGGCTCTTCTGCCTTCTCTAACACTGACCATGAATGTGGCCCCACATTTTATTAGCTTGGAATATTTGTCTAGTTTCACTAAGCTATTCACACAAGATGATTTTGCTTGCTTTATTTAGTGACTTAAGCATTACTATTCCTTAGAAGTCACTAAAAGGAACAAGTTAGAAATTCTTATTTGTATACACTAACATAAAGATTCACAAGAATTACATGGATAATTCTGAATGCTCCAAATAAAGTGCTTTGTGTGATTTGTGCTGTATAAGGACTCAAGTTTGAGACAGTCTGAAGCTTATTGTCCTTATTTCCCAGTTTTTTAGAAAAAGCTGTTATGTAGTCTGCCTCCCAGGTGATTCCAAGGGAAGCTCTTAAGGCCAGAGGTAGCTTAAGTTTAATGTAGCACATTGTCTGTGCCCTGGAATTTAAACTGATGTCAATTTAAAAATTTCCCGCTAAGCATTTTTACCTCTTTCTTGATATAACATTTTTCCATTCAGGAGGTTAAAGCTTAAATTGTATTAGCAGTTTTACTGAGTTTTTATTTTTTTCTTATAACTTTTAAGTTATATATAATTATGAGAAGTACGATAGTGATATTAAGTTTTGATGTATTCATAAAGTAGAATGCTTATATAAGGCTAATTAACAAACTCATCAACCCAAATGCTGGTTTGTAGTGGTGAAGGCATTTAAAACTTACACTTTTAGCAATTTTGAAATATACTTTCAGGGTCAAGAAAACAAATATCATAATCCCCATCCCTCAAGACGGCTCATAGTCCTTCTTAGGAAAAGACAGAAAATGCCAAAACATATATGAAAAAAAATGCCAACATTACTAATTGTCAGGAAATGCAAATTAGGATCACAATGAGACCTCACACCTGTTAGAATAATTACCAAAGTGATAAATGACTAAATGTTGACAAAGATGTGTAGAGAAGGGACTCCTGGTGCACGGTTAGTGAGAGAATAGATTAGGATAGTCTTCATGGAAACAGTATGACGTTTCCTCAGAAAACTAAAAATAGTATTACCATGTAATCCAACAATCCCACTGCTGGGGACTTAGCCAGAAACATTTAAATCAGGGTGCTGAGGAGCTAGCTTCACTCCCCTTATTCATAATATCCAAAATACGAGACATTAAAATTTAAATTAGAAATATCTAAGATAAAATAATCTATTTAAATTCAAGCTTGTGTCAGTAAAAGAAATATATTTTGGAAAAAGAAGTGGAGTGGGAGAAGGAGTATAAGGTTACTGACATAAGATATTGAAGAGGGATTTGGGAGAAAGTTCCAGAACTACTCTGGATATTTTAGCTATTTTCATTCTTCCCATCTGAAATGCTATTTCTATGTCAACTTGACACAGGCTAAAGTCATTTCAAAGGGGTAACTTCATTTGAGAAAATGCTCCCATTGGATTGGTTGGGGTAAGTTTGTAGTGCATTTTGTGAATTACTGATTGATGATGAAGTCCCCTGTGGATGGGGGCATTCCTGGTTCATTGGTCCTGGGTGCTATAAGACAGCAAGCTGAGCAAGCCATGAGGCGCAAAGCAGTAAGCATCACCCCTTCATGGCTTTTTAGATAAGTTCTTATATCAGGGTTCACGCCTTTATTTCCTAGGATAATAAATCCTGCCCTCCCCACATTGGTCTTGGTCATGTTGTTTTATCTTATCAATAGAATCCCTAACTAATCACTCTCAAAGATCACATAGTATCTTTTTGCTCTTTGTGTCCTCTTTCACTAAAGCTCTGCTGTTCTTTGTGTAGAATTGTTCTATCTGTTTCATTAAATTTAATTTTTATATTCTATTTTGTTTGGAGCTACTACAAATGAGATTTCTTTTTCAGGTACATCATTATTGCATAGAGCTTCCAATACTTTTCATCTATTAATTTTTATTATGTTATACAGTATTCATACTCCTCATCAAATTCCCATTGTGTATATACATATATATATATATGTATATACATATATATTATGTATACTAACATATATTATTCATTCTTTAAGGAGGATTATTCAATTTTCCATGACATGAATGGACTTGGAGGGTATTTTGTTACATGAAATAAGGCAGACACAGCAAGAAATATACTGCATTTTATCATCCATATGAGAAATATATGCACATGTATATATGATGCTATATACATACATGTATTAACATGAGTACACACACACATATATACATATATATATGTATATATGTATATACATGTATATACATGTATATATATATTCATCAAGAAATTCTCAAGGCTACATAGAGAATAAACCATCAAGGGTAAATCTGGGGCTCAGAGGACCAGAGGCTTGTAGATCTCAGGACAGAAATCAGTGTATATGTAGGATGGACATCACTAAAGATCTAATGTAGAACCTGAGGACCAAAGTTAGTAAGATTAAATTTTAATATTGATCTTTTGAAATAGTATGTTAGCTGTTCTGTCATAAAATGATATGTTAATCTGTTTCTCTGTAGTCATTATTTAGTAATAATTTTATGATCACATCCTTATATAGCATTACATTCTAACTTTACAAAGTACAATAATAAGAAAAATGAAGCCAAATCTATAAATACTGAGGAAATCATGCACATTCAGCTCATTTTTCTTTTCTTTTCATTTTCAGCTTTGCATTATCCAATGTCTGTATGTTCCTTGAGGACACTGTCATTCTAAGTTTTTGTCAACCTTTATTTTGGTTGTTGTTGTGCACATAAAAGGCAAACAATAGCTATTTGCTTGGTGGTTTTTAAATGAAGCCTCAGGGTCTCTTTTGATTTGGTCCCTTCCTGTTCCTACATCTTCAGTCTCCTAAGGATTTGTTACTGACTCACCAGTACTGTATCTTTACTTAGCGATTTAGTTAAATCTTGTCATTCTTTCTAGCTCTTTTTTACATTTCAGATCTCCCTTCTATGATAAAAGCAAAAATATCTGTCCATTGCCTTTGATAGTATTATCTGCTCTGTGTTTCTGGGGACAAGTATTCCCAGAAAGGAAATTCCATTTGAGTTTGAAAATATCTCTGAGAAATTGTTTCTGTCTTTATATGCAATGTGCTTCCTTACAGGATGAGAGACACAGTATTTCCGAAGCTTACTGATTCACTCATTAGTCTGTGCTTGTGTATCATTGTTTGGACAATGGAAACTATTTCTTTGAAGGGCAAGGAGATTTTTGTAAGACCTTCCTCAGTGTCTCATTTCCAAGGTCTTTCCCACCACTTTTTACCATGCACTCCAAAAGAGTGAATCTCAGCTTCTTTACATTTTGGAGATGGCTGTACCACATGTTTGTCTTTGCTTTGCTGAGTCTCCTCTGCTTGGAATTTCACCTGAGTATCATTGCTTCTTTCACTTATACTTTTCATTTGTATCCATATGTTTTTGTAAGTCTGTATTTATTATTACACTTGTATTATTTTTCTTCTTGCCTGACACTACCATTTTACTTGCTCTGTCTTCACAAAATCACACAATGGTCTGCTTTTACAAACACACAAATTCCATCTCTAGCCTGATATTTCTGGAGGCAACAATGGTAGCCTAGCCTCTTCAGAACTGGTTTTTTGGTATATGCTGAATCAGTGAGTTAATGGCTATAAATCTTGAACTAAAAAGAAGGTTTGCCTTGCACAGTCTCAATTTTCACTGGCTTCCACTCACACTAAACTCTTTGAGTGTACAAATTTTGATCCTAGATACTCAAAATGAGCGATTCAGTTACGTAGCATTTATTGTAGCTTTGTTCTTTCTAGTATGTGACAGAGTACCCCTGATTTTTTGTCTGGATGCATGAAATCTGAAAGATGCACATCATTTTGAAAAAAAAGTTTTAAGAATGAATAAATTATTCTTAATAGAGCCCTGTGATTGAACACTTAGTGATCAAGGGCTTTTTTGACTTTTATGATTTAATTTCCTTGGAAACCTCCACTTCAGAGAGCTCTAAGCCCATTTCTATTTAACAAACACACATGATATTTGGTATATATTTGACTCTGAGAAATTTAGAGATACCAGCTTTTCTAGTTCTTATGAATACTCTAATGCACAGATCCTCCTGTGATCCATATTTTATAGAAGACAAAACAGCGCAGGAGGTTCAGGAACCATCCAGAGGGATGCCAATAAGGAATAAGAGTACAGCTTGCTTCCAATCAGCTGGGCCTCCAGGGTTTTAACTCTTGGGCTCAGCCGTGCTATTTCCAGTTCATTCTAGGTTTTTATTATTTCAGTTTTGAGTGAAAGAGTTTTTGAGTAGTTAAACATACCATTCTATGAATTTCCTCAGGTGATTTGCAAAAAGAGTTTATCTAGTTAAACATTGTTCATAGGTTGAAATTTTCTCTTTACATTAAAATCATGTGGACTTTTTGAGAAGGTAAAAGAATTAAATGAAGAAAAGGCTTTCAGGTAAGTTATTGCTTTATTTATTTTGTATTTTTAATATGTTTGAAAGAATTATATCTTTCCTACTCCCCTTTCTCCCTCCAACAGCTCCCAATTATCTTTCCTTGACCCCCTTCCACATACCTCCTTCAAATCGGTAGTCTATTTGTTTATGTTTGTGTAAGAATATATGTGTAGGCACACACACACACACACCTGTTGAGTATATTATTTTTATTTTTTCTGGTCATGTTTCAGGACTTACCACTTTTTATTGGATAAACAGTAAGGAAGATCATCCCTGGGAGAGAATAATTCTCCTTCTCTAAGCAGTCATTAATTGCCTATAGGTCTTTGCCTACAGGGAAAGAAAGAATAGCTGGTACTGGAAACATAGCCAACTTTCCAGGGATATTGGAGTCATGACCTTAGAAAAGAATATGCTACCAGTTTATTAGAGGAGTTTAATTTCTTACTACATTCTGAATGTTATTTGTACACCCAGTTATGAGTGTAGCTGCAACCTCTATTAATGAAATTACTGTTTTAAAAGAATATAAATTGGAATTATATTTTAATCTTTGACTCAGTGAAACTTTAAACAATAGGAAATCAATGTTAAACACTTCTACATGGGAGAGATTGGCCTGTGTATTGATTACATAGTATCTATAAGCCCAGTAATTCTATTTAATGAAAAATCAGTCAAAGCAATGGAGACTAAAGTTTGTATGTTGCAATGGTGTAAAGAAAAGGAGAAGAGTGGGGAGGTGGGAGTCATCTCACAGACATAACAGAGACCTGGGATAGGGGAGGCGTTCGAGGTCAACAAGGGTGACTTTAGCTGTGACTCACTACATTATGGATATGGAACCTAAAGAGGCCACCTCCTATAGCCATATAGGAGCCCCATGGGGACAATAGGCACACCAACCCACCCACAAAACTTTCAACCCCAAATTTATCCTTTCTACAAGAAATGCAGGGCCAGGGGACAGAACAGAGATTGAGGGAATGGCCAAGCAATAACCAGCCCAACTTGAGACCCAACACATGGGCAAGAACCAGTCCCTGGATAGAGCTTGGGGACTTTTTCGGAAGAATTGGGGGAAGTATTGTGGGCCCTGAAGAAGATAGGAACTCCACGGGAAGATCAATCAAGTCAACTAATTTGGACCTTTGTGGCTCTCAGAGACTGAACCACCAACCAAAGAACACATGCAGGCTGGACCTAGCTTCCCCATCCTACCCCACACATATGTGGCAGATGTGTAGCTTGATCTTCATGTGGGTCCCGAACAATGAGAGCTGGGGCTATCCCAAAAGCTGTTACCTGTCTTTGGTATATGCTCTTCTAGCTCAGTGGGGGAGGATGTCCTACCACTGGAGAGACTTGATGTATCAGAATCAAGGGATACTCAGGAGGTGTGTTCCACCATCTCAGAGGAGATAGGGAGAGAGGATGGGCAGAAAGATTATGGGAAGGAGTGACAGGGAGGTGGGGTAGTAAATAAGATGTAAGGTGAGTAAATAAAATAATAAAAGAGATAAGAAAAGGAGAAAATAAGACAATAGAAGTGAAAGCATCACATCAGAAAAGGACTAAGTTCTATGTGTATATTTACAATACTCTTACTATTAAAATATAATACACACACACACACACATATATATACACACATGCACATTTAAAGAATTGATTTGGAAAGGTGCTTAAAAGACAAGAGAACATAAACAAAGGATTGTGAAGTAAAATAACTAAGAAAAGACAACAGTGGAAAATTTATAGAGGCAAAAAGGAAACAATAATAAAAGCTATAGTCACAGAGCATTAAATATCTCCAGAAATTTTAAATTATCATCTCCTTTAATAACTGCCACACCCTTGAGTGTTTGCTGATACTATCATGCTTTTGCTTACAATAGTTATCTAAATATGAAGATATTTGTCTTCAATATTAGTTGTCTTTGCTACTGTTATCCTACCTCAGAGAACAAGACATAGCCTTACAGGAAACAACAAAAATGCAGAGAGCAAATAATTCTATCCTTTGGGGCTGCATTATTGCATTAACTACAAATTACTATTAATATGTTCTAAATCTTTGTGTCTCAAAGCAATGGATATTTATTATTCACAAATCCTGTGGATTAAGTGTAATATAGCTCAATTCTTGTGGTGTGGAGTCTCTAATGAAGCTATCGTCAGGATGTTAGTCAGTACATTGACTATTTTGTGTTCAATTAGGGCTGTGAAAGACTCTTCTATGTTCATTTCCTGAGCTACCACGAGTCTTGAAATACCAATTCTCTAGCCCAGTGTTGTAGTTAATGAGGCCATCTGAATATTCCCATAGCAGGGCAATGGATGACCTAGCATACAGAGCTAGAGCTAGAGACAGAAGATCACACTCTTTATACCTGATTGTTGATGATGACCTTTCTTTATGTTTGCGTGTTTTATTTGTTAGAAGGTATTAAGTCCAGTCTATAATGAAAGACTGGAGCTTACACACATACAAAATAAAAATAATTTGGGAATTGGGCATCATTGCAAGACATTTTAGAATTTTCCCCTTTAGATTCATTATTGTAATGAATTTGATCAATATTGCTTAATTTTCCTGAATCATGTTTCTGATGTTTTCAGGATCCTTATGTAGCAGACTTAGAGTTGAGAGAAGGAGTGTTTGTGGAGTGTGACACTTACTGCTAATCCTAGAGTGTAAGAAAAAACGTTTTGTCAATTTTTTGTGGTGCTACCTTTAAGGTTTGTCATTAAAAAAATGTAAGAGTTTGTCAAGATATCTCAAGATTAAAAATAGAATAAGAAGATTCCAAAAACCTGGCTGTGCTTGTTCTTTGAAGGAAAGATTCTCAAAAAGACAAAACTAAATGTCTTTTAGTTAGTATAAAAGAATTTTGAACCAAGTAATTTATTGAATATTTTTATAGAGTTTTAGAGTAACATCACATTTATTCTGGAGATAGTCATATTTCATGGTGAAGAAAATGTAATAGACTATCATTATTGTTTCATGTTGACAAATACAATAATAATATCTAATTAATATTCATGTGGGGTGACTCATATAGTTTAGAATCATTCATCACAAGGATTCATTGATCAATAATTAATTTTTGAGCCCTTGCTGTGTGTATTCTTACATTTATAGCATGTGACTTCACTGTGGAATTATAAATGTGATTTCTTGGCTTTTATAAGTTTTATTTGTTTCATTTATACAGTTGATTCATCACTGGTTTTGTAGAGAACCTACTACGTGCACAATCTATCTGCTGTATTAATAGTGTAAGGAGGAAGGTACACAAACGCACCAGTATATTCTCTGCTTTCTAGATTCACATGAGGTTTGATTTTAATTTGAGTCATGTATATTTTTATAGCTCAATTATGCATTCTTGTTTCTAGTTGAAATATAGCAGACCTAGACTGAAGTGTCTGTTAAACTACTTTTAACTCATCAGTGCACTATAATTATTGTATTTAAATAATCTTAGTCTGAGGATGTCTATTTTTAGATCTGCTTTAGAAAGTGTTTCCTCTGGGCACTCTTCTCTCATGCCTGGCTACATTTTTTTAATGTGTGCTTTATATTGTCTGAATCATGTGGACTATCTTCTAATGTTATTGCCCATATTTTAAAACACATTGAAGTCCATTCAAAAACGAGCTGCATAAACTGTAGTAATCATCATCTCATTATTTTGTTCCCACATATTCAAATATATTTATTGTGTATCTATTACGTGCCAGGCATACGTACCTCTAGGTTATTGATGTACAACTAGAGGCAAAACACAAACTCTACTTTTATGGTGATTACATTTACATTTGTCAGATCATAAGTAAATAGATAGTAACTTAGCACACATAAAGAAGGGTACAGGGATAACAAGATGACTGGAAAGATAAAGGGATTAAGAAGACTTATTGATATAGTAACATTTGAGCTGATATTTAGAAAATGAATTGGAAAAGGAGAGGGGCAAAGACTTAACTCTAACAAATGCTTGATATCCCGAAGGATCACGAGACCTTTGAGGCTAGAGAAAAATGATGGTAGAGGAAAAAGGACTGACAACTTTAATAGGTAAGGGAAGTTAGAAATGTTTCTATGGAAAGATTATGTAGAATTACTGAACTCCCAGTATCTGGCAAGAGCAGGTGGCACTTAGTTAATATATATTCAATATTATTAGATTAATTTCAGTAAATGATATTAAGTATTATTAAAATTATTATGGTTAGGGTACTTTGATTAGTACACTGAAACCCACTTTATCCATTAGAGTCACCAAGGCATAAATTTATATATATTTAGTGTGTGTGTGTATGTGGGCAGGAAGGCAAGTGGATCATGTCACCAGACGGAAGAAATGGTAAGGTTGACTGACTTCAAACCCCATGAAACTTGGAACTGAGTACAGTAGGTGCGGGGTAGGTGTGTGACATGCTCCCTGTCAAACTCTACCTGCTCTTGAACACAAAACCATGGCATCCCACCGAGAGGACCATACCAATGAGAGGACCATCACAATCAGTGCTGAAGCCCTTCTCCATGCTAAGAGAGTATCTCAAACTGAGCCAATGGGAACCATGTACAACTGAATCCCACCTTACTCCTCAGTGTTCATAAAGTCCCTCATAGAATAAAATGCACAAGCTATTTCACCAATCATCTGTTTCTCAACTAATCCACCAAAAGTGAACTGTAAATGGAAAGTCCAAGAATCTAGTAGTTGTTCAGTCCCACAAGTCTGGGTGCCTGTATATGCTGGAATCCCAACGATGTAGGCTTCAACGACAATAAAACAATGGATGTGTTAGCAACCATCTTCCATTGTCCTTATATAGGCTGTTTTACTGAGCTATAACACTTGGGGAAGAGTTTTCCCTCCTGAAACATTCATTGCTGGACCTCAGACCTGCCTGGCAAGTTGGGCTCATGCTCTTGCTGTTCTCTGCCACTGCCCACTTGCTGCTCATTGCAGCCACCTGTCACTGCCCATTGCCACCTGCATCTACTACCAGCTGCTGCCACTGTTGCTGCTACCCCTGCTTTGGCATTGGTGCTGCCATGGTACCAGGTAGGCAAGACCTGGGACCCTGGCTACTTGCCCTGCGATGCTATTCTCTTCTGAGACCCATGGAACCCCTATTTGGTAGAGGACTGCACATGTGTACACACATATGCCATAATGCAAAAGTTCTGTTCAGAGGAAAACATGCTGCAGCTACCTCATTTTGTCTACCATGTAGTTTCCAGGAATAGAACTCATGTCAGCTTGGTTAAAATCTCTTAATCTGTGAACAATCTTGCTGGCTCTAGTATTTTTTTAAGATCTCTTTCCAGGTTATGTTGGCATATGCCACCAGAAACTCTGAGTAGCATCCATTATATATATATCATATATATATATATATATATATATATGATATATATTCTCCTAGTCCTGGCCCTCTTCTTTTATAATCATTTATCCCTTCCTTCATGATATTTTATTAGCCTCGGGTATAAGAGTTGTGTTCAAGATGTCCCACTTTGGACTGGACACTCCACAGTCACATGATTTCTAAACTTTGACCAGCTGTGGTTCTATGTCAAAAGCCTCTGCCAAAAGAAGCTTCTCTGATGAGGGGTGAGAGCTTCACTTATCTATGGATACAAAGATAAGTATTAAGAGGGCAGCTGGAACCCGGGCACTGGTGGCGCACACTTTTTATCCCAGAACTTGGGAGGCAGAGGCAGGTGGATTTCTGGGTTCGAGGCCAGTCTGGTCTACAGAGTGAGTTCCAGGACAGCCAGGACTATACAGAGAAACCTTGTCTTGAAAAAACCAAAGGAAAAAAAAAGAGGGCAGCTGGAGATAATATTCGTTAAGCCAAATGATAGTAGCAGGTTCTCTAGAGTCTATGACCTCTTTAGCCATAGATTCTTAGCTAGGTTTATAGTATCACCCACGAGTATCTTCCTATTGAGCAGGCCATACAGACAGTTGTTGGTTACCCTCAAGATAACAGTGCTACTGGTTCTTTGTAGTATTTTGGTGTATAAGAGATTATTGGAATGATTAGAAGAGGCCACTTTTAGCATAGAGTATTTAAAACAGAAGAGGAAATTTCTAGAAAAAATGACAATAGTTTGGCCACACTAATGATATTCTTACAGTGTTTCTAACTATGATTTGTTAGACTTAGATGCATTCCATACAATTTAAAATAATTAGAAAATGATTTTCTTGTAAACATGATTCAATATTCTTTTAAGAAAATGTTTATGTCTTGTTTAGTTAGTAGTAATTTTATTGATCTATAAGCTTGACTCCAACATTTAAAAATCTGAAATAAAAAAAAAGTCATATGTGATAAAAATGGAAGGTTGGTCCAGGAGCCTGCCCACATTGTTTCCCCTCTCAAGTCAGTCATGTTGTTGAGGTTTGTACTCTTGTCCCCAAGTTCTCCATATGAAAAGTCATCACCATGCATCTTCTTGGAGAGAGTGCATTTTCTTTCACAAAACTTCAATATTAATATGTACAGAAGAGTTTCTTTTTCCTTTTCTCTTATCTTGGAATAATAATGACTAGAAGAAAGTGAATTATGTAGTCAGCTCAGAGGCACACTGAAATGCCCAGCTTGAGCAATATGCTAATTCGGGCTTTCTTGTTCTTATCAATCTAGCAGGTTTATTCAGACTTAAGAAAGCAGTGGGGAAGCCTTTTGTTGCACCACTGTACAAGTTTTTCTCTTATGTTAAAAAAAATCAGCTTTTTCATAATGGCTTAACCAGAGGCAATACCCAATATTGTCTGTAAAGTACAAGCAATATATCTTTGAAGGACTTGAATAATATTAATATTTTGGCAGCATATAGGATAGAAAATAATCTATAAATGTAAGGATAATACAATTTTTAAAGAAAATTTCCATATGCCATAGGATTGCATTCAGCTTGCAGCTAAAGGGCCCCAGAAATGAGGAGTGCTTAAGAAGGAGAAAATATAAATGCATAAAATCACTCTTGATAGCTACAGTTTGTGTCTTCATATGTTGCTGATGTGTCTGAGTGATCAAAGCCATGCTGGGCCTGCAGCCCAGCACCAAAAGCATCCTGCATGTTTTTAAATGAACAATTTTCTTCAATGTCATTCAACCTGATGGTGTGCTTTCTTAATTTTCCTTCACATTGTTATTTTTCAAGATAAATTTATACCATTGCTAGGGAGGTAAACATAACCTTTTCAATATCCTATCCTCCTAGGACTCCTGATACAAGAACATTTCTGTAAATGTCAAATTGCTCTCATTGACCATTTTTATATAAGACAACAACTTTAACAAAATTTGAACGTCTGTTTTTATATTCATTTTAAATTAACTTAAATAATATCTTTTAATATATCACTAAGTATACTAGTCATATATGAATTACTCGATTACAAATAGGATCAAACTGTTAATTGTACTGTTAATTGCAAACAATGCCTAAAACAACTATATTAAGTTGTAGTTTAAATTACATAACTGTGCTTTCTATGAAGGATCTGATCACACACTCCCACACAGATGCAATTCATTGAGTTGAGACATCACCCCATACCTACACACAAAGAAACATATCTTTCATATCCTCTTTCTTCAATCTGCATTGCAGATAAATGTGGCACGTCTTGATATCTGTCATGTGTTATTGAAATATTTACCAAATAATGTTTGACTTGCTGGGTTTTGAAGGCAAGATTCTAGTTGTAGTTATTCATAATGCGTATGAGTAGAGATAAGGTGCATACATACAGTTGTGGAACCTATTTTCTAGCAATTAAAGCATGATAACCATGCAAACAGGCAAACATAAACAAAGAGATAAAATGTTTTAAATTGTATATAGAAAACAGGATAATGCAATCGAGGTTGATTGTTTAGGCTTCTAGATGAGTAGTAGGTAAGTGACTGTATATACTAAAGGCAGATTGTTTGAATCAAAACCTAAATGTTAGGAATGGACAAGTGAGGGAAAAGCTTAAATATAGCTTGAGGAGAAGAAGGACTGTTCAAAGCAAAACAAAAAAGAAGGCCACCATGATGAGATTTCAGCGAGCAGAATAAGGCCAGAAGACACATTGTAGGAGGTGGATTCTGGAGCTTTTGGAGACATCTAGGGTTCTGAGTTTTCTTCTATGAATAATCAAACTTATGAGTATGAAAAAATGTATTTAAAATTCTCACAATGGTGTGAGGCGCGCGTGTAGTGTCTCGCCGGCAAGAACACACACACACACACACACACACACACACCAGAATCCTTCCATATGAACACGTTTATTCCCAAAAACCAAAATGGTGGAAGAAGACGAAGACGACTTGGGAAAGCACTGCTATATACCCTAGAGCGGTGTATTCACCTCTGATTGGCTGCTTACTCGTTGCGCGCCAAACGCCGTGGGATGGGCTTTAACTTTGGCAGGCTTTTACCATGGCACATGCGCAATTTACTTGTTTACTAGGAAGAATTATGGCTAATAGCGCCACCTAGCGATGGCGGACTTTGCCAGCACCCGCCGCGGCTCTCTACACAATGGAAGGTAAGGTTTTGTGCCAGAATTGTATGGAACAGACACCCTGAAGACATTATCAAGACACAGGAATATTGACCATGTCCACTTCCCACATTGAGTTACTTAATTTTCCCCTTTGCATAGCACAAGAATGTTATTTTGAAGGCCTAAAATATTCCATTGGAATACAGGTAGTCTAACTATTACAAAGTTTCTCTGAGAACATAAGTTACTTAATCATAGCATCAAATAGACAAAGATATCTTTAAAGACATTTTAATATATGAATTATTATATGAAGATATTTTAATATATGAGTTTAACTTCCTGTATTATGATGTATTTAAATACCAAATCAGGCCAAAAAGAAAAAACCAAAACCAAAAACAACCAACCAAGCAAACCAAAAAAAAGAAAGAAAGAAAGAAAAAGAAAAACCGAATAAAAAATTTTGACACAAATAAACACATACATTCACATTTTATATCCACCAGATCTTCAGGAATGGAAGCTCACCATCTGGAAGCTGTCACAGATATGCACAGCACTAGGGAGAGGAAGCTTATTTTCAACTAGTTAATTACTTCAACTTTCAGTTGGCAGCATAAAAGAATGGTGAAGTGTACTACAATAGGAAATGGAAAAGAGGGTGAAATCTGGGACCATAAAACTCCTGAAAGCATGCGTCCCTCTCTCAAGAGATAACCTCACTCTCCTTATACACAAAGACATCATTTGTTATCTGTAAAACTACACATTGAACTGTTGACAATCAGAAACAGCAACACACATCTGATTAACTCAAATATACAGATTAATAACAGATCCTCAAGAAAATGAAATAAATAACTCAAAAAGTAATCGTACTCATCCTATATTTTTGAACCTGTTAAGAACATGCTTAGAAAATACATATCTGTCCCCCTTCCTGGTCCTGTGGTCTGGGGCAGACACAGAGTTGGTCTGCTCCTGTCCTGTGGAGATACTG
>NW_021604705.1:3497305-3497530 GCF_004785775.1 Grammomys surdaster
ACTCAGAGCAGCAGAGGAGCCACTGCAATCAGAGCAGCAGACACCAAGATTAGAATCATAAGACTACAGAGACATCTGGACTCTGAGGAGCTCTGCAACAAGCAAGATAACTGGAAATACAGACTCCAGTCTTACACAGTGAGGGCAGGCAACACTAGAGTTAACCAGATGGCGAAAGGCAAGCGCAAGAACATAAGCAACAGAAACCAAAGTTTCTTGGCATCA
>NW_021604705.1:3497540-3526797 GCF_004785775.1 Grammomys surdaster
ACAACCATGGAAATAGAAAACTTAAGAAAGAGGTCAGGAGTCATAGACGCAAGCATCACCAACCGAATACAAGAGATAGAAGAGAGAATCTCAAATGCAGAAGATACAGTAGAAAATATTGACACAGTTGTCAAAGAAAATGCAAAATGCAAAAAACTCCTAACTCAAAACATCCAGGAAATCCAGGACACAATGAGAATACCAAACCTAAGGATAATAGGTATAGATGAGAATGAAGATTCCCAACTTAAAGGGACAGTAAATATCTTCAACAAAATTATTGAGGAGAACTTCCCTAACCTAAAGAACAAGATGCCCATAAACATACAAGAAGCCTACAGAACACCAAATAGAATAGACCAGAAAAGAAATACCTCCCGTCACATAATAATCAAAACATCAGATGCACAAAACAAAGAAAAAATACTAAAAGCAGTAAGGGAAAAAGGTCAAGTAACATACAAAGGCAGACCTATCAGAATTACACCAGACTTCTCACCAGAGACTATAAAAGCCAGAAGAGCCTGGACAGACATCATACAGACCCTAAGAGAACACAATTGCCAGCCCAGATTACTATACCCAGCAAAACTATCAATCACTATAGATGGTGAAACCAAGATATTCCATGACAAAACCAAATTTGCACAATATCTTCCCACAAACCCAGCACTTCAAAGGATAATTGATGGAAAACACCAACACAAGGAGGGAAACTACAACCTAGAAAAAGCAAGGAAGTAATCTTCCAACAACCCCAAAAGAAGATAACTATACAAACATAACTTTACCTCTAATAGCAAAAATAACAGGAAGCCACAATCATTTTTCCTTAATATCTCTTAACATCAATGGTCTCAATTCCCCAATAAAAAGACGCAGACTATCAGACTGGATACACAAACAAGACCCAGAATTTTGCTGCATGCAAGAAACGCACCTCAGTGACAAAGACAGACACTACCTCAGAATAAAAGGGTGGAAAACAATTTTCCAAGCCAATGGTCCCAAGAAACAAGCTGGAGTAGCCATTCTAATATCAAACAAAATCGACTTTCATCCAAAATTAATCAAAAAAGATAAAGAAGGACACTTCATACTCATCAAAGGAAAAATCTACCAGGGTGAACTCTCAATTCTGAACATTTATGCTCCAAATGCAAGGGCACCTACATAATAAAAGAAACTTTACTAAAGCTCAAAACACACATTACACCTCATACAATAATAGTGGGGGATTTCAACACCCCACTCTCAGCAATGGACAGATCATGGAAACAGAAACTAAACCGAGACACTTTGACATTAACAGAAGTTATGAACCAAATGGACTTAACGGACATCTATAGAACATTTCATCCTAAAACAAAAGAATATACCTTTTTCTCAGCACCTCATGGTACCTTCTCCAAAATAGACCATATAATTGGTCACAAAGCAGGCCTCTACAGATACAAAAAGATTGAAATAATCCCTTGCATCTTATCAGATCACCACGGAATAAGACTGGTCTTTAATAATGACAAAACCAATGGAAAACCCACATGCACATGGAAACTGAACAACTCTCTACTCAATGATGACTTGGTCAAGGAAGAAATAAAGAAATTAAAAACTTTTTAGAATTCAATGAAAATGAGGACACATCATACCAAAACTTGTGGGACTCCATGAAGGCAGTGCTAAGAGGAAAACTCATAGCTCTAAGTGCCTACAAAAAGAAACTGGAAAGAGCACACACTAACAAGTTGACTGCACAACTAAAAGCTCTAGAACAAAAGGAAGCAAATACACCCATGCAGAGTAGAAGGCAGGAAATAATCAAACTCGGGCTGAAATCAACCAAATAGAAACAGAAAGAACAATACAAAATATCAATAAAACCAGGAGTTGGTTCTTTGAGAAAATCAATAAGATAGATAAACCGTTAGCCAGATTAACCAGAGGGCACAGAGACAGTATCCAAATTAATAAAATCAGAACTGAAAAGGGAGACATAACAACAGAAACTGAAGAAATTCAAAAAATCATCAGATCTTACTACAAAGGCCTATACTCAACAAAACTGGAAAACCTGGAAGAAATGGACAATTTCCTAGACAGATACCAGGTCCCAAAGTTAAACCAGGAGCAGATAAACCATCTAAATAGTCCCATAACCCTTAGGGAAATAGCAGCAGTCATTAAAAGTCTCCCCACTAAAAAAAGCCCAGGACCAGATGGTTTTAGTGCTGAATTTTATCAGACCTTCAAGGAAGACCTAATACCAATTCTCTTCAAACTATTCCACCAAATAGAAACAGAAGGAACACTACCCAATTCTTTCTATGAAGCTACAATTACACTCATACCCAAACCCCACAAAGACCCGACAAAGAAAGAGAACTTCAGACCAATCTCCCTTATGAACATCGATGCAAAAAATACTCAGTAAAATTCTAGCAAACTGAATCCAAGAACACATCAAAACAATCATCCATCATGATCAAGTAGGTTTTATCCCAGGAATGCAGGGATGGTTCAGTATTCGGAAATCCATCAATGTAATCCACTATATAAACAAACTCAAAGAAAAAAAACACATGATCATCTCACTAGATGCTGAGAAAGCATTTGATAAAATTCAACATCCCTTCATGATAAAAGTCTTGGAAAGATCAGGAATTCAAGGCCCATACCTAAACATAGCAAAAGCAATTTACAGCAAACCAGTAGCCAACATCAAGCTAAATGGAGAGAAACTTGAAGCAATCCCACTAAGATCAGGGACTAGACAAGGCTGCCCACTCTCCCCCTACCTATTCAATATAGTACTGGAAGTCCTAGCCAGAGCAATTAGACAACAAAAAGAAGTCAAAGGGATACAAATAGGAAAGGAAGAAGTCAAAATATCGCTATTTGCAGATGATATGATAGTATACTTAAGTGACCCCCAAACTTCCACCAGAGAACTCCTAAACCTGATAAACAACTTCAGCAAAGTGGCTGGTTATAAAATCAATTCAAACAAATCAGTAGCCTTCCTCTACATGAAAGATAAACAGACTGAAAAAGAAATTAGGGAAATGACACCCTTCACAATAGTTGCAAATAATATGAAATACCTTGGTGTGAATCTAGCCAAGCAAGTGAAAGACCTGTACGACAAGAACCTCAAGTCCCTGAAGAAAGAAATCGAAGAAGATCTCAGAAGATGGAAAGATCTCCCATGCTCATGGATTGGCAGGATTAATATAATAAAAATGGCCATCTTGCCAAAAGCAATCTACAGATTCAATGCAATCCCCATTAAAATCCCAACTCTTCACAGAGTTAGAAAAGGAAATTCTCAAATTCATATGGAATAAGAAAAAACCCAGGATAGCGAAAACTATTCTCAACAATAAAAGAACCTCTGGAGGAATCACCATTCCTGACCTCAAGCTGTACTACAGAGCAATAGTGATAAAAACTACCTGGTATTGGTACAGAGACAGGCAGGAAGATCAATGGAATAGAATTGAAGACCCAGAAATGAACCCACAGTCCTATGGTCACTTGATCTTTGACAAAGGAGCTAAAACTGTCCAGTGGAAAAAGGACAGCATTTTCAACAAATGGTGCTGGTTCAACTGGAGGACAACATGTAGAAGAATGAAAATTGATCCATTCTTAACTCCTTGTACAAAGCTCAAGTCTAAGTGGATAAAGGACCTCCACATAAGACCAGATACACTGAAACTAATAGAAGAGAAGGTGGGGAAGAGCTCGGATACTTGGGCACAGGGGAAAATTTCCTGAACAGAACACCAATGGCATATGCTCTAAGATCAAGAATTGACAAATGGGACTTCATAAAATTGCAAAGTTTCTGTAAGGCAAAGGACACTGTCAACAGGACAAAACGACAACCAACAAATTGGGAAAAGATCTTTACCAATCCTACATCTGATAGAGGGCTAATATCCAATATATTCAAAGAACTCAAGAAAGTAGACACCAGACAACTAAATTACCCTATTAAAAAATGGGGTATAGAGCTTAACAAAGAATTTTCAATGGAAGAAACTCGAATGGCCGAGAAGCACCTAAAGAAATGTTCAATGTCCTTAGTCATCAGGGAAATGCAAATCAAAACAACCCTGAGATTCCATCTCACACCAGTCAGAATGGCTAAGATTAAGAACTCAGGTGATAGTAGATGCTGGCGAGGGTGTGGAGAAAGAGGAACACTCCTCCATTGTTGGTGGGACTGCAAGATGGTGCAACCACTTTGGAAATCAGTCTGGCGGTTCCTCAGAAAAATGGACATAGCATTACCCGAGGATCCAGCTATACCACTCCTAGGCATATACCCAGAAGATGCTCGAACATATAACAAGGACATATGCTCAACTATGTTCATAGCAGCCTTATTTATAATAGCCAGGAGCTGGAAAGAACCCAGATGTCCTTCAACTGAGGAATGGATTCAAAAAATGTGGTATATTTACACAATGGAGTATTACTCAGCTATTAAAAACAATGAATTCGAGAGGTTCCTAGGTAAATGGATGGAACTAGAAATTATCATCCTGAGTGAAGTAAGCCAATCACAAAAGAACACACATGGTATTCACTCACTGATTATTGGATATTAGCCCAGAACCTTGAAATGCCCAAGATGCAACTCACAGGCCACATGAAGCTCATAAAAAAGGAAGTCCAAGTGGGGGTGATTCAGTTCTTCTTAGAAGGAGCAACAAAATACTCAAGGGAGCAAACATGGAGACAAAGTGAGGGACAGAAACTGAAGGAGGGGCCATTTGAAGACCTTTCCACCTGAGTATCCACCCCATATGCAGTCACCAAAGGTAGATGCTGATGTGGAAATCAGGAAGTACATGCCGATAAGGGCCTGATATGGATGTCTCCTCAGAGGCCTTCAAGAGTCTGACATATTCAGAGGCAGATGCTCACAACTAGCCATTGAACTGATCATGAGGTTCTCAATGGAGGAGTTAGAGTGAGGACTGAAGGAGCTGAAAGGGTTTGTGGCACCATGAGGAGAGCAACAATACCAACCAACCACAGCTCCCAGGGTCCTAACCACCAGCCTGGGAGCACTTATGGAGGGATCCAGGGCTTCAGCTGAATATGTAAGAGTAGAGGGCCCTGCCAGGCACAGGTGGAAGAAGAGATCCTTGACCTCATGAAGGCTGGACGCCCCAGGGGGTGGGAACTTTGAGGGTGGGGAAGTGGGAGTGGGGGGGGTAGGTGGGGGCTACATCCACAGAGAAGAAGGAGGAGGGGTAAGGGGATGGGGTGTTCCCGGGTGGGTGGGGGATGGGGCAAGGGGATAACATATGAAATGTAAATAAAATATCCAATAAAAAAAAAAGAAAAAGAAAAAGAAAATACATATCTGCTAATATCAACATTATTTAATATATTATATATTCTTTAAAATGGTATAAGTTTTCTTACGGTTACAATTAGCTTATATTACAATTCACATATCTTAGAAGTATGAATTTAGATGGGAAATCCAGGAATGAATGTATAATATACCTATGAATAAGATATAGTTAGGTGTATTACATTGGTAAATAAAATTAAATTCTCAAAATAGGAAAAGATCCTATGAAGCAGATCATAGAATTAGCTTTAGACTCCATCCAACCTGAATTTTACTCTTTGGTGTACTATCTATTTACAATTACTGTGTATTTTTAAAGTCTATCAATTTGTACAAGACAAGTATAAACATATTAATATGGACAGAAACAACACCATCAGGCCTTGACTCTACACAAAAAACTACAGGCAGGTAAGGAATTCTGAGAGTAGGATAAGTACTCTTCTCTTGGGAATTCGTATATATTTTGAATAATTTATTTCACTTTCTCGAGGATCTCTTATTAATCTGTATAATATAGTAATAACAGTTATTGTTGGGAGAACAAGAATGACATAATACACAGGCGTGCTTAGTTATGTTTAGAGAAAAGTCTGTTTCTGATGAACCTACAGAAATTACAAAACACTCCTCTAAGCTAGCAGATTTTGACTAGAAATTTATAATGTTTGACCATTTATATATGTTTACCAAGTACATTTAGTATATTAATTTACCTCCATTTGACTTATGCAAGATTCATAGTTGTTTTATGTACAGTATATTCCAAGGTCTTAGAACAATGTATCATCAATGACAAGCACAAATGGATATAATCAGTAGCTGTAATAGAGTCCAGTTAATAACTAATAATCACTAGTAACTCTCACTTTCATGATTTATCCTTCTTCCATTGAAAAATCAGTAGAAATAAAAGTTATAGGCAGAAGGATACACATGAGTACCAAGTAGTAAACATTTAAAAAGATATGGTTTCTTATTTGTTGGTATAGATCCTTTCATACTGATACATATTAAAGTAGCATTTTGCTACATTGGTATAGTTCTTTATATATTGATGCAATAATTAAGGTTATTTTTGTTACAATACACTATGGTTACATATTTTTAACTCTCATTTGAGGCATTGTACCTAGATGTTTCTTAATAAAGTAGTGTAAGGTTCTAGTCTCTTTTAAAGCTGCCGTTACAAACTGTTTATGATAGTAAGTAATGTAAGTTAATAGCTAGACAGTAAAACTCATGGTCATGTTAGATACTACTCTCTTCTATTACAATATATGTTTCTTAAATTAATCAAATAGTAATAGCTAAAAACAAACAAAGTTTGCCTACTCAGATATTCTATAGATAGATAGATGGTCTTTAAAAAATTCAGAGACCCATAGAACATAGCATTTAAAGATGTTTTTCAAAATCAATTTTATCCTTTTTTGGACAATTATATATGTCTTCTCCTGGCAGTACCCCCATTTCTACTCCAAGAAAACCTCCATATGGAATGGATTCAAGTGTGACAAGCTGCCACTGGGCAAAAACTGCCCTTGCTTCAGCTGCAGACAGAATGCTGTACAAAATAGACAAAACTAGTCATAGGAAAGACTCCTGCTAAGCTTTCCAAGGACAAGGTAAGACAAGTCCTTCATAGTTCCTGCTTCACACAAGGCATGTCAGATATTTTAGGCCGTAAGGCTGGAAATGGATGCTTCAATGTCGTAGAGACAATTTTAGGGGACTTCTTAGGCAGCCAAATGTGTCTTTGATTTTTCTAGGTTTGGAAGCTGCCTGCTCGGCACTTCCTGCATACTCAGGTAATAGTTATTCCTTCTCAGTCTCTGATGGAGTAGAAGACTAAATAGTTATAATTTCATATAGAACTTAAAGTATATGAAATTTAAATAGATGTTCTTAAGTTAGTAATAAAAATTATGACAAAACAATGATTTAGATATAGACCTCTAAATTCTCCAAGATAGGATAGATATTACAGTTCTTCATCCAAAATTGCCAAATTCTGATGGACTGGACATTGCAAATATAATTCATACCTAATAGTTTTCATAATTATTTCATCTTTGTTATATGTCATTTATTATTGTAAGAGAAAGAGGCTTTACATTTAGACAAAAAGGAGGAGATATTGGAGGTTATTCTGGGTCTGTGTATACAATTTCTAAATTCTGAACTCCAAGATCTGATTGGCACTGATGAGCCAGTTCTCACAATAACCAGCTATTGTGAAAACCTTTCTCCCTAATTTAAAGCTATTGGTTAAAATAAGGGACTACAGACAACTGCTACTGAGAATAGAGATAGTTGGGATTTCAGTTACAGGGCTGGGTGTCACAGGTAGGGAACCCTGAGGAAAGAAAGAGAAGGAACGAGAGAGGAGAAGGAGGAAATGGGTGGAGAGAACAAGTGGTCTTCATTAGATGTTATGGTCCAGAAGTTCATGGTTGAGGGAAATGTCCCCTGAGGACAGACTGATGGAGCAGAAATAACTTTGGCAAGACTCAAACAGCTAGTATTTTGGAAGCCCTGCTGGTAATTAACAGTCTAGTATATAGTAAAATAGATTAGGGATAATTTGCCCAGTAATTTTGCTGAAGCTGATTTTAAAAATCCATAGGACTCTGCCTCAATTTCTGAGGGGCTAGCCAGGTCATATTAATAACTAATAGAGTTATCAAATTAACATTTAAAAATACAATTTTATTTATCCTGGATGTTTTATCAAGAAAATTGAAGGTATTGGTTAGAGAGTCAGAAAACTGCTTTAAATATTTCCATATGATTAAATATTTGATAATCTTGTGCAGAATGTAGGTTGCTAGAACTGCCAGTCAAATTATGATGGCCACTGAGCTCCATCACTTCTCAGGCTGACTTCCGGGAGTAAGAACTGAAAGAGCAATGATATCGTGATATAAGGATGCTGCCCCTTGGCATTTTCATACTACCTTGAGTCAGGCTGATGGGAGAAGCAAATATGTTCAGAGCATGCAAACTCAATTTTAATCCATCCTAATTAAAAATTCTTTACTGTCGTTATTTTACATCCTCTAATGTGATATATTTACTAGACATCTCTCCAGATCTCCAAAGTAAGACAGTTGTTTTCTATAACCCAAGGTATTTTTACATCTATCTGTCTGTCTGTCTGTCTGTCTGTCTGTCTGTCTGTCTATCTATCTATCTATCATCTATCTATCATCTATTATCTATCTATATGGAATATATATATATACATATATACATACATATATATATGTATGTATATATATATATATATGCCAGAAGTGTCTATTCAACTTTACTGATATCCTAGATTTTTTTTAGGTCAGCTTTTTGCTATTCATATTTATGCCTTTCAAAGCATGGATCAAAGGATGGTTACTGAATAAAGTTCATGACAGTTTACAATTCTGTTGGATTTACTTGTATCTGTTTTACTATAAACACATGTGATTGGTTATTTCTAAGCTTACTAGAGATCTCTGAGACAATATAACATCATTTCTATTAAATATTGCTTACAAAATTTTTACTACAATGTTAAGCCTACCACTAATACTACCTTAATAAGACAGATGACATTACTGAAATGAAGGTGGTCATGAGATTAACAATGTGCATTGATAAAAGATTAAGAGTTATTTAATCTACACAAACAACATAAAGCTTTTATATTCTCACATGTCTGACTTCTATCCTTTCTTAATAATATTTATTAAGTAAACACATCTACAGAGTGGGATATAGCAAAGGCTCATTAGCTGTCCACTTTGCCAAGTTCCTCAGCTTCCTGTGCTTTTAGATGAAGCTTCTTATTTATTGGATATTTTATTTATTTACATTTCTTATTTCATCCCATTTCCCCATTTCCACCTCAGAAACCCCTATCCCATCTGCGCTCCTCCTTTTTGCTTCTATACCATTTTAATTGCATGCAAGTATTAAGGTCAGTTCTAGGTTGAGGAACTAGCAATCCAATAGATGCAAATAGTCACAGAACAAACAAGACAATAAGCACAAATAGTCAAGGAACATTCAAGGCAATAAAGAAAGTCCCATGATCATTCTAGTGATCACTATTTCTAAGGGCTTATTAGGATGACCAAAATACTGAGCCTACTTCTCTGTCCTAGCCCAAAGTCATTTTCATACCTGCAGCCTACTTTGTTCTAGCCTAAGATTTATATTCCTGCCTGAAATTACTTCTTTGTTCTAGTCTAATGTCAGATTCCTGCCTGAAGCCCATTTCCTTGTCCTCGGCCATTGTCAGATTCCTGCCAAGCAGCCTCAAAAGCTTTCCACATTTCCCCCTTTCTTATTTTATAAACAAGACTAAGCTGGTCTTAAGTTGTTCTGACAAGAATGTCTTCCTTACCCATTGTGGAATATGCATTATTAAAAGCAATGCACTTATGTCTTAGGTTAGTAAGGCTCTGTGCAGAATCTTACCCATCCTTGGCTTGCCAGCCTATTAAATTAATATCTGTTTGGGGGTCCATTTTCAGTTTCAAGTCATGTACTTTGGCTGCCAACATGTTGATGTTGTTAATGACAAGCTTTCATAGGATGGGCAAGAATAAAAGAATTCCCAGGACAAAAAGGGCTAGCATGATCAAACTATATATGCTATTGTTGACGCTTGACCAAAATGAAAATACTGACCTCAAGCCATGGGTAATTTTATCAGCAGTATCTGCAACATTAAAGCTCAGCAAAGCAGCATTCTTTAAATTCATAATCTCACTATACAAAGTTAAAACATCCAGAGAGGTGTTAGAATTATGCCACATACCCTGCAAGTATCTTTAAACTTTTTTCTAATTATAAGGACTATCATTGTAAATTTTAGAAGTAACACACCTCCATTGGTATATGGCATGACACTTGAGATGACTCCTTACTCTTAAAGTCTGAACCTTCTTCCAATAATTTGAATAGGATAAAGAGCATCAATCCGATATTCCAAATGGCTATCTAAATCTTGTATACTTAACACATTAGTAACCTTTTTTTCTAAACAATTAACAAAAGTAGCTGTCTTAACTTCTGTGTCAAAGCAATTATAAAAGCAGTGGTGGTAGAAATTAATATAATTAAACTGTTATACCAGCAATAATCAAGCCCAGTACCCTCTTGCTTCTGCTTAAATCTGAGTTAGGATTCTTCCAGTACTTGCAAGCTTTTTTCAGGAAACCAGGGTTCTATAATACTCATGAGAATAAAACAAAAGCTGGTTGATAGAGCTCTGTAACAGACATGCCATGTTTCAACACACTAACACAATTAGAAAGTATACAATCAATGCAACGTACATTAAATAATGTAGAAGAAACAAAAGTATTTTTAACTTAATAATTAAAAGAGCCTTAACACAGGCACTAACACTTGTTTGAAATCCTGTTCCAACTTAATCTCTTGTTAACATAACATCAAAGAGAACTGCAGCTAAGCCCATGAGATTGAATACTAGATGACAGGATCTGAGAAGGAATGACTGTCACCATTTGGAGGCTTTGCCAATAAGACATCTAGTACCTGATTTTTAATTCTGTTTTCCCATCTATTGGTCAAATAAGCAGATCCCAAGCCTCCAGATTAGGGAAGAGCACCTGGTAAAAATTCCAGGGTATAATTTATTTGGAAAGCAGATTCACAGTCATGAAATATCTGTTTTGATTTCCTAAAAACAATTATACACATGCTGATATAGTAACAACATGAGTATTTGGTTGCTTATTTAAGTGTTGATAGTAAAAATGATCAATTATAAGTATATGATGAATCTTTAATAAAAAGCCCATGATAAGATTCCTTTTTTCAGTGATGGAATGAAATGTAAATGGAGTGGAAATCCTTTTCTGCTATCTTGACCACTGCCAGGATATCATGCTTGTAAAATAGTTGAGTGAGCTTATACCATCATTATTAAGTGATAGCTGAAGTCATTCATTTATTACTCTTGTCTTGTTTAAGTCCTTTGTAGTTTGTGAGGATTATACTCTTCTTTTTAGCACAAAATTAAAAAAAATAAAAACATTAAAGATAAAAATGTCACTTATAAATAATACATTTTGTTATAAATAGTCATAATGCATTTCAGGACTACTCCATGTAATGTATGTATAAGTGGTCTCTTCCCTAGGTTTCCTTTACATTACCATATTAATTTACTTTCGAAATTAATTTTTCTGTTACCCATTCTTAGTCTGTAAGAGACAGTTGCCAAGAATAATTTTTGGTTTTATATATCTCACTATCTTGGAAATATTTTCAATGCTCAAGAATTTAAGTGGTTTTTTTTGTTTTAGTTATTTTTATAAGCCTATTCTATCCATGGCTCACCCAAGGGTTGATCACATTACAACTGCCTTTAGACAGCAACTAATATTACTCAATTACATTTCATATCTTTTTTATTTTTGACTTGGATTTATATAACACATCCTCTTAGCTTCCTTTTACTTGTTGATTTAAAATATCATGTCAAAAGCAACTTACTGAAGTAAGACTTATTTTAGTGGACAATGCCTGGATACAGTCCTTCATTGTGAGAGAATCAAAGAGGTAAGTGCTAGAGTTAGCTGATTATATCATAACTGTGTTTAAGAAGCAGTCATATTGAACATGTGCATTCTTATAGTTAGAACTTTTATAATGTTTAGGATATAGTACCTAGAGAATGGTGCCACCACCAAGTGAGAGGCTCTTCCCACCTCAGTTAATATAATTTCTATAGGCTACAATGAGTCTATGACAGAGCTTAAGAGGTCTTAGAAGTGCCCTGAGAGTCTATATTGATAAGTAACAAGAACGTTACCAAGAAGGAGTTGGAGGTAGAGATGCTGAGGGTTTAAAAACAAACCTGCAAAATTCTGCTATGAGGTGAAAGACAAAAGGGTCTGAGACCAGTGAATGACAGATTCAGTTCATCATCCAGACAGATATCCATCAGGATTGTCAGGCTTGTATTGACTTTGGGGTACTGTGCTAAAGTAAAGCTCCAGAGATAGTTAGGGAGACCTCTGTGTGTTGGCCTTTGACACACACACACACACACACACACACACACACACACACACAGAGACACACACACACACACACACTAGGTATCAGATAGTAGGTTGGTGTGGGGCCATGATATCCATGTGTTAGCTTTTCATCAGGTTCTAGAGGCCAAGTAAAGAAATTACATCCTTTCCTTGGTCTGGCCTATCTGGAAACTTCTTGAGTCTGGTTCTATGATGTGATTTTAATGCACCCATGTACTTACATATCCTAGTATACTCTGATAAGTTTATAAAGTGAGGTTCTTACTGCTTTTAGGAAAAAAAAACATTTATCTATGTTGGATAAGTGGTGCCATAACTGATGATTTAGACTCTGAATCTACCCAGTTATCCTTCTCTATTACAATGGAGAAAACAACAAAAACAAACAAAGAAAAAGAACTGCTTGCAAAGTGGAGTTTCTCAAGGGAAGGTGTAGCCTAAATAGAACACCAGTGCTTATACAATATATGTAACCTAGAGACAGGCCTAATCTGAGCTCAACAAACTGCTAAAAGTATAACTAAGAAAATTAAAAAAAAATGATTTCCAGACAAGTCAGTTCTATTTTCTGCTGGTGCTGAAAAAGCCCTTCTAAAGGCAACTACTGTACTAAAAACTAAGCTTTAATCCTTTGTTTTTCCAGTTCGTGTGACAAAATTGAACATGGAAATTATTTCCTCTAACCACAAGGAGACATTAACTTTTAATCAAAATAATCTCAATGAATAAATCGAAGTTGCTGATACCATGTATAGTTAGATCACAGCCCCACTTAATGATCATGCTTGTTAGTGGGCAGCACTAACCATTAAGCAGTGGGAGGAAATCTGTACTGTGTTCCAGTTTATCACAAATACTGGAAAAACAAAAGGTGCATATTTCACATCTAGGATAACATTTGCCTCTAGTAAGGCCTGGTTTCTGGTATTGAGTGTGGACTCACCACCATAGTCAATAGCTTAAATACCTTAAATGAAGGTTGAGAGCAATCTATTTCCAATCATAGTTTAGAACAAGTTATTTAATCAGAGTTAGAAACAATATACAGAGGTCTGCATTCAGAAAATGGGCATGCCTAAGCTTCTTGATGTACTGGGATGAGTCCTGAGAAACCAAAGCCTTGCTATATTGAGTGCGGCACAGGTATCCCAAGCCTCAGGATTAGAACTCAATAATGAAGTAGCAGAGATTCATCTCAGAATTATTTCACTGATGAAATTATGTGATGAGCTCTACAATCTACTGTCCCTGGCAGAATTTGCCAGATCTTGTATTACTAAGTAGGAGACAGAAATGGAGAAATAAAGAAAAATGCAAATTATTCATACTGGAGAAAATTCTTATGTAAGATTTTTTATTTTATGAAATAAAAGAATAGTTTTAGACATGAAGCTTTTCATCTTTTAATATCAGTTTGATGTTTCTATACTGTGTCTAGCAAAGTGCTCATCTCAGTTTCCAAATGGCTGAATCTATTGTTTAAGTCAGTATATGCCAGCTGTACCTGACTATCACCATTTTTCCTTGATTCTAGCAATGAACATTTATAGGAAATGTATTTTGTGACATGAAAGGTTACAGTAGAATAAAAATAGGTATGATTTTGTTTCTTAGAGTTGTTAAATTGTCTGATTTATTGGCTGATTCGAAGGAACTTCAATAGTCACTTTGGCAACAGTCCTGTGTATGATAGCCTAATGTTAACATTTCAGTTCACATCAATAAATACTGAACAAAACAGTTAGTAGAATCTGGAGAGGATAAACATTAGAGACACAAATATTGTCCTCTATGCCATAAATGAAAGCTCTGTATATCAGGGAATGAAATTATTATTATTAATGATAACAATGATAATACAAGGTTTAAGAGTGTGAGAGAGTGTGTTTAACTGAAAGGGGGATGGCAGTTACTAAAGGGAGCAGCAGACTATAACATTCATCTGAAAAGATCACTTGGCAAAAGAGGCTGAGGCACACGAAGTTCAAGTCAGAATGCTTCACTAAACACAGGACTTCTTTCACAAATTTCAAACACAACAACCATACTTTATACTTTGTAAATTTGAAGGGTAGAGTTTACTGCTTGTACTGTTTTGTTGTTCAGTTTGTTATTTTGAAGAACTTGTAGCAACAGTGACAGAGAGCACCCAGTATAAAGCCTTTCTTCTCGATACCCACCAGGCTCCATCACTAGTGACTGACATCTTATACTGCCACTGTACAGCATCAACACTGGTGAATTTATTTTGGTAAGCATTGCTATGATGTAGAATGCTGACCTAATTGACATTTTGGTCTTTCAAATTCTTTTGAGATAAGGTCTCATATATCATGTAGCTAAGGCTGGCTGTGAACTCTCTTTATGTAGCTGAGGAGGATCTTGAATTTTCTGATCTTCCCACCTCCATCCTCTGAGTGTTGGCATCACTGGCCTGTGCTAACATGCCTGGCTTATGAGGTGTTGGAGATTATTCCCTCAGGTTGTGCAGGCTAGGGAAACTTTCAGCCCCCAGAAATATATCTCCAGGAGTTCTTGCCCTTTTAACAAATGAGGGGAGGGGAAAACAAGATTTTTTTTTTCAGGGAAATTAGACAATTGGGCTGGGCTTTAAGATTTTCTGGTAACAGTGTTATATAAGAAAGAAATCAAGAAGATAAAATTAAAAATACTACAATACTGCAGGGCAATGATAGAGAAAGAGAATGGATCATAGAGCACTGCTAAACAAGCTACACACAAGGGCTTCATGTAACTTCCAGGACCCCCCCCCCACTCTGATTATATGTAACTGTTGAACAACTTAAAGGACAATATACATGCCAGGAGAGCTACACTTTAACCTAGTATTTGTATTTTCAGAGTGGATTTTAAAATACCATAAGAACATGTTACCCTCTTTCTGTCTGATGTTGTGTACCCACTGACAATAGTGAGAAAGACCTAAAGGCAGGGAATAGTCTGCTCTCAGTGTAGCACAAAGAACAATGTACTACAGCAGCCCATTAAAGCAGAGTGAAAAGACAAGCAGTTCTCCATCAGGATGAGATAACAGAGGTCACAGGATGATCATATCAAGAATCCAAGGGCATTATTCTGTACTTGGAATGACACTGTAGGACTAGTAAAACGGGATTGTTTCTTGTTCTAACTGCTATAGTGGTCAGTATTGTCTCTACTGTGAAATATTCATGGCAAGTTGAAAATTCAAACAAAAAAAATCTGCTTTTGAAGCAAAGACTTTTAAAATATAATTCCCGTATAGAATTCTTTCTTATACTTTTTATTATATTTTAAATTATTTTAATTTTCATATAATATATTGTAATTATATACTTTTTCCTTCCCAAGTCCTCAAACTTTCCATTTTCCTTCCCAACTAATTTCATCTTATTTTTTCTCTCCAAAACAAAAATGAAACAAACAAACAAAAAACCTGCCTCAACTTATCAAACAACCCAAGGAACAAAACAACAATAGCAACAACAACAACAACACACTGCACACACACACACACACACACACACACACACACACCTCAAACAAAACAAACAAAACCCTCCACCAAACCATAATAATAACAGCAACCAAAAAGCACACTTAAAGCCAGTATGTTTTGTGTTGGTCAACTGGTCCTGAATGAACTTGAGGCATGCCCTGAGTGAAACTGATTTACACGGTGTCACTCTCTTGGAGAAAACTGATTTTCCTTCTCCCAACCGCTATCAACTGCAAGTAGATTTCTGGTTTGGGGCAGGACTTTTGACTATTTTGTTTTTGATTGTCTTAAGTCCTTGGAGAAAATTTCAAAAACTGTACTTCTTTTATACAACACAGATGACATGTCACTTTATTTCCCTCAGGTCTTAACGTTTTTTTTTGTCACAGAATATTTAAATATAAGTTCCACTGACCCTCGGCCTTTAACATCAGCTTTCTCAAGTTGGAGTATTAAAGATCATGCTATACTCTCTCTACATAGCAAAAATTCAGTATCACTGGATGATTTACTCAAACTTCTCTTTTTGTTTTCCAAGTTAAAAAAATGGTTGGCATTAAAAGTAAACAAATGGCAGAGTGTGGTGACTCACATATTTAGTTCCAGCCCTCGGGAAGCAGAGGCAGATGGATCTCTGTGAGTTCTAGGCCAGCCTTGTCTGCAGAGTGAGTTCCAGGATAGCCAGGACTGTTACATAGAGAAACCCTGTCACAATAAAATCAATCAATCAATCAATGAATCAATGATCAATCAACCAACAAATCAATCAGTAAATAATAAAATAAAAATTTAATGAAATATCTTTTAACAAGGGTTAATGCTTGCTGGAGAGACAAACTGGAAGACACAGGTCTTAGCTGTGCCGTTTGCTGGCTGATAGGCCACGGGTAAAGCATTTAAACGTTTTCTAAAAGGTGGCAACCTCATCAGTCATTTAACATCATGGGCCCTAAAGAACCCTCTCCATTCTAATGCTCTCATTAAAACTGCACTCTGATTATTTTAGGTACTTTTTGCTGTTTACTTTTCTTATTTGGTGTTTGGATTGATCAATTGCACATGACAATGATCTGTATATTTTTTCAATCAATAATTTGGAGGGTTGTAAGTCTGGAATTTCTTTGAAGCATTTCAATGTCTGGAAATTAACATAGTGAAATTGTCAGCAGTAATTCTTAAATAAATATTTGCAACTTTGAGTATTTACTTTAATTTTAATTTTAGGTGTTTGAGAAATGTTCAAGTCAGTTTCTTTTAGACTCAGCCTTTGTATCTCATAATATAAACATTGAGTTTATAAAAGTACCACCATGTTTTAAAAAATACCGGTGTTAATCAGCGGGAAGCTATGTGCATTTTTACTACTTCAGAGTAAAACTTCCTTAGTGCATTTTCTTGCTTTATTTATATGTTACAAATACATTTTCAATGAAGTTAATACAAAATTGCATTTAAAATAAGATTGTTTAAGTATCATTTAATTGTTTTACTTTATACTAAACACAAATGTAATGAACTGAAGAAAGAGCTAATGTTCTGTGAGTTTACTTGTTAAGCTATAAGCATCTAAGAAAAGAAGTAACAGGATTTGAACATAGGTGGCTAGGCTCCAGAGCTGTCTGCCACCTGGAAGGCAGAAAGGTCTCTGACAGTATTCTCTCCAACAGGAAGTAGGGCAATAGCTGAACATTTGCTTGCTAAGTGCCAGTAGCTTAAACTCCTCAGTTGTATTGTCTAAGCCTCTAATTACCACTGCTGGCATCTCTGCCTTGTGCCATAAACCCAGCATGCACTTGGACACAATTCCACTGTGGGATTTAGAACATTCAGGAATATAAACAGCCATTTTCTTTGGTTTACCTGAAGTAAGAACATTTTTGCAAGTAGTTTGTTTACTCTTTAAGAGCTCAGGGTATTTATTTAATTAAAGAATTCTCCCTCATCTTTTTGCATTCCCCTCAAAGAATATTTATAACAAACTGAAATTATTGTTCTTATTAAAATGCAATGTCAAAACTGTCTTCAATTTGTATTTTAAAGACTTAAAGTATTCCAATTCATCAGAAAAATTGATAATAAAAATAGATCGCTTAAGCATCTAAGTGAACAAACAAACTAAGAACCATTGAACCTAGAATTTTTCACAAGAATATTTGAATCTTAACACTTTATGTAGAAAATTAATTCCTTGGGCTTTTAATGGCTATAATTCCAAAAGTTTGAAAGCCTAGTTAAATAGAATTGAACTGATTTCTTCGTTAGTAGATGTTCTGCCTTTTTAATATCTAATGATTTGAGTTAAATACTCACTGTGTCTAATTTTACCATTATTGAAAATTTCATAGGAATAGCCTTCATGCAATAGGAGAATATTGATTATTAGTACTCTTCAATGAAAGTAGCTGTTAATATGACCTGGAGATTTTTTATTTTTATTCTTCTCTCACACATTATATTTGAGCTGTAGTTTCTTCTCCCTCCTCCCCTCCTAGTTCTTTCTCCCTCCCACCCTCAAATCTATTGCTCCTCCATTTCACTTCAGAAAAGGGCAAGCCTCCCGGCGATATCTACCAAACATGGCAGATCAAGTTGTAATAAGACTAGGCACCTTCTCGCATACTAAGCCTGGAGGAGGCAACCCAGTAGGAGGAAAAGTGACAAAAAGGCAGACAAAAAGTCAGAGACAGCTCCTGTTAGGAGTCTCATAAGAACACCAAGGTGCACAACTATAACATTTATGTAGAGGGCCTAGATCAGACCATACAGGCTCCATGATTGTCAGTTCAGTTTCTCTGAGCACCAGCAGCCCAGGTCAGTTGATACTGTGGGCCATGTTCTTGTCACCTAGAGACTTTTTGAAGCACAACTATTTTAACAGCAATCAATCAGATCCTTTGGAGGATGGACATCTAGAGTAACTAGGAAGTTTGAATAGATAGCCGAAGACTTCCAGGATTGTAAAAGGTTTTCATTTCAGCCTCATTTTAAAAGCAGAGCCTAAGCTTCATCTGGAGTTTGTGTTTTGTTTGTTTGTTTTAAGATTTACTATGTATGTATGTATGCGTGTATGTACGTATGTACGTATGTATTTACTGACTGTCTGCTTGTGTGTCTGTGTATATATACATGTAAATGAACCCAGTGACCAAAAGAGGCTGTCAGATCTCTTGAAGATGTAATTAAAAGCTGTTGTAAGCTACTGGAAATCACCTCTGGGAACTGAAACCAAACTTGTATCCTATGGAAGTGTTCTTAACATAAAGTTGTCTCTCAAGGCTCATACTTGAGCTGTTTTTAAGATTTCATTTGAATGTAGAACCAGTCTGAGGACTGCATTTTGATGACCAGCTGTTCATTTGAATCACTTGGGAATCTACACTCAATAGGAGGAGTTCATTCAAATTAGGGATGGTGGTACATTTCTGTAATTCCATCACTCAAAAATTGGAAGCAGATAGAGTTCAAGATTAGCTTCGACTGCAAGAGGACATGTCTTAAACAAACAGAGACTAGTTATAAATTATGTAATCTGTATAACAAGTTGTTAAGATACAGCCATCTTCAGTAGTAGAGATATTTTAAGAATTAAGTATCAGCT
This sequence comes from Grammomys surdaster, assembly GCF_004785775.1. Taxonomy (NCBI): domain Eukaryota; kingdom Metazoa; phylum Chordata; class Mammalia; order Rodentia; family Muridae; genus Grammomys; species Grammomys surdaster. The sequence goes on from NW_021604705.1 coordinate 3,517,079, forward strand.
TTGTCTAAAAGTTCCTAACCACTGAGTAATACGTTCCCAATCTGTGTGTACTGCCTGTTCTACCCACCAGCAATATTTATTTAACTTGCCATGTAGAACCTGTTACATATGATTTAAAAATCACAATTACAATTTTATGATCATTTTCTTGTTTTCTTTTTCTCATAGGGAAAAATTTTTAGAAATGAAAGGAGCCAATTAAATAAAACCATTGACAGCAATAAACAAATTTGATAAACTGATTCTAAGGACTAAGAATAAAAAATTAGTACAGCTATTATCTATTTAAAAGTCATGCATATCAAAGATATTTTCAGAATTATAAATGCTGTGAAATATTTAGTAGTATTAAGAGCATCACAATATTTGAGTAGAAGCCATCCTATTTTATTAACTAATTTTGAAAGATTTTGTTCTATATATTTCATTGATGCCAGGAGATATACATTCATAGTTTTATGACAGTGTTATAAGTAAGCATTCATGCAGAGAGGAATCCACGCCAATTGTGAGAGTTGGTAGATTAACCACAGAAGTTGACAAGATACAGTATGGTATGCTTGTAAGATATATTCCATATGAAACACCTGTTTGCACATCAGACCTTTTCTTATTCCCTTTTTAAATCAAAGACCATTCTAAGCAACTGAAATGTCAACATACTTTGACATTTTGGTGACATACTTAGGTAGAAGTGAAAAGACACCAAAACAAAGCTATAAAATTCAGTAGAAGAATTATTTATAAAACATTTGGATTATAAGAGTTCACAAAGTAAAGATAAATAGCAAACCCATTCCCTTATGTTTAGCCACTTGTCATTTCTGCTCACCCACATTTAAAGGGCTATTAATCCTTGTATACAGTAAATCTTTCAAAGGTTCTGTTTTCTATTCCTTTGGGTATTGTAATGAAAAAAAAAAAACCATGAAATTGAAGACAATGCAGCTGTTAGTTATATGATCCTCAACATAAACCATAAATATCTCAACAATTTCTAGTCTACAGGATGAATTTGATCTGCAAAATAAATAATAATGCATGGTGAAGTTCTTTAAAAAAAACCAAAACAGCATGAAAACAATTGCTGCTTATAGCCGTGTGGCCTGTAAGAGTTACCTATGCCCACATAATAACTGACCTGGTAGTTACTAGCCATAAACAAGTATTTTGTATATCAAAAAGCTTGAATGAGGCTTAACGAAGTCTTCTTCTAAGGCTTGGAGCTTCACATGCTTACTATGCTGATCACTATTTGCATTGCTCAGTTTTGGGAAGATTTGCTTTCAAGTTCACTCTCAATTGCTGTTGGCAGGATTCCGTGTTTCTTAGGTTATTATACAAAGAATCTCAATTTCTCATCTTCTGCTGACTGGAGACTGTCCACATTTTCCTGGCACAGGAACTGCCCAATGTAGCAGCTATTTTATTAGAAGTTCTGCAATCAAGAAAGCAAAAAAAAAAAAAAAAAAAAAAAAAGAGTGTAGTAAGAGAGACACAAAACCTCAAACCTCTATGATGTAATCATAGAAATGATAATCACCATTTTTGCCTTATTCTACTCATTGGAATAAAGTTAACAAAATTATCCCAAGAATTGATACATGGGAAATATTACATGGTACCATAGATATTAGGAATTGGAAAGCTGAGGGTCATCTCGAATCTGCTTATCACATGTCCTTCTCAATTTGCTCATTCTAAGTAAATCCTTGGTTTTGTTCCTTATAAGTTACTGAGAGATGGTTTCTGTCTATCTATGAATCTTCCCTCAATAGAAAGACAATCATTAGGGTATGATTTAGCAAATGTCTCCTTTTGAGAATTTTGCTCAGTAGATGAGATCTTCCTAGTGCCTACCTTTCTAAAGCACTTGACACTAATCCATGCATAATTCTTGGCATTTTGATTATATTTTTATAGTCTTCAGGTTTGTCCTAGTGTCCTAAAGGTAGAGGTTAAGATTTATATCAATTTACAATTTCCCAAATTAGTGAAGGAAAAAGAAAGTATACATGATCAGCAATCCATATGAATACTGAGTCAAATTACTATATCTGAGGCATATTTCATGCTCATTTTAAGACTGTGTATATTACAAGTCATCAATTCAAGGCACACACACAGGCATGCATGCACACACACAGGTGCAGTCAATAATTTTAGTTCGAGGTTAGTGCTGTTTCAGGGATTCCTGCCAGCTTTTGTTTTTCAAGGGACATTTGTGGTCTGCTCTTCTAATGGATTGATTCATCGAGAGCATGAACCTGCAGAAAATAATGGAACACTCTGACCTCAATGGCTAGGTCTGAGATTTTCTGGCGCCCATGCATGACAAGCACATACATTTTGCCAAGAGTTTCTCTGTCACTATACACTTCTAGTTATTATAATGTTCTAGATCAGGCTAAATATTAAGTTTCCCTTGAGTATATGTTTTAACAAGAAACCTCTTATTTATTTTTAGTTATTGAAAAGTTCCTATTATATAAGTGATTAATTTTCAGTCGTATTCTATTTATGCATAAATAAGTCTATCTGCTAACAATTTGCTTGAATGAATTCAAGGCCATGAAGAGCATCCAGGGGCCTATAAAATACTGAATCAGTACAACTTGAACAAGCAATAACACCTCCGTGAGATATTTGTTTTTATAAAGTTTGGTCAAACATTTTTACATCTGAGAAGCTAATGGAAGATCAATTCATGCCCATGCAAAATATTTCACAGATTTCCCAGGAATACTTTTGTTGTTAATAAGCAGCTGCAAGTAGTCCTCAGAGCATTTGCACTGGATTCAATTTACTTTTAGTTTTATCCAATAAACACATCCAGAGGAGCCTAACGTAGAACATGCTTCATGGTGACTTACTAGCATCTAATATTTCCTCTTTGGGCATTTTCAGTCCTACTTCTTGTCACTTTTTCTGAGAGAGTCTTGAGTATCTCAATTGAATTAGAATTTTCAGAGCAATTCCTTTTCTGCATCCTCTGAGAAATAGTAAATATTCAAAGCTAAGATTTTTGCTAAGTATGTGGGACTTATTTGATTTTTCCCAGTGCTTCATGTATTTCGGAGCATTAAAGTTCCAAAAGTGCTGAACCTTATGACACAGACATCTTCATTTTGATGGTTCACTACACCTTAAACTTCAGTGTGAGAAAGGGAAGAATCATCGCCGATAGAAAGTAAAAATGGGCAAAAGATTGTAGTTATTGTTTTAGTCAAATCTTCATTGATAGTAGTCAATACATCCCTGAATAAATTACCTTTCATTCGCTTGAAAAAAATTTAAGCATTATTGACTGTAGATTTTATTTATTTATTTATTTATTTATTTGGTAATAAGAACAAGTAGGCAAAGAAAAACATTTATAGCTCTCATGCATCTTACACTCAGTCTGGAAATACATGATGAATAAATAATCAACCAGACTTGCATTATGCTAACTTGTGGTAAGTGCAAAAAATATGCTGGAAACCAAAGTGGTTAACTGTTAGAGATGAGAGGGCACACTCTTATAAACAGGACAGGTCTTGACTAGTGACCCAAAATAAAACAGATGATAAGTTTGTGTCAATATTAGTAATAAAAAGAATTTATATGAGTAGAGATAATCTGAAACAGAATATATATATAAATACTCATGAGGAAGAAACTTGTATGCATAAATCTATATTATGTGGGAGAAGAGTAAACACTGAAACCATGTACATGTGTGGAATGGACCATACTGTGGCTATTAGGGATTATGTAGACAATGGTTTAGACCTTGATACGATATTTTCTATTTTTCATTTCTATTACTGTGATGAAACATCTTGATTAAATTGGATAAGGAAAGGATTTATTTCAGCTTAAATTCTGGATCATATTTCATCATTGATGGAAGTTAACACAAGAGACTAAAGGCAGGCCTGACTGTTATTCCACATAACATTAACTCTGACCAAGAAACACACTCCATTGCTGCAGAGGTAAAGCAAGATCCATGGAGAATGCCCGTGGTCTGGATCATAGGCTAACTTATATACTCACATAGCTTTCTTATACAGTTCAGGATCACGCGCTGGTATGGCATCACTCACAGTTGTAGAGAGATTATCATATGTATTATATGAATGCATCAAATGTCAGTTAAAAAGCCTATGCCCTCTGGTTTAGGCAGGAAATAGATGGGGGAACATCTGAGAGGCAGAAAGGATTCTGGAATAGAGCCGGGTGGGAGATTTGCCAGGAAGATGTGGTAAGACAGATGCATGGGACCTGGGCACAGGTACGTAGATAGCCATGTGGAAGAATTTAGGCCAGAATAGATGGGGTATTTTAAGTTTTATCTAATCAGGGAAGAGCCTCGCTATACGGCCAAGGTATTTGTAAATATATTTTGAGCCTGAGTCTTATTTCTAGGAGTATGGGGCTGGGAGAAAAAAATCGTGGCCCAACTTCTACAAAATGGCTCCCAGTTAAACAACAATTATAACTCAAGCTTACATTTTTAAAAGGTCTGGGTAAAAAGTGAAGTAAAATCAGGCTAGCCAGACAATTGGTCTGCTCTCTTAGAAAGAAAGAAAGAAAGAAAGAAAGAAAGAAAGAAAGAAAGAAAGAAAGAAAGAAAGAAAGGAAGGAAGGAAGGAAAGAAGGAAGGAAGGAAGGAAAGAAGGAAAGAAGGAAAGAAGGAAGGAAAGAAAAGAAAGGAAAGAAAAGGAGAAAAGAAAAGGAAAAAACCAGACAAAGACAAAGCTTCTCATAACAGCATATGACTACCAGCCTTAAAGGAAGGAGGTTTCCCAGCCAAGAAGCAGGAACCTACAGAGAGATAATACAAAAGGTGGCTTTTTAAAGAAGCCCTTATTAAATTTAAAAACAGAAGAAAGAAGTTGGTGCTTCTCGCAAGGGCACATCATGGGGGCGACAGAAGCGGAGGAACCAAGCTCTGGGTTGCACAGAGGCTGAATGCAGCCAATGCAATAGTGCATGCAAAATTTGTGGAGACTTCCTGGAGATCACGGCTTCAGGATAAGCTACCTCAGGTTCTCTCAAGCTTGACAAGGCAGGTCGGCCCAATCCTGTCCTATGGGAATTAATGCTCAGTGCTCAGTGCATTCAGAAATGCAGCCCTAGGATGGCTGCTGCGGCGAGAATCAAGTGGAAGACCAATTGCCTTTCCTTGTAAACAAAGGGACAGTGGACTGGTCAAGCCTGGTGCAGCATCACAGCCAAAGTCACAGACAAAAGAGACAGAGACAAACAGATCTCTGTGAATTCTAGAGCAGCCTAGTCTACACAACAAAGTCAGGGAAGGACACTCTGCTGAGGATACAGCCACTTCCAGACAACATTCTGGGATTCAAATTGACACATTTTTTTTCTTAAAAACACTATGTAGGTTTTGCTTAATGATAATTAGAAATACCTTTAGTAATTTAAAAATAAAAACACTCTAATCTTAAATTTATATAAAGAGAAAATGGGTATTTTTATCCACATAGGGTATGTTTATAATTTCAATTTGAAATATAATGCTTTTCTTGTTATTATTGGAATTGATGGTTTTGCTCATTTTATGGATCATAGATATGTTGTCATTTTAGGGATGGATTATTGAATCTGCTCTTAAACAAAAGTATTTTATGGTCATAATCTTACATTGCTAGAGATCCTTATATGTTGATGAAAAACTGGAGTTATGTTTTCTTACACAATTTTGGATATTGATACAGGTTTATGGTTTTCATTGATAAAAATCTTTGTATATTGATGACAAAATTTAAGATTAATTTGTTATAACACATTTGTATGCTTCAACTCTTGTATAGGTATTATGCCTATGCAACACATTTTAAAATATAAGGTTTAGTGTTAGTCTTTTTAATGGCTGCTAATACAAAATGTTTAAAATAATTAAGTAATGCAAATTAATAGATATTCATACTCAAGGTTTTATTAGATACTAATTTAGTTAATTATAACAAAGTCTTTTCAAAGTTATTCAGATAATAAATAACTAAAAATAAACAATGTCTAATAATTCAGATATGCTATAAATAAATAGATGGACTTAAAATCCTCTGAGATCCACAAAATATGGTATTATTTTGTTATTAAAAGATCTTTTGACTGTGAGGCTGGTCTGTTTCTGACAGTACCCCTATTCCACTTCAAAGATGATATACATCAAAACCCCCATATGGAATTACCTCAGTTTTTTCCTTAATTGCCAAATGCTATGAATAGGACATTATAAGTTTATATCATGCCCTTATAGTTTTCATAATTGTTTCATAATTAATATAATTGTATTCAATTTATATTTAAAAGAGAAAGCCTTTTATTGGCCTAAAGAAGGGAACTGTAGAAAGAATAGCTTGTGTATTTTATGGATACATCACTTGTCGGGTAAAAAGCCTATGGCCTATGGCTTAGGCAAAAAAGATATAGATATTGACTCTGGACATTTATCAGGAACAAAGTTTCTTATTAGCATCAAGTTCAACTGGAGCTTTCAGAACAGGCTTAAAGAGTAGGAGTTGGATTTGCTGAAGTAGAGTGGAGAAAAATCTCTGGCATTAGCTAGTGTCCCTTGAGTAGATTGGACATACGGTGATTTTACTCTCGGAAGAAACTTGGAAGGAAATAAGGAGAACATAACTTGACGGGTCCGACGTGCCTATGGACATGATTTAGAAGCCTTGAGCCTTTACCTGGATCAAGTCTGCTTTCCTCTAGATCCTTGAAATTTAAGACCACAAGACAACATTCTCTCTTTGCCTTAATTACAACTCAAAAGACTATAGTCTTGAAATGTATTTAAAACATAGAAATTAGTTCACATTAGTTTTTATGATCAATCTTTCTCTTTGCTCCTGAAACATAAACTTTACCCAAATGAAGCTCTCTTTCCAGAAAAGTAAGGCTTAAAATGATAAATTCTAAGGTTAGTGAAAAAGCAAGAAAAGAGAAGGTTCTAGTTGTAAAATGATTAATAAAATTAAATAAAAGTACAATTTAAAATTTCAGATGCTCAAAGCTGGAAATTTTTATTCACAGCCAAAGTTTTAATGAGAAATGTCTCTCTTGAGATCCAGCGCTAAAGATATTCCCTCTGGAAACCCTGTGAATTAATGACCCAAAAAACTTTGCTGCTGTATCAAATGTGCATCTGAATTTAGAATAGTTCCTTCGTTCCTACATACCCAGACAGCCAAAACACTTTATTTGATTCTGATTTGTTTTCTGTGCCCTTTATTCCCCACATCCAATGAGCTTGGATGTGGAGAAATCTTTTTAGTGTAGAATCAATTTTGCTAGATTTTTCCAGACCAATAATAACCTCTGTCCTCAACAATGACTTAGAGCTCTTATAGCATAATATATTGATATTAATGAATGTGGCTACATATGGGGCATGATGGATCCATACATACATTCTAAACTTTATTCATAAGAATTGTCATCTCTTAGTAATAAATGTTCCACTTCTAATTCTACTTTGCCTTCCTGTGAGCTGCTCTATGAGGAGCTGTAATGTCCTTAAGGTTGGAGAGGGGATAATTCAAATACTTTTCTTAGATATATTCATGCTTCAAGGCCTACCCAGTGTTATTGAGAAATTAAATGACATATGTACAGTATTGATATATTGACATGTTACATTTGGTTTTTCATATTTACCTGATCAACTAAAAATTAATATTTGCTGTAAATACACCAGAGAGGTCAGATGCACATATTAAAAATAGTGGGTACTCCTGGGAAAGTAAATGGGTTTTTAAAAAATTTTAAAGATTAATTTTAATTATGTGTATGCACACATGAATTCAGTGCTCATGGAGGCTAGTGCAGGCTGTTGCATACCCTGGAGCTCTAGTTACATCATGTTGTGTGAGCCATGATGTGGGCGGTGGGAAGAGAACTTCAGTCTTCTGCAAGGACAAGTGCTCTGGACCTTAGAGCTCTCTTGTCAGCTCCAGAATTTGAAATTGAAAAGAGAAGAGAAAAGCTTTCATGTTATATGGAAGGGAAAATCCGGGACATCTCTGGGTGCCTGATTTATATGGTTATTTTTTATTTAACATGGTATAAAATATAGCTAAGTTATTAATGTTGGTTGTATGGTGGGCAAGAGGAAGAAGCAGACTTACAGATACCTGTGTCACAGTTAAAAATTCTAAAGTCTCTGAATTTGAAAATTGGAGATAAGCGTGATGGCAGATTGTAAGGTGGTTGTGTGTGTTCTGTGTGTGCATTTGCATGTGTCATAGTACATGCATATGGGAATGAGTCTGTGCATACCAGTTCATCAGAAGTCCAGATGAGGACCCTGGTCATCTAATAGACTCCTTTCTTCTGTGGCTTCTGAACTAGAGACTTTCTCTTTTGACCAGGATAATTAGTCAAGTCCTGTTATCTGCAGGCTCTGTCTGTGATTATAAATACATGCAGCCATGTCTGGCTTATTATATTAATGTTCCAGCAATTGGGACTTACATAGAAAAAGGCCTAACCCACTGAGCCATCTCCTGAGCCCCAGTTTTTATGATTTCTATTCAGTGAGATACACTGAGATGACAAGTCTTTGAGAAACTGTATTTAGAGGCCTTTGCAATGGTTCCATGTATGGACCTGGACCTAATTTTCTACATACCTAGGCTAACGCTAGTAGCTCCAATAGTCAACCTGAAGGTATGTACACAGAATACAGTCCTCACTTCTATGACTCATATAAATGTCAGAGTGTGAATTTAAACTGAATTAATATTGGCTTTGTCAACTATAGTTATTGGCAGCTATGACTTGATTTTAATTTGATTGAAAATAATAAAGAAACATGAGATATATGACATTAAGAATGTTGTGGAGCAATTTGTACTTAACACTCACAAAGTATTCATAGCAATCAATAGTTTAGCTGAAATCACATGTCTAGAAAAATAAATGGCACATTTTAAATGTTGAGAGGGTATTTAAAAACATGAGCTCTTGAGATTCTGGTAGCACTAATTTGTTTTATAGTCCAAGGAATAGTGAATGCAAGCTTTCTGGTGCCAGAAAACAATTAACCCTGGATATTGTCCATGCATTATACTGAATTCATTTCAATTCTGCTTCATTTGTATACCTCCATAAATCACTGTCCTCAGTGCAGATCAATTAGATTTCCTACTTTATGATTATGGTTGGAAATTCCATGTGCTATTTCTTAAGACCCCTTCTTCTAGTAAAAATTAATAGGATAAAAAAGTTAATCAGTACTTTTCTCTTACCTAAGAAATGTTTATCTGTCTCTGTTTCTCTCTCCATATGTATGGCATACATACATACATACATCAATATTATATATGGATATTGTATACATATACAATAAAATATTTTAGTTTGTTTAAACACATATACACTTAGCTATGACCATGGTAGTATCTCTAGAAAGTGATAGGTATACACACACATACACACACATACACACACACACACACACACACACACACATATATATATATATACATATATACATATATACATATATACATATATATTAGATAGACTGATAAATAGGAAGAATTCAATATTCTTTCAGTGGAGTCGAACATAAAGTCAGTCAGGAGACTGGCATTTACTGTGTATGATTTTATATGATAAGACTGTCTATCACCACAAAGCCTTTTCGTATATTTATGTTATAATATTCTACTATTCAGAGAATCTTTGTAAATAGC
>NW_021604705.1:3526807-3593085 GCF_004785775.1 Grammomys surdaster
TGCAAATAAGGTTTGTAATGAGGACCTGAAGTAAACAAACAGTAGCTCTAAGTGTGATACACAAGTAAACAACTTGATTAAAATCCCAAAGCAAATCACAAGGACAAAATTGTGGAATTAGTTATATTGGACTTTTCAAAAAAGTCTAGGATCTTAATTTTATTCTCTTAAAAGTCATGAGCATGTGATAGAATCTCCCTCGTCAGCTGCTGTTTCTTACCTGCCGTCTCAAATGCTGCCTCCTTTATGACTGAGCATATTATGTCTGGCTTGTGAAATGCAGCATGCTGGGCTCACCCAAGAATTTCAAGCTCACAAAGTCAGCACAAAAGAGAAATATAAAGAATAAAGAATTAAGTTTTATGTTAATCATGTGTCATTATTATATAAAGTTTCTTAACATTCACTCCTAGAAATTCTCTATAATATTCAAAAGGAGGCACGGTCCCCCTTATATCACCAGGAGTGGACTGTGACATTTTCATTTGCAGTGTCTTACAGGGAAAGCCTGAGAGTAGGCTTTACTTTGGAAACCAGATACTAGTTTATTCCTTGGTGCAAAATGTGTTCTGTGGGGACTCCTTGGAAGACTTTTGACAAATACAGACTTCAGGCCTTGCCTTGTAGATGCTGCTTCTGCAGGTCTCAACTGGGGCCAGGGCAGCTGGTTTTCACAGGTTCCCAAACATAATAACATGACAACTTTTCCCTCAGAGTTAATGTCTTGTTCTATTTATACATGAGGCATACAGAGTTTTTATCTAGGCTAGAAAACTCAGAATAAATGAGACAATAAAGCAACTCCGTGATATCAAGAAGAACATAGTAAACAGATTTGGGGAAAATAAATAATGATTCATTTGATTTGGATTAGCTGAGAGAATGTGGTATTTATGTTTACTCATTCCTTTCCAAAGAATGATAAAACTGTTTTGGGTTTTTTATGTCCTTAAAACTAATGAAAATTAATTTTAATATTTCACATATGGGTGGTATAAACAGTTTTATAGTAATTACAGTTTTGTTATCTATCACTTTAAAAACTTACTAGTTAAAATCCTCATAGCAAAGTATTTCTATTTTAAATGATCAAAGTTAATCGCAAAATAGCCATGTAAGATATGAGAAATAGGGTGGTAGATGCTCACACAACGTTTTGATGGATTATAACCAGCTACTTGCTCCAGGGTACCTGTCCTAGACATTTATCATGACCATGTAAATCTCTGTATACAGTCCCTCATATTCAATGTTTATCTACATGCAAAGCTGATTTTCTTTTATAATCAGTAGTCTTGTGAATTTCACAACCAACACACAAATGTCTTTTTTTTTTTAAATTTTTTTTTATTTCTTTTTTTGAACATGAAATGCTTTTTTATAGCATGTTTTACAAGGGGAGGGGGTAAGAGGGTCCAGGTGGTGGAAAAGTACAAAATCTTCTTGGCCTGTGCCTTGAAACATGTCATGGTCTATATGGTACACTGCCTTGAATTATGATCTACCTGCAGTTCTTCAGAAGATATGGTACACTGCTTGAGTTATGGTCTCCCTGCTATTCTTAAGAAGACATGGTACTCTGCTTTGAGTCTATCTGCAGTTGCTAAGCAGGATCTTGCAGTTGCCAAGCTTCAGAGGACATTGTGCAGGTGGGGAAAGGTAGGGGGTAAGGGTAAGGGCGAGGGTCCTGGCTTCTGGCATCTCCCCCTTCTCTGTTTAGTTAGAGAAGGCGTCTTATGTTCAATCCCAACTATGTGAGTTTTGAATTTGGATGTCTAATTATGGGGGGTCTTAGACAAGTTCACAGCCCCAAAACACTGATGTGAGACGAGTCACATCGATGGTCGAAGGCTTTAGGCTGTCGACGATGGGCAACGTCAAGGGACTCTGATGTGGGTGAAAGGAGGGTGAGAGCCCTGTCTTAGGCCATGTAGGCTGCACCCACTCCCAGCACCACGCACTCCTTTTCGGCTGCATTGGGTGGGCCCCTGGGAAGTGGACCTACAATAATCCCGTCATTGGGCTAACTCACAGCCATCCTAGTCTCTTGTAAATGTTCAAGTTACCAACCATTTGTCAGTTTGGGGTGTAATATTGTCATAAAGGAAGGCTCCCCAATGTTAGCGGCCATATCAAGGGTGGCCTTGGTTTAGGAAAAAGCCAATTTTTGTTGTGGTGATCAAGAGGCCAAGCTCTCTAGCGAGAGAAATGAGGGCAAAGCCAGGCATACCAGGAACCCTTCTGGAGGGCGTGGAAGTCTAGGGGTCGACCGTAGGGGGAGGCAGGGGAGCTGACAGCTGTGTCAGTCTCCTGCGGAGTCACTTCTGGATCCTCTGCAATTTTCAGCTGATGGTAATGAACTTCAACTGCCTTCTTGATGGCAGCATCAACCTGGTTCCGTGGACGACAGGTCACGGGCGATGATCTCTGTCTTGCTCAATCTTGATTTCGTGCCCGACCGGCGGGTCCTGGTTATTCGTGGGGGCGAGGAGGACTGCAACCTGCTATTCTTCAGAAGATATGGTACACTGCTTGAGTTATGGTCTCCCTGCTATTCTTCAGATGATATGGTACACTGCTTTGAGTCTATCTTCAGTTGCCAAGCAGGATCTTGCAGTTGCCCAGCTTCAGGGGACCTTGTGCAGGTGGGAAAAGGTAGGGGGTGAGGGTAAGGGCGAGGCTCCTGGCTTCTGGTCCATCTGGGTTAGAACTTCTAATAGCAGGCATCACGGGTGATTCAATTTTACCTGGGATGCTGCGTGAGTTCAAGCTCCTGGGAGTCCCTGTTTTTCTTGGTTTTCTGCGGTTGGGTACGGAGCTGCTGCCTGCGACCTGCTCTAGGCTCGGTCCCAAACCGGAAGTCCACAAATGTCTTTTAAAATACATTTCATGACAATAAATTCTAAACCAGGATTAGGTGTTTGCTTAGAGATAATGAAAGAAAAATCAGTGCTGGATCTTCTGTAACTATTTCAGTTATATAATATTAAATTGAGTTCATGTTTATTTTGGTCAATGCAAGCAGGTGTAGCCTGAAGATTGGCTAGGATGAGCCAAATTAAGTAAAATGTATCTTTACATAATTACTTTCCTAAATACTGTAAAATCTTTCTAGCATGCCTTATATTAAACATTTTTTACATGTCGGAGAACAGTCAAGGAAACAAATAAGATATATGCATTTTAATTTAAAATTTCTTAATAACTATTTAGACAGGATGATATGTGAAGTGATGCTTACAATTTTATTTTCCCTTAAAACAAGGCACTAATTTTTAAAATCACTACTAAAGATACCATTCCCTGATTTACCAATGATAAAAATTTGTCATATATCTGGCACAAAAACTGATAAATCATGTAAAAATACAATGAACTTTGGTTTGGTAAACATTAGAGACCAAGCCTCAAAAACAGTGACTTTCAGTAAATTTTGTCTTATTTTGATAGGAAAGTGATTTTGCTCAATTAGTAATGTAAACTCCTTTTAAAGGGTCAAATACCTTAATAGGCACAACGTATAATTATGGGCCAAGGGCACAGTGTTAAGTGCTGAAGCAATGGAAGATATAATGGCAATTTTTTTTGCTACCAAAGAGCTTCCCTTTTTATATGGTAGAGTGGAGTTATTCAAGGATGCGTAGGACAAATACCAAGGGTAAATGGATTGAAAGTCCATGCAGTATTTTTAAGGATATGGTTATGAAGATAAAAGGAAGACTGCTTGTTGCAGCCCAATGAATGAAGAAATTATATGCCCAGAGTCTCTCAGAGTAGGTTGCATTACGATAACAAAGTTGTTGTTTATAGATGGATGTGATGGGTCTTACGTTGGACAGTAGAACAGACATGGACTAGATTGCAAAAAAATTCTTGAATGTTAAATATAGGTGAATTTTTATTTAATACAACTAAAGTAATTTCTCTATTCACATGATAGATTTTTTTTTTAAATGTTGTTTTTGCTAACTATGCAGACGGCACTTGAAAGAGGCCAAGTCACGTGTGAAAAAGCAACCACTAGGTGGCAGAGCGGCACTATAATCTCTGTCAGGATCCAGAACCTAAACCCTATAAACCTCCATTCAAGTCAGAGCTGGTTGACTCTGGTTTGACTTTAGAAGATTTAGTGGCCTCCATTTTTTTTAAAGTATTCCAGTGGCTATTGAATAAATGAACTGTCGAGTGGATATTACATGGAAATATATCCTTTTGTCTATTATAAATACAATAAAGACACATCAACAGACCAAAACATTTTTGTATAATTAACTCCTAACTTAGCAGAATATAAAAATAATTTTAGCTGTCAATCTAATTTTCTTTTGCAAATGTTTTCTGCAACTATTATAAAATGAATACACCACAATATGGTTCATCATCACAGTAGAAAAACAAGGGATCTAATGATATTTTGTCGGTAAATTTCTAGAATTGATTTACTTGTCTAATCCACCAACTGGCTGTTACTGTGATGTTGATTACAGTAATAGTAGCTATAATTGACTGCTCCTTGATTTTTCTCATTCTTCTTCTCTAGAGCATGATGATAAGGGCTCAAGGATGCCATGGTAACTTCAGATTTGTCAGTATAGAGGGAGCTAGTGTGGGGAACAGGTTGCTAAGACTTATAGTTTAAGGTTAATAGTGCAAGGCTTATCTTTCAGTGTAATGTAAGTTTATGTTTAAATTTAGGCAGTGTCTACATTTATTTATGGAGATTTCTTCTTTTTCTCTCCTTGCTAATGGTACATTGGTCAACTTCATTCATTTGTTAAATACATTAATTGATTATCCATTATTAATTTGATTAACTGTACCTAAACAGGATCCTCTGCTGTTATAATCCTTATGTTATTCAGACTTTGTATCATTGAACAGTGATAAGATAATTAATACTCTAAAGACACAGTCAATATCTTACAGCCCCAGAGGATGTTCAAGATACCTTTAGAACTAAATTACAGGACTCATTTATAGACTTTTCCAGTGTACTAAGGGGATTAAGTGGATGGCAACTAATTTGGATATATATGCAAAGGCTTGCATACATATAATAAATTCAAATATTCCTCATGAGAAACTTGGGTTGATTCTATCAGTTTGCCTTGTTTCTGATCATATGAAGACTTTATGATTACATTTGCATTGCTGGAGAGAGTTTTAGACTCTTCAAAATAGAATAATACATGTACACATATACATACACAAAACACACCTGCATTAGAATCTCAAAGCAACAGACAACTAGTGACTTTACTTTTCAAATTACTCACAAATTAAGAACAAAGGTAGAAATACTCATGAGACTTGATTCCTTTTTGAGATTGGTTCTTCCCTCTGCCCCGTTGCCTACTGCAGTCTCTAGGACTGCATTATCAATCAAGATTGAATTTACTGTTTATGAAAGAACGACTCAAGGAGAAGTGCTAATGGTGAGTGTGATCTCTAAGGCTAAGTTTCTTTTACTTCCTCCCACCCTCCTTCTGCCCTGTCCTTCTCCTTTTACTCCCGTGCTCTCTGATACCTCCTCAAGTTGAGGCAAAATTATAAAAAGCTCGACAGAAAAATACATTTCTGTGCTTCCTCCTCCATTTACTTATACAAAAGTCATCATAAAAAACCAAAACCCTATGCATACACACACACACACACACACACACACACATACACACACACACACAATTGTATAAGTTTTGTGGGTTTTTTGTCTGTTGTTTGTTTTGTTGTTGTTTTGTCGTTAAATAATAAAACTTTCTGACTTTGATCCCTGTAGATTAAAATTCCAGGCCTTTACTAGTCTATGTGATTTTAATGTTTCTTTAAAAAAATAAACTTAGCTTTTTTATCTTTGTGGATGTCATATATGTACATAATAAAATATTATTGTACTTAATCGTCATATTCTCTATATAGTCCAAATATATCCCTTTCAACATCATGAGATTTAAAAAATGTTATTCATAAAAAAATCCAGTGGAGTTAAGCCAAAATTGTACCAGTTGGCACTGTCTTGCCTGCCAAGTGAAAACATCAACATGTAGGTTCCAGGAATGTATAAGTCCCTTGATTTCTTTCTTGACCCAGCACAATGAAACCTAAACAGCAGAAGCAAGTTCTGGGTCAGTTTTAGATTGATTTCTCCATGTCCTGTTGTCAAAGAACCTAGCATCTTCAGTGACAGGCTGTTATCATGTAATTATGATGTGTTACCAAGGGCAATAAAAATTTACTGTGTTGTTTTGGGAATTCCCTGACCTTGAACTTGTAGGAAGGTATCCTTAATAATCAATATCACCTGGGAGAGTCATTTCTGGGTAATTCTGTTTGATCTCCCCACACGTTTTCTCTTCCTTTATGATGGATTTTGAAGTTAGTGTAATAGCTAGTAGGTTTCTATAAGGCTTTTTTCATAAATCTGTAGTTTGGGTCAACCCTCCACAACTTCTGCTATCCCCTAACCCCATCTTCATTTCTGCTTAAAATTTCAACCCTTGTTCTATTGCCTTATCTTCTGTATCACACATGTTATACCATCTCAACAATTGCTTTTTTAAAGTTGGGTTTTGAGATAATGGGCTTTATTTTAATTTGCGAATACTCATGTTTGTCTATGTGAGTATATGCCATTTGCATGAGGGTTCCTGTGAAGGCCAGAAAAGGATGTCAAGTCCCCTGAAACTAATGTTTCAGACTGGTGTGAGCCACCTGGTATGGTTGCTGGAAACCAAGCTTAGGTCTTCTCGAAGCACCAAGAACAGCTAACCTCTGAGCCATTTCTCCAGACCCTTGGAATGTGGGTTTTCACTGAATATAAAATCATTTCCCCTGGTATCAGATACTAAATAAATGACTTGTTTATTATGTTAAGGAAGACAGAAATGTATTTGTATACATGACCATCTGACTTCAAAGTACAATGCTATGACATGAAAGTCCTTTGTACTGCTCTCCTCATTTCTCCATTTTACTTTAATGAGAGACAGCCACACACAAAAGTTTTTATACCATAAAGACCATAGTAGAATGTATGAGTTGAATCGTGCCTGATGATATGATTCCGGGTGGAAATCATGATGCTTTGTTCACAGAGAGTCTATAAAGGATTCACTACCCAGCAACAGCAATGAGCATATCTCAGATTAAATTTATTGACTTATAAACAAGTTCACATGGCCGTAGTCACCATGTTGCTGTTACGAAGAGACACTAGAAGCAGCTGACTAGCTCACTTATTGGGTTCATTGCTTTGAAGATAACTGTTCTTGATCACTTGGTTCCATTCCTTGGGGCCTGTATGAGATACTGCATCATGTCATATAGCAAAGCTCAACTTATGGAAGCCAGAAGCAAAGAGAGCGAGGAAGGGGACAGGATATCTCTAACACCTTCAAAGGCATGCTCCAGTGACTTAATGTTTTTTTTTTTTTCATTAGGCTACACCTTTTAAAAGCTTTCTACTCTCCAACAATGCTAACAGGTCAGTTATTAACTCATTCACAAACACATATTTAAGGGCATTCAAAAAAAAAACCCAGAAAAAAAAGAAAAAAAAAAGAAAGAAAACGTGTTTGATGAGAACTAGAGCTTATCTTTAAAAGCTTTGGTAAATGTGTGTGTTCTATTCTCGTGCTAACAACCAAAAGCACAAGCCATTGTTCTTAGCCATTTCTCTTTGTCACAGTCTACCAAAGATTTTGACTTAATGGAAATCAGAGTGTGGCCTTGATTTAATAAGTTTTATGGATATCTCTACATTGGAGAGCCTTCTAAGAACTGTATCCATCCCATACACGTATACATTTGGGTGTGTGTGTGTGCGCCCGTGTGCACGTATTAGAGCTTAATCCAATTTGAGTACACATATTTAACAAACATATTTCATATGTGTGTAATAGAATTATTTTGCAGGCATATAATGCCTATTTATACCATTTTAAAGAACTTTAATAATCATTAAAATCATCATATGGATCTGTTATTTCCTTTGTGGTTGCAAAATGAAGGTATTTTAATTTCATCATTCCGGTTTTTACTCTAATGATTAGAATACTTCAATAAAGAGGAAATTCATTCAAATTTCATCAGTATGTGGTTACCCTCAAGAAAGAGATAAAGGCTTTCTACATTCTCCATTATTGATCAGTTTTAAAAATAGTATCAGTCAATTATGGCCAATCCTCCAACAGTTCTCATGGGTTCAAATATTTAAATACACTTATGTTTCAATTCATTGCAGTTTTTATCTTTAGTGATGCTCATTTTTTTTCTGCCCTTGTGTAATGGGAGCCCTTATTCCTGCCTTCTTATTGGTACACTTGTCAGGTTCTTGAGGTAGTCACTGTTAGCTTTCGGTGTCTACCATGATAAGTGCTCCTAGGGAAATTTTGTTCAAATACTGTCTTAGACTGTGAATCAGTTCTTGTAAGACCATTTTTTTTAGTTTGTTTGCTTTCTTTGTTTTTGTTTTGTTTTACTTTGTTTTGCTTAGCAGAAAATGGTGTTTATGATGATTAGAAACCACTATCTGGGTGCTGAAGACCCTCTTTACTTATGGTTGGTTATTGGTTCTAGGATTTTCAGATACGAGAAATATTTTCTTTAAAAAAAAACAACATTATAAATTTAAACCAATATTTTTTCTTAATTTTTATTTTTTCTTTTCAGTGAAAAATAGGCTCTTTTCTCATACAATATACTTTGATTATAGTTTCTTTTCTCTTTGCTCCCCTAGTTCCTCCCTACCTTCCCTCTCATCCTGATTCATTCTCTTTCTGTCTCTCATTAGAAAAGAAAAGGCTTCTAAGATATAACCAAAAACCTTAGGAAAAAAGTGTAATAGGATAAAATCAAACACACAAACAAACAAGCCCATCACATAGAATTTGGACAACAAACAACAGAAGGAAAAGAGCCTCAAGAGAAGGCACAAGAATCAGAGTCGTTCCCACACTCAGGAATTCAGGTTATGCTAGCCTGAAAACTGGAAGATATTCGTAGAGGAGCTGGTGCAGACCCCCGTAGGCTCTGTGCCTGCTGCTTCAGTCTCAGTGGGTTCATATGCACATGGCTCAGTTAGTATAGAAGACATTGTTCTCCCTGTGTTCTACTTCTCCTCTGCCTCATGCACCATTTCTACCTTCTCTTCCTCGGGGTTTCCTGAGCTCTGAGGGAAAGGATTTCGTACATTCCCAGCTCTCTCTCTCTCTCTCTCTCTCTCTCTCTCTCTCGCTCGCTCGCTCGCTCGCTCTCGCTCTCGCTCTGTCTCTCTCTCTCTCTGTCTCTCTCTCTGTCTCTCTGTCTCTCTGTCTCTCTCTCTGTCTCTCTCTCTCTCTCTCTCTGTATGTATGTATTTGGGGGTGTGTAATAACTAGTTGTTGCTCTCTGCATTTGTTCTCATCTGCTGCAGGAGAAAGCTTCTCTGATGATGACTGAATAAGGCACATTCTAGTATCTTTGATATGGGAAGGTACACTGTGTACTACCAAAATAGAACATAAATACCAAAAGGCCACAAAATGCCACAAAGCCTTTGATCTATAATTCTTTCCTACCTGAAAAATATTCTAGGGCAATGGCAGCACAAAGCTTGTGGGAGTAACCAACCAATGACTTGTATTTCCTATATTTCCCAAACTTTTTACTTTTAGTTTTTGAAAATTTCACATATCAGCACTACATTTACATAATCATCTCCTCCATTTCTTCTACAAACACACTTGAATCTTTAATTGCAGTCAAATTTCTTTATAAATTGTATTCCCTTTTAGAAATCAATTTTAATAAATATCCCTTCTTACATAAAGTAGTCTTGAACATCATTTAATTAAAGTAAAGACATTTCTTACTTATTTCTTTAGTCTTGCATAGTAGTCCATTAAAATGACAAACTGTCTTAGTGAGGGTTTTATGGCTGTGAAAAGACACCCTGATCACAGCAACTCTTATAAAGGAAAACTTTTAATTTAATTTACAGTTTCAGAGGTTTAGTCCATTCTTGTCAAGTCAAGAAACAGCAGAGTACAGGCAGATATGGTATTAAAAAGAGCTGAGAGTTCTACATCTTACTCTGTAGGCAGCAGAATATGACACACTGGGCAGGCTTGAGCTTGTCATACCTTGAAGCCTGTGTTCACAGTGATAACACTTTCTCTACCAAGGCTATACCTACTCTGACATAGCCCCACTTCCTAATCATGGCTCTGGGCCAAGCATTCATACACAGGAGTCTATGGGGGGCATTCTTATTCAAACTACCACACAAAATATACTTTAATTAATCTACTGCTTTGTATTTACTATATGAAGACTCTTATGTTTAGCTTCTTAAATATGTTGCTAGTATACACTGTGCTTCCATATTAGAAATGCATTTATCACATTAAATGATAAAGATCTACCCAAGTTGTCAAATGCTGGCTCTTTAAATCTCCTATCATATATTACTATTTTACAACAGTATAAGTAATGGATGAGAATATCCATTTCACCTACTTTGTGCCCACAATATGATGCCAAGAGCTTCGATATTTTCTAATTTGTAGGTGAAATAGAAACTGTTCTGCTACAGTAAACTTTCAGTTGGACTGACATATACTGAGCATTTCTCAAGGAGTTAAGTCACACTTGTCTTTCCTTATATGCTATAAAGTGTTCTGCTACATATTTCTAATTTCTCTTTTACTTTTGTATTTTTAGAAGCTTGCACATTCCAGTGATATTAGTGTGTTCAATATTATATGAGTTAGTTAGCTGTTACATACCAATTTTTATTTGTTATTAATAATGCAGTGAGTGTATTTTCCTATGACACATTTTTATAATATATTTATTCAATTTAGAATATTTGACTTTGTGTACAATTAATTAAAATAGTTGAACTTTGTTGAAGGGAGTCACTTAACCTGCTTTGTCTTGTTTGCCTGTAGAGCCAGTTTTTTATAGAGAAGATGAACCATCATATAGATGATCATGGGCATATAAAGTCTGAAGACAGAGTCCTATCTACATGAGGGATTTTGTTTTTCACATAACAAAAATTATACATTCTGTGAACAAACCTCTTTCTTTCCTAATTCTTTTCATTTTCATACTTCTCTTGTCTTTCTACATAGAAACAAGAGAAAAAAATCTAAAGAACACTAGGCAAGTATTTCTCAAGCCATAAATGAATAAGAAGTATTTTAGTGACATAATTTGTGTACTGTGGTACAAACAGCTAAACACTTTTTTTCTGAAAATAACATTTTTTTGAATTTAGTATATTTATAGGATAGAATAAAAATGATTTTAATAGCAATGCAAATGATTTACACCTAAGGACAATTTCTCTGTTTAAAAAAGATTACTGGTGGGAGTTCACACTTGTACAGACACTTTGGAAATCAAGTTGGTGGTTTCTCAGAAAACTGGGAATAGTTCTAAGACAAGACCCAGCGATACGACACTTGGGCATATACCCAAAATTTCACCACTATACCACAGGAACTTGCTCAACTATGTTTATAGCATCTTTATTTGTAATAATTAGAAATTGGAAACAACCTAGATGTCCCTTAACTGAAGAATGGATAAAGAAAATGTAGTGCTTGTACACAATGAAATACTACTCAACTATCAAAACAAATATATCTTGAATTTTTCAAGCAAATGTATAGAACTTGATAATACCATCCTGAGTAAGGTAACTCAGAGCCAGAAAGACATGTAGCCATGTACTAAAGTGGACATTAGTCATAACGTGCAGGATCACCATGCTATTAGTCACAGATCCAAGGAAAGTGGGTAATAAGGAGGTCTCAAGGGTGGATGAATCTCATTCAGAAGAAGCTAAATATTCATCACAGAAAAATGGAGAAAGAGAACTGGGTAGGAAAAGAATAGAGGAGTGGAACAAGGGTGGTAATCAGGTGTGAGGAGAGTGGGGCGAGAGAAGGCTGGAAGTGAGAATGGAAATCTGTGGCAGTGGTATCTCTGGTGTCTTGTTGGAAGCCTGAGAGAGAAAAGGATAAGAAGAATCTATGAGGTGACCTTATCTGAGACTCCTACTAGAATGTAATACAGAGAGTAAAGTGACCACCTCTTGTAGCTAGGCAGAACTTCCAGAGAAGAGAGGAGAACATCAATCCACCCACCAAACTTTGAACCCAAAGTTTGACCTGCCTACAAAGATATGCGGGATAAAGATGCAGCAGAGACTGGGAGAACAGTCAACCAGTGACTGTCCCAACTTGAGACCTATCTGATCTGAGAGAGTCAGCCCTGACACTATTAATTATACTCTTCTATGCTTGCACACATGAATCTAGGAACATAAATGTCTCATGAGAGGCTTCCCCGTGTATCAGATGGAGTAGGGGCTGTTTCAGTCTCTGTTCCCTATGATTGGATCCTTTTCCCTCTTCCTGGCTTGCATGGTTGGGCCTCAATGCCCAGGCCTGCTAGAACTACTTGGGTGTGGTAGTACCCAAGGGTGCATGATCATCTTTGAGGAGAAGGGAAGGGAGCAATTGAAAGAGGGAGTCGTAACCGTGGCACAGGGAAGAGGAGATGGAGTGGGTTGTGAGCTGAAAGTAAAGTGAATAAAAACACTAAAAATAAATAAAAAGAAATGATATGGAGTTGGGAGGTTAGGGAAATGTGGAGGATCTGAGAAGAGTTAGAGGAAGGCAAACTGTGATTGATTAGAATATATTGTATTAAAAACTTTTTTTCAGTAAGAAAAAGAAGAGACCAGCATCACTGAGGTGAAATCTTCTGGGAAGTGTTTTGTGAGAACATAAAGAAAGCTATGTTCCAGTGATAAACCTTTTGCTGGCAGCTGATGTAAGACTCACTTAGGTGGCACTGGCTTTGAAGGTATGAGGGGTTCATGGAGAGCAGCCGAGGCTTGACACTGCAAGAAGCCAGGAAAAGCCAGTGATGAAGGTGCAGCCTCAGTGGCAGTTGGAGGCCAACGACTAAAGGGATCATGCAAAGAGGCTGAAGCTTGGCACCATGAAGAGAGCTTATGAAAGCATGTTTTTGAAAGTGTAGCCTAGTTGTTGTGACAGATCCCAACATAATGGAGATGCCAGTATCATGGGATGACCACCAAAACCAGCAGCAGCAGTGGAGTGGAGTAAGTCAGAGCCTCGGATATTACAGAGGACAGAGCTAGAGAAGTGACCCAAACCCTTTGGAGGAGCCCAGAAAATCATGTGTGGATCTCAGACACTGAGACAAGAAGCTGTGAAGATGAAGGTGTTTTGGAAACCTCAAGATGTTAGAGATGCCATAGCCATAGGACACCAGCTGAGGAAAGTTGCTAACAGGGAGTGAACCAGCTCAGGAGAAAGAATTGGATTGCATTTAACAGAGCTGAAAGGAGTTGAACATCAGACACGAAGATGCAAAGTTCAGAATTTGCATTTTGGTCTTGCTTTGTTCCAGTATTTCCTCAGTATGTTTTGGAATGATAATGTATATCCTGTAATGCTGGAAATATGTGATCTTCTTTTTAAATTTGATTTTATAGGAGATTGACATTAAGAGCATGCATGAATCTCAGAAGAGACTTTGAACTTGGATTTTTAAACATTGATGAGACTGTGATAGACTATGAGGATTTTTGATGTTGCCCTAAATGCACTTGCATTATGTTATGTTTACAAATTTATGAGGACCAGGGAATGGAATGGTGTGGTTAGATAGCTATGGACCCCATAGATTCATGTGTTTGAATACTTGGCCCATTGGGAGTGGCCATATTATACAGTGTGGCCTTATTGGAGGAGTTGTTGCATTGTTCGAGGAATTGTGTCACTGTGTAGGTGGGCTTCGACGCCTCCTATGCTCAAGCTTCTCCCAGTGTGTACAATACCCTCTTCATGCCCGCCTGGATATCAAGATATAGAACTCTTGGCTCCTCCAGCACCAAGTCAGTGTGCACAATGCCATGCTTCCTACCATGGACTAAACCTCTAAAACTATAAGCCAGCCCCAACAAAATGTTTGTCTTTATAAGAATTGCCTTGGTCATGGTGTCTCATCATGGCAATGAAACCCTAAGGCAATTGAAAACATAATAATAAAAATCAAATAGTGAAGACAAAACCAAAAATCATGTTATAGAAATCAACCAAGAGTAGAAAGTTCTTCAGATCTTTTGGTTGGGGCACACACATAGCTGGTCTTCTCCTGTGGAGATACTGAATCCTGAGCCATCCTAGAGGAGCCACTGCACTCAGAGCAGCAAGTAAGAACCCTATCTCACTCCCTACACCCCAGAGTTAAAACTGGGAGCCAGGGATCCTCAGGACACACCAGTCACCCAAACTCTGCCCCTCCAGAATACCACTTCCCTTCCGCCCCCACCTGGTACTTATGGCTGGCGCAGACACATAGCTGGTCTGCTCCTGTGGAGATACTGAATCCTGAGCCATCCTAGAGGAGCCACTGCACTCAGAGCAGCAGACACCTAGCTGGTCTGCCCTTGTGGAGACACCTTATCCTAAATCATCCTAGAGGAGCCACTACATCCAGAGCAGCAGGATTTCAGATCCCAGAGGTGGCCAGAGTCCCAGGAGTTCTTCCACCCAGGAGCTTAGGATCATAAGACCACAGAGACATCTGGACTCTGAGGAGTTCTGACACAAGCAAGATAACTGGAAAGACAGACTCCAGTCAGACACAGTGAAGGCAGGTAACACTAGAGTTAACAAATGGCAAAAGGCAAGCGCAAGAACATAAGCAACAAAAACCAGAGTTACTTGGCATCATCAGTACCCAGCTCTCCTACCATAGCAAGCCCTGGACACCCCATCACACTGGAAAAGCAGGATTCAGAATTAAAATCACTTCTCATGATGATGACAGAGGATTTTAAGAAGGACATAAGTAACTCCCTCTAAGAAGTACAGTACAAGTAAACAGGTAGAAACCCTTAAAGAGGAAACAGAGAAATCCCTTAAAGAACTGCAAGAAAACACAATGAAGGAATTAAACAAAAACATTCAGGATCTGAAAATGGAAATAGAAACAATAAAGTAATCTCAAAGGGAGACAACCATGGAGATAGAAAACCTAAGAAAGAGATCAGAAGTCATAGACACAAGCATCACCAACTGAATACAAGAGATAGAAGAGAGAATCTCATGTGCAGAAGATACCTTGGAAAACATTGAAACAACTGTCAAAGAAAATGCGAAAAGCTCCTACACCAAAACATCCAGGGAATTCAGGACACAATGAAAAGACCAAACCTAAGGATAATCGGTATAAACGAGAGTGAAGATTCCCAACTTACAGGGCCAGTAAATATCTTCAACAAAATTATTGTGGAAAACTTCCCTAACCTAAAGAATGAGATGCCCATAAACATACAAGAAGCTACAGAACACCAAATAAACTAGACCAGAAAGAAATTCCTCCCGTCACATAATAATCAAAACATCAGATGCACAAAACAAAGAAGAGAATACTAAAACCAGTAAGGGAAAAAGGTCAAGTAACATAAAGGCAGACCTATAAGAATTACACCAGACTTCTCACCAGAGACTGTAAAAGCCAGAAAAGCCTGGACTGACATCATACAGACCCTAAGAGAACACAATTGCCAGCCCAGACTACTATACCCAGCAAACCTCTCAATTACTATAGATGGTGAAACCAAGATATTCCATAACAAAACCAAATTTGCACAATATCTTCCCACAAACCCAGCACTTCAAAGGATAATTGATGGAAAACACCAACACAAGGAGGGAAACTACAACCTAGAAAAAGCAAGGAAGTAATCTTCCAACAACCCCAAAAGAAGATACCTATACAAACATAATTCTACCTCTAATGACAAAAATAACAGGAAGTCACAAACATTTTTCCTTAATATCTCTTAACAGCAGTGGACAAAATCCCCCATTAAAAAGATATAGACTATCAGACTGGATACACAAACAGGACCTAGAATTTTGCTGCATACAGGAAACACACCTCAGTGACAAAGACAGACACTACCTCAGAATAAAAGGATGGAAGACAATTTTCCAAGCAAATGGTCCCAAGGAACATGCTGGAGTAGCCATTCTAATATCAAATAAAATTGACCTTCAACCAAAAGTTATCAAAAAAGATAAGGAAGGACACTTCATACTCATCAAAGGAAAAATCTATCAAGGTGAACTCTCAGTTCTGAACATCTATGCTCCAAATGCAAGGGCACCTACATACATAAAAGAAACTTTACTAAAGTTCAAAACACACATTACACCTCACACAATAATAGTAGGGGATTTCAACAGCCCACTGTCAGCAATGGACAGATCATGGTAATAGAAAATAAGCTGAGACACTTTGAAATTAACAGAAGTTATGAACCAAGTGGATTTAATAGATATCTATAGAATATTTCATCCTAAAAGAAAAGATTGTATTTTTTTTCTCAGCACCTCATGGTACCTTACCCAAAATAGACCATATAATTGGTTTCAAACAGGCCTCTACAGATACAAAAAGATTGAAATAATGCCTTGCATCTTATCAGATCACCACAGACTAAGGCTGGTCTTGAATAATGACAAAACTAATGGAAAAGGAAATTCTGAAATTCATTTGGAATAACAAAAACCCAGGATAGCGAAAATTATTCTCAACAATAAAAGAACTTCTGGAGGAATCACCATCCCTGACCTCAAGCTGTACTACAGGGCAATAGTGATAAAAACGGCATGGTATTGGTACAGAGACAGGCAGGAAGATCAATGGAATAGAATTGAAGACCCAGAAATGAACCCACAAACCTATGGTCACTTGATCTTTGACAAAGGAGCTAAAACTGTCCAGTGGAAAAAGGACAGCATTTTCAACAAATGGTGCTGGTTCAACTGGAGGACAGCATGTAGTGAATGAAAATTGATTCATTCTCATTTTCTTGTACAAAGTTCAAGTCTAAGTGGATAAAGGACCACTAGCCTGGGAGCACTTAGGGAGGGATCCATGGCTCCAGCCATAAATGTAAGGGTAGAGGGCCCTGTCGGGCATAGGTGGGAGAAGAGATCCTTTCCCTCATGAAGGCTGGATGCCCCAGTGGGTGGGAATTTGAGAGTGGGGAGGTGGGAGTTTGGGGGTAGTTAGGGGTAAATCAGCAGAGAAGCAGGAGGAGGGATGAGGGGATAGGGGGTTCCCAGGTTGGGGGATGGCATAAGGGGATAACATATGTAATGTAAATAAATCATCCAATAAATAAATAAATAAATAAATAAATAAATAAAAGTCAGATTTTAGGTCTGGCTATATGGCTCAGTGGGTAAAGTATTGCTGATCAACCTGGTCATCTGATTTCAGTTTGAACTCACGTAAATAGTTATAGCCATCTAACTCAAAAAAAAAAAAAAAAAGTCTGGAGTAGCGTGCTCTCCTTTCGCACTAACTGTGAGATATACTTGAGGGCAAGTGAATAACTGATATTTCTTTATGAATATATTCTGGTTAATAAATGACATATGCTAAGAAAGGAGGGGGAGGGATAAGATGTAAATGTATGTGTTTCTATAGAAACTTAATACACATAATACTTTTCAAATTTTCAAGTTAAACCCTAACTTGGAAAACTTTATTTAAAAAGTCTGATACATATTGTAGTACTCAATATTTCAAAGATTGTGATGTAAGGTGTCGTGGGTACAGGGGTCTAGGTAAAAGTTTATTTACCCATGGATTAGCACATATTAGATTCTTTTTTGTATAAGTTTTTTTTTTTGTGAGCATTTTGTACAGCATACTTTTATCTTTCGTTAAGGGACCCACTCAACCTCCTTCACCCTGTGCTGCCTTTAGAACCAGGTGTTATAGAGAAGACAAGCCATCATTTAGATGGGAGATTAGGGGCATACAAAGTCTGAAGACTTCATATAAGGGATTGTGTTTTGCACATATAAATCATATTTTCTCTGAACAAAAACCTATTTCCTTTTCTATTTTTTTCATTTTCCTTACTTCTGTTGTTTTTCTATTTATAAACTAGGCAAAAAATAAAGAATTTCAGTGGGAAAGAATTTCTCAAGTCTGATCCCCTATTAAATAAAACCAGGAACATTATAGATGAATTTTAAATAAACCCCTCTCACCCAACTCATTTCCAATTCAGACCCCATATCCTTATTCACTCAACATTATGCCATTAAAAAAATAAGACTCCCTCAAGATCACCCAAATATCCCTAGAAATGTGATCTTTTTCTGGAGCATTGTTCACACAGGCTAGAATCTTAGAGAAAACAGTATCCCCTTCCTAGAAATTTAACAATTGATGATAACCATGTTGGTTGGGGTGGGGTTGTGTGCCCACTTCCTTCATAGGATTTCGTCTGGCTTGGGATTGCATGAGTTTCATTTATGCTTTTGCAACTGCTGTGAATTCATATGTACATCTATCCTGCTGTGTCCAGAAGATAATGCTTCCTTATAGTCATTTCCAATCTCTTGCTCTTAAACTCTTCCCCACCCCCATTCTTCAACAATCCCTGTGCCTTGGAGGTGGCATTGTTCTATTTACGTTCTCTATAGGGCTGAGGATTCTGTACCTTGGCAAATTGTGGATCTCTGTGTTAATCATCATCCATTGCAAACAGAAGCTTCTCAAATGTACAATGAGAGATACGGTTTTCTGTGAGTATGAAGATAATTCATTAGAAGTCAGTTTGATACTATGTCCGTTTAGCGGTATAATAGCATTAGGTTATGAGGCTTTTGTTTAAAATAGCCTAAGGGATGTTAGAAGTCAACAGATGAAGAAAAATACTTATAATTCCCAGAGTAAGTGAGTAAGGCATCATTATAAAATTATTTTGTGATTCTCAATGTCTTCAATTTTTATGTATAAAATGTAAAAATTATTATCTATATTACACATGGATCAGGTTAACTAATATAATTCATCTGTTATGATTTCTGTATAAAAGTTGTAAAAGAAGTAGGTGGTGGGCTGTGTCAAGATGAATCTCTTTGCCTGCCACTGGCTGTCAGAAACTCATTGAAGTGGAGGATGAACTCAAAAGTAATACCTTCCATGAGAAGCACGCACCCACAGAAGTAGATGCTAATGCTCTTGTTGAAGAATGGAAGATTATGTGATCCTGATAAGTGGTGGGAATAACAAACAAGAAAGGCATTTTGACACATGGCCAAGTACACTTGCTGTTGAGTAAGGGGCATTCTTGTTATAGACCAAGGAGAATTGGAGAGAGGATGCACAAGTCTATTCATGGATGCGCTATGGATGGCAATCTGAGTGCTCTAAATTTGGTTATTATTATATTAAAAAAAGCAGAGAATGATATTCTTGGACTGACAGGAACTACTATGGATTGTTTCTTGGGATCTAACAGATCTAGTAGAATCTGAAAGCTTTTTAATCTTTCTAAAGAAGATGATGTCTGCCAATATGTTGCAGAAAGCCTTTAAATAGAGAAGATAAGAAGCTTAGGACCAAAGCACCCAAGATACAGCATCTTGTTACTATTCCACATGTCCTGCAGCACAAATGTTGATGTGTTGCTCTGAAGAAACAATGTATTAAGACAAACAAGGAGGATGCTGTAGAATAAGCTAGACTTTTGGCTAAGAAAATGAAGGAGGCCAAAGAAAAGCTCCAAGAACAGATTGCCAAGAGACATAGACTGTCCTTGATGAGAGCTTCTACTTCTAAGTGTAAGTCCAGCCATAAAAATAAGTCTTTAAGAGTAACAAATAAATAACCATAGCTTGAAAAAATGTTAAGAAAGCTTATTATGCTGCAGGCAGACTGATTTTCAGGGCTTTTTATGGCTATTTGCCTTTGAACCCAGCTATAAATGATATACTTTATAAAATATTCATTTTAGTAAATAATATTAAATACAATAAAATTTTAAGTTCTTAACATTTCCATGCTTTTGATAAAACTTTCCTATCCACATTTTAACTAAGTTTTCAAGTCTCTGCAATGTGCAAGTAATGTTCAGTTAGGCGATAGCATCTGTGCACATTCCTCTAAAGAAAGTCAAGTGTTATCAAAATGATACAAGGCCAGAAAGATGAGCAGTCTGAACAAACACTTGTCCACAGAAAAGATGCAGAATGATTTTATTTTATTTACTCTGTAGGGGAGAGAAAAGAAAAGATACAAATGGACTTCAATTCCTTTTAAAGGTAGAATTTTAAGCTTTGGAATAAAACAGTTAATGATTTTAGTAATAATTTAATCTCTTTCACTTAAATATGATTTTTGCCTCAAAAAAAGCTTGTTTACACAGCAGGAACAAGTGTAACTTTGCAATCTTTTCAGAACAGTGACATTTGTAAGACTTCTCCTATTTCTCCACTCTTATTTTACCCTGTAGGTTCAATCTACTTAAACATAAAGGGGCAAAGAAAGGTGGCTGAGAGTACTGGTGCATACTAATGGGTAAGGGTGCTGGATAGAAGACTGACATTTATGCGGAACACATAAAAATGGAAAGAAAGGTTTACCAGTTAAGTATGGTAGATATCACCTTGTTTACAGGGAATAGTATGTGAATCTGGCATGTGCACATAGTGAATACTTGGGGAAAAATTATTTATATGATATAGACAGCAACAGTCCACAGGTTTTTTCCCAGAGTTCTATCATCACAAACAATTATGTGCACACAAAATTGCATCAGGTTTTATGCTCCCAGAGAATGTTGTTTGTAGAATTCCCTTTTTGTTCCTAAAAGCAAATCGGGAAATCAGATGTAGAGCTAACTAAAGGAAGTAAGAAAGGTTTATGTTGAACAACTGGACTAGAGTCACAACTAGTTAGGTTACAACTAGATCTAAATAAAGAAAGACACACTCGATCATATAGGCCTTTATACTATTCAAAAATAAAAATATTTTTCTCATATAATATACCCTGATTACACTTTATTCTTCTTCAACTCCTCCCAGTTCCTCTTTACTCCCCTCCCATTCAAACTCTTCTGTCTCTCATTTAAAAAGAACAGGCTTCTAAGGAATAATAGTAAACTAAAATATAGCAAAATAAAACAAAAACTAACCTACTGGAGTGGAGAAAACAAACAAAGAGACTGAAAAGAGCCCCAGAGAAAGCACTTGAAACCGAGACTGACATGTTCACACACGAAGGAATCCCATTAAAAACACAAAGTTGGATGCCAAAATTCATATGCAAAGAACCTGTAGAGTAAGAAAAGGTAAGAAAAAACTCATAAACAAAATAAAAATAAGAATAAAATAAAAAGCAATAAGATGTATGTATATATGTAATATATTATATATTTATTATGTATATTTGTATTTATATAATCTTAAAGAAAAAGTTCTGATATAACACTGTGAGATAAGCAATCTCCAAAGATGTCATTAGGTTTGTCTTCTATAGGCCATCTACTGCTGAGCGTGAGGGCATAAGGCATAAACTTAAGAATAGTTTTTGTTTTTCCCATTGAGACTCCTTTGGAGGAAACTAACTTTTCATGTACAAGTGGTTATTAATTGAAGATTGCTCCTGGGTTAGGAATAGGGACATGTGGCTACTTTCCTTTAAGCTCTAGAACTCCATTTGCTGCATAAGTCTCTGTGAGTTCATATGTGGGTTGATCTCGTTGATTGAGAGGGCACTATTTTCTTGGTGTAATCCTCCCTTCTTGCATTTTTCATGGCTCTTCTTCTGTGGGTATCCCTGAATCCCGATGGGAGGTATTTTACAGAGACATCCCATCTATGGTTGGATGCTCCAGGGTCTCTCACCATCAGCACAATTTCTGGCTGTGGGTTTCTGTATTTGTTCCCATATCTGCAGGAGAAAGTTTTTCTGATGATGGTTGTGCAAGGCACTGATCTATGACTATAGCAGAACATCATTAGGCATCGTTGTATTGCTACATTATTTTTGTTTTTTTGTTGTTTTTAGAACAGTAGTATTTGGTTTTGCCCTAGATTCCTAGTCAATTCAGTCTAGGTTTCTTGATAAAGCAGGCAGTGTTAAATATGGTTTCAACACATGGATTAAGCCATCATTCATATCAGATATTGGTTGGATATTCACACATCTTCAGTTTGTTTCTTTTTTACCCCAAAGCACAGGCCATTTAATATAACGAACCATGCAGATACAAATGAAATAGAGCAGAGTCATAAATGGATATAAGGAATAAAGAAAGACATGGTGATGGCATATGTGGGTTAGGTAGTGGTAGCTTTCTCCCTGCACTTGTGAAGAAAACTGAACAGTACAGAAGCTCGGTTTCCATTTTATCTTCCTTTTCCTTTCTCCACTCAGAGAACTAGAGTGTGATGCTAGTCATACTAGCTAAGTTTACTCACAGGGTTGATCTGGGCTTGTCTTAGGATGATATCTCAGGTATCCTGGGGCTTCTTTGTAGACTGAACTCACAGATATACTTAGTCTGACTCTTCCTTCATTGTGATTTATGTGTAATTTGTCCTTCTTAATGTTCATGTGCAGTATTTGGAGGATGTGGGCTCCATTTTCGTTATAGTCCTTGTTTAAGTAACCTTGTTGGTGAATTTCTCTTGACCCATTTTTTATTCTGTCGTGAGTTGTAAGCTTATGTAGTTGATATTAAGCTTTAATTGGAGGAAGTCATATAGAATGCAATGTGATATTTCAATTTCCTTGTGTCTGTTGAGGCTTCATTTATATCTGAGTATGTGCACAATTTTGGAGAAAGTTCTGTAAGGTGCTGAGAAGAAAATATATTCTTTTGTGTTTAGGTGAAACGTTCTGTAACCATCTATAGATCGATTTGGTTTATAACTTCAATTGTCTCAGCATTTTTCTGTTTCGTTTTTGTATTGATGGCCTGTCTATTGACCACAGTGAGCAACTGAAGTCTCCAAACAGTAGTGCATGAGAGCCAGTATATGATAAGCTGTAGTAGTGTTTCTTTTACAAACTTAGACGTACTTCTGTTTGGTAAATAGACAGTAACCATTACCATGTCCTCTTGTTGGATTTTTTTCCTTTGAGAAATATCTAGTATCCTTCCCTATCTCTTCACATTATTTTTGGTTTAAAGTCTATTTTGTTAGACATTAATATGTGTACACCAAATGGCTTCTTAAGTCCATTTGCTTGGAATCTTTTTCCATCCTTTTACCCTGAATCGATGTCTATCTGTAATGTGAAGGGGTGTTTCTAGGGTATAGCAGAAGGATCCGAATTTTACATCCTTTCTGTTTCTCTGTGTCTTTTCATTGGGTAATTGAGACTATTGATGTTAAGAGATATCAATTAATAGTGTTTGTTGATTTCTGTTACTTTGTTGCTTTCTCTTTGTGTCTGTCTGTTTCTGTGTCTGTGTCTCTCTGTTCCTTTCTGTCTCTGTCTCTTTCTCTCTGTCTCTCTGTCTCTCTGTCTCTCTGTCTCTGTCTCTCTCTCTCTCTCTCTCTCTCTCTCTCTCTCTCTCTCTCTCTCTCTCTCTCTCTCTCTCTCTCTCTCTCTCTCTCTCTCTCTCTCTCTGTGTCTGTGTGTGTGTTTGTGTGTCTGTGTGTCTGTGTGTATGTGTTTCCATTCTTGATTTTCTAGACTCAGATTACTTATTCTTTGTGTTTTCATGTGTGCAGTTATCATCCTTGACTTTATTTTTCTTTCTAGCACCATCTGTAGAATTGAATTTGTAGCTAGATATTGTAAAAATCTGAATTTATTAGGAAATATCTTATTTTCTCTATTTATGGTGATTGAAAGTTTTGCTGGGTATAGTAGTCTGGATGGCATCAAGAGTCTCTTAGTGTCTATAGCACATTGTCCAAGCCCATCTGGCATTTAGTGTCTCCATTGAGAAGTCAGTTGTAATTCTAGTGGGTCTATGTTTATATCTTACTTAGTCTTTTCCCTTGCAGCTTTTAATAGTCTTTCTTTGTTCTGTATATTTTAGTTTTTATTATTATGTCTCAAGGAGCTTTTCTTTCTGGTCTAGTTCATTTGATATTCTGTATGTTTCTTACAGCTTGATAGGTATCTTCTGTGATTTTGTTGGGAAAACTTTCTGTGTCTTTGACCTGGGTTTCTTCTTCCTCTATTCCTATTCCTATTCTTAGATTTGGTATTTTCTTAGTGTTTCAGATTTTCTGGATATTTTATTTCTGAAGGTTTTTATATTTAACATTTTCTTTGGTTTGGGTAACCACTTTTTCTTTTCTTTTCTTTTTTTCTATACTGTCTTCAATGTTTGAGATTTTCTTACCCATCTACTGTGTTAGGTTTGAGTTCCTAAATTTTTCATTTCCAAATTTGCCTCAATTTTGGGTTTGTTTGTTGAATTCATTTCCATTTTCAGATCTTGAACTGGTTTAATCATTTCCTTTTGGTTTCATAAATTTCTTTCAAGACTTTAGTCATTTGTTTCTTTACATTTTAAGGTTTTTGTCTTGTGCTTCTGCTATGTAGCGGTACTCAGGACAGAGCTGAGGCTGAGGCTGGAGGATTGGATTGGGAGAAGTGGAGATAGGTGAAGATCTATAGTTAGTCTACCTGCTTTCCTGACTGGGATGGTGTGAGGTTTTATAGGGAGGGCCTGTTGGGTTTGGGGCTGGGATAAAGCAATGAGTCAGGGAAGGGTATTAGGAGGAGAAGATTGTTTTAGGGTGATCCACTACATTATTTTATCTGAAAGACCCTGGAAGTCTTATGGAGGACATGCTTGAATCATTGAGGAAGGAATTCATTTGCATAAACAAAAGGCACAGGTACTGTAGGAGGAGATGTGGTGCTGACTGTGGGAAGACCAGTGGGGAGTCCAGAATGGATTTCTCAGAATACATTGTAGTTTCAGGAACTTTTCCAAAAATAAATTTAAATATTTAAGCATTATAGGGAACTTTTAAAAAATTTAATAACAGTCCATAAGCAGCCAGACATAGTAGGGTTGGAATTTAATCCCAGCTCCTGATCTCTGTGTATTTGCTATTGGTCTGATTCAACTAGTCACTAGATCTAGTGACCTCCACACTAGGCAAAGCTATTGAGACCCTGAAGAAATAAATTACAGAAGCACCTTATACTGGAGTGCCTAGTAGCTCAGGCAGTCAATCCCACTCCAAGTTTTCTGCTTCTTACCATTGAGGTAGTTGTGCTGGCTGGTTCTATGTCAACTTGATATAAGTCATCTATCTGAGAGGAGGGAACCTTGATTGAGAAACTACCTTCATTAGTTTAGGCTGTGGGTAGGCCTATAGATCATTTTCTTAATTAGTGATTATGTGGAGGGGCCAGTCCATTTTGGAGAGGCCCAATCCTGGGGTGGTGATGCTGGATTATGTAAGGTAAAGACTGAGAAAGCCATGAGGAGTAAGCAGCACTCTTCCAATGCCTCTTCATCAGCTCCTGACTACAGATTCCTGTCCTCTTTGAGTTCCTGTCCTGACTTCCTTCAGTTACATTTAGTGATGTGGAAGTGTCATCAAGATAAGCCCTTTTCTCTCCAACTTGCTTCCGGTTGTGGTGTTTTATTATAAGAGTCTAAAAGGAACTAAGACTGGGCTCTGTACACTTCCCTTTTTTGTTAGTAATCTGGTGCTTTTATGGTGACTTTTCTGGCACCGTCTTTAGTTTATGGCTAGAAAAAGAAGTACTGGGAGAACAGAAGATAAAAACAATACCTGAACTGCTCTTACAGAATTCCCTCATAAGCTCTGCCTCACTGGGTTTGCTTATATCCCACTGACTTGTACCATATGGAAACTCTTATTTGCATGACAGGCTAGAGATTGAAGTGCAATTACTGCTTGTTAGTTTGCTGGATTTCAGCTGAGAGCAAGGCCAAATCAGACAAAACAGTAATTGTACTACCTCCGAAAGGGGAAACAAATCAAAAAGTTTGTTGCATTGTATCCCACGGTCTCTAAAATTCCACATACATGTATGTGAATGTTAGTATGTATACACACATATAAATGGAGAAAACATTTATTCATCCTAAGGACAAT
The DNA here is from genome assembly GCF_004785775.1 of Grammomys surdaster. Taxonomy (NCBI): domain Eukaryota; kingdom Metazoa; phylum Chordata; class Mammalia; order Rodentia; family Muridae; genus Grammomys; species Grammomys surdaster. The sequence goes on from NW_021604705.1 coordinate 3,552,763, forward strand.
ATTTCTTTATTCATTTACAGAAGGTGTTTTCTATTGGAACCTAAACATTTATACATTGAAGTAATTCAAGTTATTTAAGTAACTCTCAGTTTGCATTACTTTTTTGCCCTGAGGAAGTATCTGGGAAAAGTGTTCTAAGGGAGCAAAGTTTATTCTGGTTTGCTGTTGAGAAGGTAATTTTCATCATGGTGGGGAGGCACAGGGGCAAGAGTGAGAGATTGTGTCTGCAAACAGGAATGAGCACAAGGTAATCAGCTTCCTTCCTCGGTTTCTTTCAGTCTGTCACTGTAAGCGTCCCACCTACAATTCTGGTGGACCTTCCCACCTCAATTAACCTAATCTCAATAATCAGTTCTAGATAGGCACAGAGTTCTGTCTCTTTTGTGATCGTAGATCTTGTCAGGCTGATAATTATACTTAGTCTTCTGTGGTGGTTTAAGTGACAAATATCCCCCGTAGGCTCACACTTTTGAGCACTTGTTCTCACATGCGTGCGCTGTTGAGGAAGTGATGCTGCTTTCTGGAAGAAGTATGCCACTGGGCATAGGATGTGGAAATTATCCATACCTTTGCTCTACTTCCAATTGCTTGTGGTAAGTAAGATATACTCTCACATAGCAGGCTTCCATGGCTGCCACGTGTTGCCATGCTTCCCTTCCATGATGAACTCTTCTCTATCAGGAACTGTGGGACAAAATAAACATCTTTTTCCATAAATTGCCATAAACCTCTGTGTATGTTCCAGCAACAGAAAAGTAACTAACACATAATCCCACATGTGACAAATATCTTTAAAGTGAGAATGTGGGGAAGAATAAGAAGGAGTGGGACATGAGGAAAGTTGGGCTTACAATTTACTCTTCAATATTAACCTGAGTAAGGTGTAGTCTAGACACAACATACTGTCTATATTAGGTATAGGACTTGATGAATTCTGCACATGTGTCTATATGTATGTATGATCGTCAAACCATTCAGGATATGAATCAATTCCATAATTTCCCAAAGTTCCTTTATGTCCCTTTGTCCGTTTATTTGTCCCAACAAAACTTAGGAACTATTAATATGCTTTCAGTAATTATAGAGTAGGTTGTATTTTCTAGGATTTCATCCACATTTGATGTACTTTTCTGTATCTGGACTTTTGAACATTCACACTCAGACCAGAGGATGGTCTGACAATTTCAATATTGATCCATGCAAATTTCCCAAAAGTCTAAGCCATTGGTCCCATGTCAAAAGTGTCCATTTACTAAATATTTCATCTACTCTTTAATTTCATAAAATCTTTCTAGTCTTCCGATGTCTGTAATTGTATGAGTTTTATTCTGGGTCCTCTATTTTATTTTGTGTCTGTTTTGTACTTGTATCAGGTTGTTTTGTTACTATGATTCTGTAATATAACCAAGCAAAAGACAGTGGTACGTCTACCTTTGTTTTTTTCTGATTTCAATGGCTTTAGCTAGTCTTGAAATTTTGTTTTGTATATGAATTTTAATATTGATTTTAGTAGTTCAGCAAATTATTCAGAATTTTGATAGTGATTTGATGGTGACTGCATTTAATATAAAGATCATGTTTAGTAATATGGTCATATTTTTACAATATTATTCTTGCTAAATCCTGATTATAGATATTCTCTTCATCTTCTTATAATTTCTTCAGCTACTTCAAATTTTAAAATTTTCATTGCAGAGATTTATTTACTCCTAAATACATTTTGCTTTTTGAAGATATAGTAAGTGACATTTTCATGACATGTCCACAAATAATCCCTTTATTGGTATATGGAAAACTTACCAAATTCTGTGATGATTGTATACCCTGAAGCTTTCATAAAAGTGTTATTTGATCTAAGAATTTATAGTAGATTCTTTATGTATAAGATTATGTTGTATGCAAACAGAAACACTTAGAATTCTTGATTTTCTGTATTTATTGATTTAATTTTATGCTCTTAACTTAGTGCTCTTACTAAGACTCTAAGTACCACATAAACTAGATTATTGAGAGGGAACACATTGTTTTCATTTCAAAAATGTTTTCAGTTTTATCCTCATTGAGTATGTTAGAGTTAGTTTTGTCAAATATTGCTTTATTATGTTGAACTTGCTACTTAGGTTCTTAGATTCTTCAAGGTTTTACTATGAAGATGTGTCAAACTTTTCATATTTTTTCTGAATCTGTTGAGATGATCAAGAAATTTCTGACCCCTAAGTCTATGTTTTCTGTTACCTTTAGTGTATTTTGCATCATCCTTATGTCCTTGGAATGAAAGCAACTTGGTTATGATTCATGATCTTTATGATAGTTATGATAATGTATTTCTACATACAGTTTGCTATTATTTATTAAGAATATATGTGAGATAGCTCCCAGGGTCTAAACCACCAGCCTGGGAGCACTTAGGGAGGGATCCAGGGCTTTAGCTGAATATGTAAGAGTGGAGGGCCCTGCTGGGCATAGGTGGAAGAAGAGAACCTTGACCTCATGAAGGCTGGACGCCCCAGGGGGTGGGAATTTTGAGGGTGGGGAGGTGGGAGTGGGGGGGTAGATAGAGGTTATATCCACAGAGAAGAAGGAGGAGGGGTGAGGGGATTGGGGGTTCCTGGGGGGGGGGGAAATGGGGTAAGGGGACAATATATGAAATGTAAATAAAACATCCAATAAAAAATTAAAAAAAAAAACAAAAAAAACCCAAAAACCAAAAAACAGACAAACAAACAAAAAAAGAATATATGTGAGAACCTGTGTTTATGAGGTAAATTGTTCTATACACTCTTCAGATTTTGTGCCCTTATCCAGTTTTTATATCTGAGTAACACCAGATTTGTAGAATAAATTTAGTAGACAAAAACTGAAACTACTCTAAGAAAATCAGAGAAAATGTTCTTCACGATATAGGAATAAGCATCAGATTTCTGAGTAGATGTCTAATGTTAAAAAATAATATAAATTGGCAAACCTGGTTATATACAATTATGAAGCATTGACCAATTGTGACTTATTGTATGGGTCTCTTTAGTGTGCAAAGAGAGGCTGTTGCAGTGGAGGATGAGAGCTAGATCTTCTCTTACATGTGAGTATGAGGAAAGGTTCTGAGTATACAGTTAGAAATTATCATGGTTAAGTGAGCTGATGATAGTAGGTTCTCTTTTAGCATTTACAGATTCATCAGTCATTTAGTAGGTTAGGTATAAAATTCTTGGCATGAATTTTCTTCTACTGACCATATTTTAAGTCAAATGAGATGACGACTGGTTGCTCCCAGGATGTTAGTTGCCATCATTGTGCCTTTCAGGAAACCTTGTCCTTCTGGTCATTGTTGCTTTTACATCACAACTGGGTTGAGTACTGATTATTTTTCTTCCTTGGCAGCTTGCATGGCTCCTTCTGTTACCATGAGAACTAGCTCTCAGGGAGAATCTTCCAAGTCAATTGCAACTCAATTCCTCCAATTTTGTGTCCAAAAAGTGTGGTGTCTTCAGCAATAGGGTCATACTTCCAGTATTTGTGAAACAGCCAATGGCACTGTTTTGGGGTCTCCTGGAGTCACCTGACCCACAACTGTAAAGGAAGTTTTCAATGCCTGGCACTGAGGACTTTGTTAGATAATCTGTGACTCTTTGGGAAACACTGTTTTGGAGCAACAATATTCGAGCTAAAAATTAACTGTAAGTAAAATTAAGGGATGGCACTTACTTAATTCCCTTCTGCTTCTGTTGGTTTAGGTCTCTAGGGATTCATTGATGATGTTCATTGTCCCTATGGCCACCCACATTGAATTTTGACTTACCTCTTGGAATTTTTTCTTACCTCCAAGTTATTTTCATCTACTGTATGTTGATAAAACCTCAATCTTTAAAAGAAGTTCATATTTACTAAGTGTTTAGGTAGCAAATTTCTTTACATTCCCAGAGGCATTTCCAACTTTAAGAGGAGATGTATAATATTTCAAATTAATTTGTAAGTGCAAGCATTCAGATGATAGAATATATTACTCTATGGAATTCATCTGGGAAAATGTACTTCGGGTTGAGGGTAAACTTGTAACTTGGAATGGGGACAACTCCCAAATTACAACTGGCCTTGCGTTCCTGATTTTTATTTTTCATATATAATTTTATTTTAAAATGTATATGTGAGTTAAAAGCTTCATGTCATCAGCTTTTATTTCTGATTGTTTTGAAGTAGCAGCTGCAGCAGCAGTTTTACAGATTTTTGAGAGGTGAATTGTGGATAGAAGAAATACAGTCAATGGCTTTCTTGTGTATAAATGAAATTTTCCCTGAACCTTCCCTCTGCGTTCTCCCAGTGATCATCTCTAGCTTCCAGATATCATTTTCCAAGCAACTGTGTACAAATTTATTCTCACTGAAAAAAGAAGATATTACCTGATTCCTATTGATCATGTATGGCTCAACACACTCAAAGAACTGACAATCACTTTTAAAGGTTAGTTTGTGACTTATAAATTTTATAATCATTATTATAGTGCATGGTAATCTGACATGATGCAGAGATGTACACTTGCTCATAGTCTTCACTTTATCTGAAACAATTCCCAACTTTTGCCTTTAATACTTGTGTTTTTAATAATTTATAGATTTTTATACTTGTCATTATGACCCACAGTTTTTAATTGCCTTCGATCAGTTTTAAAAGTTGAGTTTCTTCACTGAGCTTTCATGATCTCAACCACTTTGGTTCTGAGAAAGAATGTCAAAAGTTATGCTACCTCAGTGGCTCAATCCTCCCCTGTTCATAGTCCCTGGCATAAGCAGTTGGCAAGCATTATTTCCATTGTCATGCAGGGATAGAATGCAGTGTGAAATATGTGGCTATTTTACCAGTCAAGCATGGAAACAAAGTTCTCACATGTTCCATAAAAAGACTAGGAATCCTTTCCTGCCAAATGTGATAAAAACAGAAATAATATCACAGTTCAAACTGTTTAGTGAATTACAAAGCATATCACATGTAGTTAAGCTAATGTGTCAGTTACTATTTCTTATGTTTAATTCCTCATTTAATCATAAGGGAAATGAGTTAGGATCTCCCCTTTTTTATACAAATAAAATCTAAGCAAGAGATTGATGAGTTCTGAAGTTCTACTTCAGAAGACCACTAGTTAGCAGAGGGCTAGTCAATATCAAGGAATTTAGTTATAGCATTCTTACACCATATAGTTTAAGTGAAGCTGGGTTTAATATTATTAGTAGATGAGAAATGTTAATTCACAGTGTTAATATATTATCTTCTATCAAGTAGATAGAGCATTTCAACTGTAATTGTGTATCATTCTAGAAAGTCATGTGACTTCTTCCTTAGAAAGATTCTAAAGGCAACAAGAAAAATAAAATAACTTCAAACGTAGTTCAGTTTTTAGATTTTGTAAGCAATACCATTTAAAGAATTCACACAAAGGAATATGACATGGTAAATGCTTCTGTTAAGAAATGAACTAAGTTCTTCCAGGAAGCAGAATTCTCACATGTAATAGAAACTATCTCAAAGTTTCTAAGTAAGAATCATTTAAAGTACTATCGTATCACATATCTCTCAACCAAAGCATGGATAAAGAAAATGTAGTTAAATTACACAATACTCAGCTATTAAAAACAAGGACATTATGAATTTTGCAGGCAAATGGATAAAACTAGAAAATATCATCCTGAGTGAGGTAAGACCCAAAAGTACATGCATAATATGTTCTCACTTAAAAGTAGATATTAGCTATAAAACACTGAATAACTATGCTACAATCCATTGATCCAAAGAAAATAAGAAACAAGGAAGACCCATGAGAAGATTCTTGAGTCTTTCTCAGAAGGAGAAGCAAAATAGATTTAGGAGGTGGATGGAAGGAGTGGACTGGGTATAAGGAGAGATGTGGATGTGGAAGCGAATGTAGGGAGAACTGGGAGAAAGAAAGGAAGTCAGCTGTGGGCAAGGAGCCATCTCTAGGACATGCCAGAAACCTAGGATTTGGAAGCCTCAGAAAGTCTATGAGGGTGATATTACTGGAGACTCTGAGTATTGGTCATATGGAGCCCAAAGAGGCTACTCTTGCAGTCAGGCTTGAATTTGGTTGAGAGATAAAGACAGCAACCCATTCACAAAACGTTGGACCCAAAATATGACAAAGATGTACAGGAACAAAGATGGAGCAGAGACAGAGGAAAAGGCCAACCAATGACTGGCCCATGAGACCTGTTCCACAGGCAAGAACCAATCCTAGACACTATTAAGCATGCCCTGTTATGTTTGCAGACAGAATACTAAGATAACTGTCTTCTAAGTGGCTTCATCCAGTAGCCAATGGAAACAGATGCAGAGATCCAAAGCCAAACATTATATGGAGCTTGGAGAATCTTGTGCAAAAGTTGGTGGAAGGACTGAGGGACCTGACAAAGATAGGAATTCCATAGGAAGATCAATAGAGTCAACTAACCTGGAGCCCTGGGGCTCCCAAAGACTGAGACACCAACCAAAGAGCTAGTAAAGGTTGGACTTAGGTCTCCCACACATATGAAGCAGATGTGCAGTTTAGTCTTCATGTGCTCCCCTAACAACTGAGCAGGGACTATCCCTGCATCTGTTACCTGTCTGTGAATACTATTAGCTTAACCAGACTGTCTTGTCTGGCCCATGGGAGAAGATGTGCCAAGGCCTACAGAGATTAGATGTGCCAGGATGAGGTGATATAGGGCGCTTGCCCTGCTCAGAGGAGAAAGTAAGAGGGAAATTGGGGAGGAGCTGTAGGATGGGGGACTGGAAAGAGAGAGAGAGTAGGTATTGGGATGTAAAGTGAGTAATTAATAAATTACTGGAAAAATGAATTTGATCAATTGAAAACCATGAATAGGGAAATGGAGGCAACAGGGCATTCAGACTCAGAGTCATGCTGGGAGAAAAGTGCCTATCCCAGATATTTTAACTTAGAAATTCTTCATCAGTTAGGGAAGTCCCCTGGATAAGTGTGTGTCCTATGCCAAGGCACAGCTCACTAATCTGAATTATCCAGACCCAGGTGGAGATAGTTAACTTGACATAATTGCTGTACAATTGCCAGAAGAGAGGCAGAATGGCTTCACCCTTTTTCTCATTCTTCCTTCATCAACATATACTGGTCATAAGAATAAAAGGTGGCATTAGGGTATTTCCATACAAGTATATAATAGTTTAGTCATTATGAGTCCATGGTTTCTATTATCCTTTGTTGTCCAATTCCCTCTTCTCAATTTTTAAATAGTTTCTTTTTTATTTACTTGACAAAAGACACCGGTTTTAGAATTGTGAATCAAATCAAAACAGAACAATAGCAACAATAAGATAGTTAGTAGTGAAGAGCTATTACTCAGAAGTTGGTCTCCAAAGATTGACTCATAGAACTTCATTATCTATGACATGAGCATGGACACTTATCTTGAAAATTTGGTGTAGAAATTACATAAAGTAGCACATATAAACCCCTCCCTGATAATATCTACCAACTATTTTCTATTGTCTTCCAATACTTCCTTAGAAGGTAAATTGTGAAATTAAATCATAAATTAAGTGGCTTCTGTCCAGAAGATTATGTTGAGAGCAATGGGGAAGAATTAGGACAGAGAGCTTTGAAGGCAATTAACAATGCCCAGGAAAAATCTTAGTTAATTGGAGATTATGATCAGAGATTATCTCCATACATCTCCTCCATCTCCCTCCCCTTTTCTCACTACATTTTTTTTATGTCTCTGTTGTGTATTTTTGTGTGTGAGTACAGGTATTCAATATCAAAGCACACATATGGAGGTCAAAGGCCAACCTTGAGTATTGGTACTCACCTTGCATTTTGAAACAGGATCTCTTATGTTGCTTTATATTTCAGTCTTGGTGGGTGTGAACTTCTTGAGATTTTTCTACCTTACTGTGGGGTAGTTTAAATTAAGTATTGTGTTTTCTTCATATGGGCTTTGGGACTCAAACTCAGGTCCTTATGCTTGCATGGCAAACAAACAAACAAACAAACAAACAAACACTTTACCTACTGAGTCATCTCCTCATCCCATGCATTTTGTTTTAAGCCTGTTCCTTCTACATTTCTCTTTATTCTTATCTTTCCTCAAATATGTTAATATGTTAAATGATAACTTATACACATGTACACAAAGACACACACACAGAGACATACACACAGATACACACACACATGTATACACATATTTTTTCCTAGAAATGAAAATGCTAATATCAATACACAGATGAGGATACTAAAATGGGTACTTTATACATTAAGAACTACCATGAAACTAGCCTTACTCAGGCTGTGGTCACTTCCACCCCACTGTTCTCTGTGACTGATTCTACAACAGCTTGAGTAAAACTACTATCTTTTTCTACCTTCCTTTTTCTATCATATCCTTTTATTTCTTACTACTACAAAGGTGAACAATTGAGTAGAAAGGCAGTTTTTTCAGGATGAATTCTGGTCATATTGGAAACTTCTATTTGTGTGTGTGTGTATAAATGTAAGTATTCATATGTGTGTGGGCAGGCATATACACGTGAGGATACATGTGGAGGCCAATAGACATCATGTGACTTCACAAATGGCACTGAAAATAATAGTAGTATTAAATGATAATTATCATTTTATTAATATTAACTAATAAAAATTATTATTTTATTTTATCATTAAGCATTAAATATGAAATAATTTTATTTAATAATGTAATTATGTGTTATCTAATTATAATATATAATATGCTATAATAATTATAGTTATATAATATGTAATTATATTAAATAATAATAATTAATAAAACTAATCATTATAGTATATTATTAATATTGAGTGATAATATATTTAATAATTATTAAATAATAATAATAATAATAATAATAATAATATTATTATTATTATTATATCTTCAGTGAGTTTGAAATATATGGTTAGGCTGTCTGGCCAGTAGCTTGAAATAGTTACCTTTCTCTCTCTTTCTTCAACACTGTAGCTACTGACACAGGTGGCTCTGTCTACTTGTGACCTGGATGCTCTGGAATCACACCCAGATCCATATTCTCACATGAGTATTTTACTCACCAAGTCATCTCTCCAGCTCTAATATTTGATAATTTAAACATTAAATGCACATAAAGTCATTATAATCAGTAAATTTTCGAGGGGAATAATTAGAGGCCGCAGCTGTGGTGTCCCAGAGGCTTCCACACTGCGGCTGGTCCCATATGCAGGAGGAAGTCTATGGTTCCAGCGGCCTGGAGACTTTGGTGGTGGCAGGTCCCAATGACACGAGGAAGTCCTTGGTTCCAGAAAGGTTTATTGTCATAGTGGATGGTGGATGGATCTAGGTGTAACTCCTCAAAACTCAGGGCAGTCCTGAGTTATATAGGGAGGGAGAAAGGGGTAGCATCTGGGGAGGCATGCTTAATTTGCTCCACCCTCTGGCCTTCATTAGTATATAAATCCCTAGGCCCTGAGGCCTATAGTCACACCCTCTACCTGTGCACTTTGGCAGGGGCTGTGTGGCCTTCATTAGGTGTAAATCCCTAGGGCCTGAGGGCTATAGTCATGTGACTGAACAATGTAATTCTATGGAGACATGACTTCTTTTCAGGACCTTGGATTCCGGGGGCACGCCTAACTCCTGCCGGTTCTCACACAGAGTCTTGGGGTTCTAGGCATCTGCCCAGACAAGAACCAAAATACCCTTACGCAGTCCCACAAATTTTAATGTACTTACGAACAGAGATGTTTAGTTGACAAAATTTGAAGAGACTTCTGGGTTTTCAAGATGGCATTGCAGGTAAGGCATCCATATAGGAAAAGGAAAGTATTGACTCTCTAAATTCTCCTCTGACTTTCATGTGTGTAGTGTGGCATACATGTTTGCACATGCATTTGATATATAATACATATGTAAACATAAAAGGAAATGCAAATAAATGAAGTGATTTCTTTTGTTGAGTTCATTGTTTAAGCACATGAAAGTCATAATGAGAAATTCCATTTAGAAATCATAAGCACAAATCTTCATTTAGAAGGCATGATACTCAGGACATCATGAGCTAATAAAAAGATCAGGGTAATGTTTCTGCCATTTTATGATTTCATTTCCATCCTATTAATAAGCTCAAAGGCAGTGTCCTAGTGAAAACATTTATAATTAACATTGCCTGTATTGATTTATATAATGTTATTAAAGATTAATTTCCAATATTTCCAGGACCATACAACAATTATTTCCACAAATACACACAAAAAAGTGAACTTTTATACCCTGTTCTCCAGGCTGATGATCAGTTCAGTTCGCTGAAGTGTCAGGCAAAGGGCTTCCAGGTAGATCAGCAGTAGAGTGCTGTCACCCCATGACTGACTGTCTGGGTTCAATCTTTATAACTGATCTGTCTTTGGGCCTGGCATAGAAGAATATTTTACTTTAGTGATAAAGTCATGTACTTTTACACTTTTTGATTAACATAATGATAGACATTTTGGGAGAGGCTAAAATAAGTTCTGTTGATGCAGCTGAAAATAAAATTTTGTCTGAACTTCATTAAGCATGCACAAAAGTAATCGTTTGTTACTACACAAAGACTTGGGCATTGTCTTTTTGTCAGATCTTCTTTTATGGATTGTGTTTTGTGTATTAACAAGATGAACAGATGTCTGTCTGCATCAAGCTTATATCATCAGGGGATAAAACCCAGTTCAACAAAGAAACAATAATGAGGTAAACAAAGCAAATGATAAGTGTAGGCTCACTTAGGGAAGAGACACTGTTGTAAAATAGAAAAACCCTCCAGTATGATCAAAAATTAAGAGGACATATAAGTAGAAGTCAGTATAAAGAATATCACTTAAGAGCTGAGGAGAGGGCCTAGTTGGCAAATCACTTGCTATTCAGGCATGACAATCTGAGTTTGGATACCAAGAACCCAGGCAAATTTTGGGCACAGCTACACATATGCCTCTGCAGTCCCATAAAGAGAATGGAGGCAGAGACAAGAGAACACTTGTAACATTGCTGGCCAGATAGTATAGCCCATTTATCAGTGAACTTGAGGAGATATCATCTTAAACATGGTAAATGTAATTACCAACCGCCAAGGTTGTTCTTTGGACTCTACTTTGCCAGATGTGTATGTTCATGACCCATTATTGTTTCTTTGTTGAACTGGGTTTTAACCCCTAATGATGTATAAACTTGATGAAGACAGACATCTGCTCATCTTATTCATCCTCCTAGTACAACACATAAAACAAGACCTGATGAAAAGACAATGCCCAAGTCACACTCACGAACCTGTACATGAATATACAATATATACATACCATAGCACACATCCATGCAAATGTAAGAAACTTACAATTAATAATACAAGATATAGTGAAATATCATACTTGGTTATATAAGAACTTTAAGTATTGTTTGACTTAACACTCATCTGTAAAGAAAAAACATCATTTTTCCCATTTAAAATGTTTATTTTTGTTATAATATAATTACATCATTTTTTCATCTTTTTCCTCCAACACTCCCGTATATCCCTGTTTGCTCATTTGCAGATTCATGCTTATTTGTTTATTGATTGTTGTTGCATACATATATATATATATTGATAGATACACAAATGTGATCTTCTCAATCTATGTAATGTTAATTTTATCTATGTTTTCCAATTTCTAGTGAATTGCTCAGGCACTATTTTCTCTCTTTTCCTTCTCCCTCATCCCTTCTGACCACTGTGGCAATCAGAAAGTTTTTTATTGATTAGTTATTTTACATATTTATTTACATCCAAAATGTTGCTCCACTCCTCATTTCCTCTTGCAGAGTTCTTCCTACCTCCCCTTTACCTCTGGAAAGATACCACCAGACTCCCTACCTTGGGGCATATCTATCTTCCCTGGCATATCAAGTCTTTACTGAATTAGGCACATCTTTTCCCATTGACACCAGACAAAGCCATCCTCTGCTACATAAGTGGATGGAGTCTTGGACCAGCCTGTATATACTTCTTGGTTGGTGGCTCAGTCTCTGGCAGATCCCATGTTAGTTGACACTGTGGGGTCGCCATCCCCTTCAGCTCCTTCAATCCTTCCCCCAAATTTCCACCGAACTCCCAGACCTCTGTTCAGTGCTTGGATGTGATATGCATCTGTCTCAGCTGCTGGTAGAGCTTCTCAGAGGACAGACAAGCTAGGGTCCTGTCTGCACATACAACATAGCATCAGTAATAGTGTCAGGGATTAGTGCCCATCCATGGGATGGATCTCAAGTTGGGCCTGTCACTGGTCAGCCATTCCTTCAATCTTCTCTCCATTTTGGTCCCTGTATTTCTTTAGGACAGGAACAATTTTAGGTTGAAAGTTTTGTAGGTGGGTTGTTGTCCCTATCCCTCCCTTGGGGGTCCTGCCTGAATACTGGAGGTGATCTCTTCAGATTCCATCTCTCCACTATTAGACATTTTGTCTAAGGTCCCCCACACTGAGTCCTGGGAGTTTCCCAATCCCAGGTCTCTGGTATTTTCTAGAGGTTCCCCTCAAACCCTACCCCTGACATCTGTATATTTCCATCCATTATCCTGTCCCTCTGGGCTTCTCTCCTGTCTCCCCTCTACCATATATTATCCTACCCTTTCCATCCTCTCCTCCTCCCTCCCTCTGCCTCCCACCACCTATGATTATTTTGTTTCTCCTTCTAAGTAGGATTTAAGCATACTTACTTCAGGTCAGGTACCATTTTCTAATTTTTCAGGCTTTAACCATTATGTGCAGTGTTTTTCTGCCATCCACTGTCCATACTTAGGCTTTTCTTCAACTCGAACTATAAGTAGCTGAGAAATATCACTATGGGTTACAGGATATTTACATTTCATGGTACCTCCTTCCTGTATCATGATTACCTCTTAATTGAGCATTAAAATATAAAAGAAGCTGGAGATTCAGAAATCAGTTTTCCTCAATGCTGTCAGCATGTTATGCATCTGTGACAATTTTCTGACTCATTCTATTTATTTTTTCGTACTAGAAAGTAACTCTTTCTCCAAATATATATTGCTGCAGATATTCCCTCTGATCAAATTAAGTCTCTAGGAATGGATTCCTGATTTTAGTATATTCTCCTTTGTTTGAACTAATTGGTAATATGGTGCTCTTAAGAGAGAGCTAGCCCATTTCATGACTGATACTATGTCTTTTAAAATTTTTTAAAAAGAGGTCGTTTCATAATTGTGATGGCATGACTAGACTTACAAAGAAAATTCAGCCTCAAACAAGAGAAGATAATGCATCAGAATTTTCTCTTTCAGGTTAAGACTCTGTGACTAGTTAGCTTCTATAGCAAGGAACATGTTCCTCACGTGAGATACGTTCATTCTATGCTCATGTGAGATACTCCTCATTCTAGATACAGGGCTTTGATGTGATTCACACAGCCCACCTGAGAGTGATATGCAAGTGCTTCCCTCGTTTCCATCTGTTAATTGCATACATACGTTTTACAGTCTCCAAATGTGACCACTCCTAGTCCTAATAACAAGGGTAAATTGAAATGTTGATATTATCCACAAAGGTAAAAGCAAGCCTGTAAACACCTAGAAAATCTTGAAATTGAAACATTAGAGGCAGTATCTGTTTGCAAGGCTTGAATAAAAAAAATGCTAAGTTTTTATTAGTGTAGTTTCCCTTATGTCAGTGACACATTGTGTGTCTCTTATTTAAACTGGTGGGTTAAAAGGAGAAATAAAACTCTATCAGGATGTCGGGGGCCTTATTGTAAAAATTCTTTGGGCATCATATGTCAATGGTTTTTGTTGTTGCGAATAGACATTTTCATGGAAATGTACAGCTTATGGGGCTGTATGTATTTTTATTATGTCTCTAATAGAATAAAGCCACAACTGTTTAGAAACAGTCAATAAAATAATGTATTTTAAAGATTTATGCACCAGCTGTCTGAAATACCTGTAATGAATGTATACTCATTCCCAAAGTCTGTAACATGGTTCTGTACTTTTCTTAGGTAAAGAAAACTTACATGCTGTGCACATGAAGGTCAGGGGACAACTTGCAGGGCTCAGTTCTCTCCTTTTGCCTGGTGGATTCCAGATATAGAACTTAGCATCATTTCTAATTAAACCACCTTTAAAACTTGTTCTTAGAAGAGGTAGTTTAATTAGAAATGATGCTGGGTTCCATGAAGCAACATCTTAGCAAACCAATGCATTGTTCTTTTTTTTTTTTTTTCTGTTTGTGTCTATATATAGATTTGCAGTTTATACAAAGACAATGATTTTTGCTGAGATTCCCATTTGCATTATAAGGTTCATGTAATTAATCTTAAAGCATTCACATAAATGGAAGATATTTTTCTTATATTGTTAGGGAAGTTTATCAAGAGGAAAATTAATTTTACAGGAATCCTCAGAGTGGGGAGAGGATTCTTTACTGTCCAGGTTTTTAAAACCTCTTCCTCCTCCTGTTCCTATTTCCTCCTTTCTCCTTTCTAGTTTCTCTTGGTCAGTTTCTTTCCCTCAATGACTCACTGTGATCCTTTTTGTCTGTATACATATTTGCATGACTTGTACATTATCCAGCTCACCACATTATTCAAGTTGTGCTGTACGACACTCACTCTTTTCAAAGAGGGGAAATTAGTTTTATGTGGTCTGATGTCTTTGTCAAGGATATTTGGTAAAATCATATTAAAAATGGTATTTTGAAATCAGTTTTGGAGATTATGAATACTGCTCTATCCCTGTGCTTCTGGGAACAATTTCATAGCTTCTAGTCTGTTTGCTTCAGAAATCCATATATGTGATTTGCAAAATGTAAACTTAGGCCTTCTGTCCAGTCTCATACCAATATTTTAACATCTCCAGGATATTTCCACTTCTCAATCCGTCTTTCCCTTCAAACTCCATATAGCTACACTGAAAGTTTAACCCATGTCATTCTCTAGAAACAAAACCAGTATGTGTGCCCTTTCCTTTGACTGCTTCACTGTCCCTATCACCACCTCCTTCAGAGAAGGTATTTTTGCTAATAGTTTCTCTGCAGCAACTTTAAACACTGTCTCTAATCGCTCTGATGCTTGTGCTGAGACATCCCTCCTTTCCAAACTCCTTCAGCCCTCATTCTATTTTCTTCACTATTTTTAATTGACATTGATCAAAGATTTTATGTTCTACCTTCTACTTACTCATAAACTCAATGCAAACTGACTTCTGTGTCTACTAGTCCATCTACATCCAATATGCAAATTGTACTTTTCATCCAGCTAAAACTTTGTTTTGTAAGCCCCTTTTTTATGACAAGGCAAAGGTTTTGCTTTTTTTTCAAATTTGTTTATTTCAGTTGTCAGATAAAATTACAGATATTTATTAAATACCCTGCAATGTTCTAAAGCAATATGGAATGCTGAAATCTATCTCTTTAAAGAAGACATTCCTTCAACCAACTAACCTTTTTTTCTATTCCTGTGTGTATGTGTGTGTTTGTGTGTGTGTGTGTATACATGTGTGTGTGTGTGTGTGTGTGTGTGCATGTGTGTTAGGTATGTGTCCATGTGTATGTATGACATGTGTCACTGTGCATGAATATATATGTACATGAATGTGGAGGTTTATGTCAGAAGTATTTCTTATTCATTGAGGAAAGATCTCTAATAAAAGATCTAGGATATCTCCAGGGATATCCTATCTGTGCCTTTGACTTCCAAGGTTGTAAAACAGGCCTGTTGCACCATACCCACCTTGTGGAGCATGAACTCCAGCCTAAGTCTCCTATGGCAAGTGCTCAAGCTGCAAAACGATCTCAGATCCCTAGCTAAAATAATTGTGAAGGTCAAATATCACACTAGTATCTCTAAGCTAACACTGTTTTTTAAAAAAATAATAAGATTCATTGTAACTTTTATTTGTAAAACATATTTTACAGCAACTTTATTAGATATTAGTGAAAGTATTTTGTGGAATTTTTATTATGTTTTTGAAATTAATATATAATTCCATCATTCCCTTTCCCCTTTATCCCCCCTACTCCTCCCTTCCTTTCCTCCCTCAATGCTCTCTCTCAAATTCATAACCTGTTTTTCTTCAAATGTTTATACATAATATATGTACAAATGTAGAAATACAGCTTGCTTAACCTACTTAATTTTTAATTTAGAAATATTTTGTAAGAAAATTTAAAGTAAATTGTAAGTAATTTGTAAGTATATAATTTTAAATCTTGATCAGTTGTTATTATGTAGAAAACTAGGAATCTCATGTGTAGAAAAGGATCTCTCTCTTCTTCTGTATTCCTTAGCTGCCTATACTTCTTCGTGTTAGAGTGGAGTCCCATGAGATTTCCCCCTTTCATGTTAGCAGGTCTATTGATGGTGTAGTGGTTCAGGTCTTGTGTAGGCAGTTATATTATTACTGGAATGCTCATGAGTAATATTTTTAATAAAGATTTAGCAGCTCATTAAAAATTTGAAAGGCAGCTAAATAGGTATCTCAGTGGTTAAGAGCACTGTTGGTTTTGGAGAGGACTCAGGTTCAGTTTCAGCACTTAAACAGTGACTCAATACAATCTGTAACTCCAGTTGCTGAGGATCCAGTGCTTCTACTGACCTCCAGTCGTACCAGGAGCAACACGCAGGGTGGCAAAACACTCATACACAAAAAATAAAATAAATAGATCTAGAGGAGATTCAAAAGGTAGGGCATAGGTAGCAGCCAAAGGCAAGGTTATAGAGACAGGAATAAAGTGAGAATATAAGATTATGTTAATATTCTGGGTAGAAATTGTTAGGGCAAGAAACTCTCTAGTCCCTTCAGTTTACAATAATGAAGAGTTGCCTCTGCTGTTTGCTATTGATTTTTACTGTAATCACTGGGGCACAGAATTCTTAAGGAACTCTAATAAGGAGTATTTTCACTATGATAATCAGAACATGGTGACGTATGAATTGTCCCTGTCTCTCTAAGAATGACAATGCAGTTTCTTCTTACATTCTATGATGGTCACAGCATGTCACATGCCTAGACAAATGAGGACAAGAAACTGTGAACTTTTATCAGAAGAGCAAAGCTATTTGTTAAACAATGATGAAGTCTAAGCATATTATCTAATCAAAGTTCCAAATAATAAATAAATAATCATTAAAGTTGCTCTTGAAGATAGCAGTACCTTTGAAGTAACCTGAAAAGAAGTGAATAAATTGCACAAGAAAAGCCCAGGTAAGATATTTTTGTTGAATGAGAGAAATACTGTAGCCTAATTTATTACTAAAATTTGAAATTTATGTATTAATCATATATTTGCTTTTATTAAAATTTCATTAGAGAAATGTGAGGTAAAATTGGTTATTGCATTAAATGTTTACTGCAAGTGGACCACTCTGTATGATGCATGACTGAGCAAATGTCAAGTACAATACAAAGAATGTTTTGATGCAAGTTATAGACATGCCTTGATAGAAAGGCAGAACCACTTGATGAGGTTATGGCAAGTAGGTCTCATTATTTTCCTTGTGTCTTGCTGCAAAATAATACAGTAGCTCCCACAGATTGAGAAAACTTTTAATATCTTTTCTTTTGTGCAAAATATGATGTGAAATCTTCAGACAGCTGAGCTAAAGTACTAATCATTTCTCATTGTTAAATATCTGGAAAACTTCCCAGGACTGAAACCTGAAGTCTCAGCTTTGCTGGTAATAAAGGAATGGCTAAGCATTAGGAATTGAAATGGTTCTGCCTTATTCAGAAGTAGACTGTTTGACTGAGAATCGGGATTTTTGGTTCTAGAAAAATGAATGGTCTTTCAAAATGAATGGTACTTCAACAAGTAACTGGGATTTGGTAACTCTGCCAAGCTTTTAAAAACAATCTTACTTTGTATTGTACCTACTTAAGATCTCCAATATGAAGCTTATATACTCATGATCAGTGGAATGAATATAATATATCAAGAAGAGTAGTATATACATTGTATCATAGAATTTCCTTTATCTTCCTTTATTTGTGGTTAGAGTTTCAAAATTTTACCTTCTTAGCAAATTCCAAGAATGGAATATAATAATAACTATTGTCCTACTATACATTCAAGCTGCAAACTTACTCATCCTACAAAAATGGCAAGTGTGAACTTTGACCTACATCCCTGGATTCCCTTTTCCCATCTCTAGTTAATATCTATATGTTCAACTCTTCTTTTAAAGTATACATAAATGAGATCATGTAGTATTTTTATTTTTCTTGCCTCGAGTTTATTTGTAAAAACAGCATAGGACACTGGTCATCTGCAAATAGTGTGTGGGTAGGTGTGTCACGACAGTCCATCTGTCTTCATGTTGGCAGGAGCCTTTTCTATGGGGCCTTCACAGGGGCCTGGGCACCTTTGGGAGCCTGGGCTGGAGCTTTGGCCTGGGCCTTAGCTGGAGCTTTGGCCTCTGCCTTGGTTTGAACCTTGGGCTTTGGTTGGCAGAGTCTACGACCCTTGGCCATGTAGCTTTGAATCCGCTTCCCAAGCTTGGGGTGAGCAATGAAAGCCAGGCGGCTGAGTTTGCGGCTGGGGCCCTTTGGCATCTTGGGCTTGATGGCCTGAGGCTTCACAAGGGCCTTGATGGCCTCTGCGCGTGCACTCACTGCCTTTGCATTGTTGGCCTGCATCTTCTTCAGGCCTCTCTTGTTGTGCTTCTTGGCAAAGCGCATGTTCCTCAAGAACTTGGGGTCAACCCCCTTAAGAGACTCGTATCTTTGTGACCGGGGTTTCTTGATGCCATTTCTGTGCCATTTGCGGGACTGGTTGTATGTGGTGTGGTTCTTGGACTGGGCCATGTCTGCACGGTAACCCGTGGCTTCCGCAGCGCCTGGGACCGGAAGAGAAAGAGAAAGACCAGTATTTTTATTTTTAATATCTGCTTCTTTTGCTTATAATGTTGAATCTTTGTAGATTTTATTTTTGCATTTATAAACATAAAGTCTTTCCAGCCATCCAGCACCTGGGAGACTGAAGTGGAAATCTGAGTCTAAAGCTAGTCTGAGCCACATCATGAAAGCTTGTCTCAAACTATAATTCAAAACAAGTGCAAAACGTGAGGCTCTGTGAGAATTAACTATGAGTCATATACACAAAGCACTTACCTTCAAATGTCATACATTATAGTTGGAGAAACAAAATTTAAACAATCAACCAGACAATTAAAGATTAAAATTTATGTTGTTGAGGACTGGGAAGCAAAAGTATAGTTTCTCACATATTATTCAGTGGGCTTCTGTTCCTATATGAAATTGATCAATTTAGAAAATAGGCAGATAAAACACTGTCTGGGAAAATGAGAGGGGCATCATGGAAGATAAAGAGCTTTCTCAGTGGATGAAATACCAATCCCATTGTGAGGGTGGCGCAGTGGTCCAGTCTGACTTGAGGGACAGGCCAGCGTATAAGGATATGTTGAGAAGCTGTACGATGTCTGGACCTGACCTCAATCTGGCAGCACTAGTTCACAGACCTACTTGTACTTCATCTTAATCATCCTACAAGTCCTAAGTTTTATTCCAAACACCAAAGACTCCTCTTTCTAACATACAAATGAAAATATTTGACCTTCTATTTATAGTCAATCATGTAATTGCTTATGAAGCATATGCATCTAAGGAAACAGAAGTAGCCATGGCAAAAGAAGTATTTAAGTCATATGAATGGGACATGGATTTTGGGAATGAAACTCTTAAGCTATGGATGAAGAATTATGTCTAAGTCAGAAAGATCAAGAGTTAAGCCAGAATGGACATGATTAAGAAAGATAAGGAAAATGAAGTCTGAATGGTAGAGGATTGAGGATGTCTAAGTCTGTTACTGGTTCAGATAAATGTAGGGTTTATTTACTGAATGCAAATACTGAAGGTGGACCAGATTTCTGGGAGAAAATTATGATTCAATATAGTTTAAGTACAAAGCCATTACTGAACTTTAAAGTTAGTATATAATAAAAATAAGAAGAGAGGTTTAGAAATGGTTCATGAGTTTTCTCACCATTAAAATTTGTGAGTCCTTGAAAATAAATTGATTAGTGAACTTTCAGAATTTTTATTAGTTATGAAATTAGAAAAAGGCAGAAAAGAAACTATAAGAACATTAGCTCCAATTGTCAGAAAAGTTTGAAGGACTGTTGAAATAACTACTAGTATCTTTGACATTGTAAATAAATCAAGTTCATTTTGTAGAAATGGCAACATCTTATAATTATTCTTGGTAGTCACCAATGTTTTCCTTTACTCCTCATATAGTCAGCAAGATGAGGTTATTACTATTGCAAATCATATGACTCAAGCAGCGTAAATGTGGTGTCATTACTTGGTGAACAGAATAAAACACAATAAAATTCTTTGGCCTTGTAGAACAACATCTAACCTTTAAATGCCTTGTCAACAACAACCATCCTCACTCTTGAGCACAAAACACTCCCCTTGGTCATGAAGCATGAGAAAACTATTATGGTGCTCACTGTGGTGTGACTTGCAGCTTTTGCTTTCCAGTGCTGGAGTTGTTCATTTGTCACTTTTCCAGGTCTCTTCAATCCATTTCTGGTTTCAGGGACTGTGCCACAGTGACTTCTGAGTAGATAGACACTCTGACTTTCCTGAGTTTGACAGTTTCAATGTCAATAGCTGTATATTTTGAATTACATATATTGGAGTGCCAATTTGGTTTTTAATATATGAGAAACATACATTATTTACCTAACACAAGTGGGACTGTTATTTGATTCTAATCACAAGAGCAAAATGATAAAACTTCCTCACAAACTCATCTTGGTGAAGTATGTTTTAGGTTCTAAAGAATTTTTGAAAATTAACATATATAACATGTTTTACTCTGAGCCCTGAAATATTTCTACTTGCAAGGCAGTCACACGATACTACAGACACACTTACTTGATTTTGTTTGTGAAATAGGTCTGGTATTTTTTTATTTTTTTATTTTTGGTGATACAGACATATTGCTATAACCTATTTTAAATTCAATCAATCATTGATTGCTTGTTGAAAGGCTTCTACAAGAATTTTGAAATGCTATATTTTGATGTCTTAAAAGAAATACCACATTTGTAGAGAGAGTGAAATACAGAGTTCAAAACAGTAAAGTTGGCTACATTTTCCTGTTAATTTTCCATAAACTTATCTTAAATTTAGTAATAGACTCATGAATCCTACATTTTAATCTACTAAAGGTTCTTTCATGTTAAAGTTTTATGTTTTCTTCTAATATATGTTGAGAGGTGTGTGCACGTGAATGTAGTGCATGTAAAGACCAGAAAGGATGTCAGATTACTGAGAGTTAAAGTTGTAAGTAGTTGTGTGCCAATCTAACATAGGTTCTAGGAACCCAGCTCAGGTCCTTTGCAAAAATAATATATGATATCTACCAGTGAACCATCTCTTCAGTCCCACAGCCTTCAAAATTTGAAAATATATCTTTCCTACATTAACCAAGTATGTTTTGAGTATTTATTTTCTACTAAGAGATGTGAGACTATGCTTTACACACTATCTATATGCTACAGTCTTTTTCATAGTTTTAAATGACATAACAATTGGGTGGTTTTAGGACTAACATTTGGATTATTAGAAGAAATAATAAAAGAAGAAATAATAGAACATGAATTCTGTGATTTGTTTCATAAGAGAAGTTGCTTATTCTTAGAGATGAAATCCTTTAAAAATAAGCTGAGGGGATGGAGAGGTGGAAAAGTAGTGATTGCTATTGTTCCAGAGGACCCAAGTTAGATTCGTACCACCTATGTTGTGTATGTGTCATAGCTACCTGTAGCTCTAGTCTCAACAGCTACAATGCTAATTCTAGACTCTAAGTGCATATGTATTCATATGCACATACATGCACACAGATAAACACAAAATCACACAATTTCAAAAAATATAATAAGCCTTTAAAATAACAAGATAAAAGTGGATGGATGCTAATTCAAGACGTTGATATCAAAATGCACCATTTGAAGTGAAATTTATCAAAGGAAATATCTTTTTCCCCTCCCATAATCCAATTCATATAGCAACAGACTTATTACTTACTTAAGATTTTTCTGATTACTTACAGCACACCATTTTGAAGGAAACAAGACATTACTTCTTTGCTCTGGAAGCAATTTTTTACCAGTAAGAAAATGGAAGGGGAAATCTAACCTGGCATCTGTGATTGGGGAAATTCCACATTGCTAGATTTCTCCAATAAAGAAAAGTAAGAGACTTGAGAAGCAAAGGGCCATTTAACAGAAAGTTTTTACCTGGCAGAAATACTTATCTCACCTATGCAATGTTCTCCTTAGTACACTTATCTTAACACCCTATTTATTTTAGCACTTATTAGATCTCAAGTCAATTTGAAAACCGAGTAGATATTTTTTTAAAAGTTCCAAAAGTATGGAAAGATTTAATGAAACGTTGGCCATATCTAGATGTGTCAGTGCTAAGAATCACGACAATCACAGGAGCCCCATTTATAGTTGGCAAATGAAGATTCCACACCATCTATATATTACCACGATTTCTATAAAGCAAAGCAAAAAAAAAAAAAAACCTATGCATCAATCTCAAAAGCAGTTGTAGAGAAAGAAGCGAGCTGCTTTTTATAGTGATGATTAATGGCCTACAGAGGACATGAAAAGCTAAGCTATGAAGCATATGGTTTTTGTTTTAAATTGAATAGTAGTTTCATGGTCCTTTTGCTTTTAAAGACTTCCTTCTTGTAACAGATTTATATGAGAAGTCAGACTGTGTCTGTAGTTAATAAGGTGTTAGGGGAATGGGACAATTTAATTCAGAGTATGATAGTTGCCCCTTGTGAAATGGACATTTTTTTCTGGGAGTACAACATGTACATTCTAAATATTGAAAACAAGATTGCATGAACATTGCTTCAAGCATTAATAAATGTTAGAACCAGCAAGAATGGAAAATAAACTTGCAACTTCTGTATGAAGCAAGGAAACAAAAAGGGGCTGAAGGTTAGCTTAAGTTTTTGGAGATGAATTTGAGATGGAGCCAATTAGTATCTGTACTTACCTGGAAGTTGATGCCAAATGAACATTCTTAAGGAAGTTGTTTGGGAAGAAGAGCTCTTGGGGTGAATATATTTGAGGGACCATGTTTAGGATTATCTAAACACGGATACCATTGCAAGAAGCTTATTCTGACACAAATGTATTGACCAAGTGGATCTCCAGTTATAGGTGGGGTTTCAAATATTCAGCAAATTAAAGTAGAATGCTCAAGATATTTCAGACAGGAAGTTTATGAGGATAAGCATCAACCGGTTAACTTTGCTATGAGTTCTCAGAAACTAATTCATGCATACAGGGAATGAGAGCTTGCTTTCTGTGGAGTTTCTGCTGACTATTCCATATAGAAATGTTCATGTTGCATGAGACTAAGATATCTAAATCACAGAACTTAAAGTTGCAAGAGCCAGCTGCCCTAATTTCCCAAAGAAGTATAGCAATGGTTTGAAAGCATTGTTTCTTCTGCATTAAAAGTTTTTGTTCCATATACTCAACATATTAGGAAAATATAACCATTATTTGCTTGGACAATGTTCTGAGGCAGATAGTTCCCATATGGTCATTTTTCAGCTTGTACCTTAAAAAATCCACATGTAGCCGGGTGTGGTGGTATATAGCTTTAATTCCAGCACTCAGGATGCAACAGCTAGCAGAAACTTAGCTTGGTCTACATAGCTGATTACAGGCCAATAGAGCGCTACATAGGAGTAAGACCTTACCCCCTCCACACCAAAAGTGTATTTAATTAGCTCTCTGTATAGGAGCTTCTGTGTGATATGGTATGCTCTTTACGATCTAGCTTCCACAGATACCATTATGTTTCGAAAAGAGATATTTTATTTTATATACTGCTTTGGAAAATCCTTATCAGAGGATCAAACGTTCTAGCCATACTAAGATAGCAATACTTGCTGATGCCTATGTCAGGAAAAGCAGCTGTATCTGGATTATATATAGAATTCAATTGAGATAGGAAGTCGCCAATGTAAGAAAGTTACTATTAACTTTGTAGCTGTTTTTGAAAGTGATGCTGTCATACAGACAGTGGTTCAGTAGATCTGGCTTACTCCTTAGAGCTGATTGTGTGCATGACATCGACAATTCTGTGTGCAACAATGTTAGGTAGGCAAATCTAAGCTTATCATTCTGGAACTATTAAATCACAGAAATTAGGAATAAACATGTGCTAAGCATTTCCCAACATTTCACTGTGCTTTAGGATGACAAGTTCTCTTTGATGGCATTTTTAGACATTCACTACAGTTTTAGTAGATAGGAATCTTTGCTGCTTGTGTCGTGTGTAGTCTACATCTTCAAAGAAAGTTCTGTTCTGAAGTCATCAGAACTCTTTAGTCTGAAAGTACTGCTTATGATTCCCAAGTACTGAGACGGATTGCTAATGACACAGGCTGACTGATATCAAGAGCTAGACTCATTTTATTTCGTATGCCGTTAGTGCTACTTTTGTGGTAGATGTTCTCAGTTGCATGTTAACATTCAAAAATCCCACAAAAGTGCCCTAGAGAAATGAACATACCTTTCTCCTAGTCCCCCTTTGTCTTCAGATATTTTCTTTGACGCAATATCCAACCAACTTATTATCACTTTTATAATAGTATAAATATTCATATTTCAGACCTCTTCCTTTTTGGTACCTTACACAGACTAAAGATCTGATCACAGAGGGATTTCTTTCATAGACAGCTCTGGGTAAAAGTGTTTTGCAGTGGCTCTTAACCTTTTCTCCCAAGCTTGTACATTAAGAAATAAATTCATGACTGTGTTTGGCTTTTTGTTTCTACTTCTGTCTACTCATAAGACAGTTGCCTGAGCATACAACCAAACTGTTAGCTGGGGGAGAGAAATTTAGATTGGTTTTGTCTGTTTGCAAACAGACTCTTATGTTCCTCTCTCATCCCATATCTCACATAGTTCATTCAACCATATAAAGGATTACTTTTTTATACTGTATGTTAACTCAAATCAGAAATCATGATGGGATACACTGAATGTATGGCTAATTGACGTAGAAACCACCCTCAGTCTACCAAACCTATTTTTCTCTCTAGCCTTCTATATTAAAGCCTAAAAGAATATTATAGGCTGAACTAAATTGATAGTTCTAATGGAAGGGCTTTAATTAATAATCTAAAGAGTATGTACAGTGTGGAAATGATGCTATATTGAACAGTTTTGAAAATCTGAAAATTCATGTTTTAAAATAAATTTTACCTTTACCTAATATCATACTCAAAATAACACAAATTATTATATTTTATGCATAGACCTGGAAAATTTAAATTCCCTAGAGGCAAGCATAACTGAAAATTGACTAATATTTGCTTTGACAATGATTCCATAGGACTTATACCAAAATCTTAGGGAAGAAAACAAAGTTAGACATATAGAACTATATCAAATTAAAATATTTCTACATAGCAAAGAAAACTCAGCAAAATGAAATGCAACCTGTGGAATGAGGTAAAGTATTTGGAAATCATATATTAGATACTGGGTTAATATTTTAAATATATAAAAACCTAATAATATAATATCAAGCAAAATACAAAAACTGACTGAAATTATTCCAGGGATTGGAGTGACTATTAGTACAAAAAGGAAATGTAAATACCCATACATTATATTTATAAGGCATGTGAAACCAAAGTGCCCACCACGACTAGTGATCATAGAAATCCACATTAGACCAAAGTGACGCATCCTGTTACTACAGTTATATAAGCCATGGCAAGGACGTGAAGAGAAGAGAACCTTTGCACAGTACTAATAGGGATGTAAATTAGGTCGCCCATTATGGAACACATTCTACAAGTTTCCAAAAAGCAAAAAGAGAAAATAGATCCAACAGTTGTTCTGTTGTTTAGTATAGCCAAATAAAAACAGATTAGCATATATACGACATATTTGCAATCATAGGTTTCCTGGTGTCTAATTTACAACACCCATGATTTTAAATCAGTTGAAGTGAAAAAAAAATGTAATAGGAAAACATACCAGTATTCTAAGACTTTAAGTAAATAAGAAATCATGCCATTTGTGACAATAATCATATGACTCTAGGACATTACATTAAGTGGAAGATAGGTATAATTTTACTCAAGTGTTTAAGTTCATTTGGAAGATGAAGCTAAAGATGCTATCAGAGGTTATAGTAGAGAATAAATGGAATGGTAATAAGTTGATCGAAGGTTACACATAGATAGAAGGACATTCTATGGTGTTAGGACACACAATGGGATGACTCTCATTATAGCAATAAATGCTTTACAATGCCACAAGAGACTGTTTTGAATGTTCTTGCTATAAAAGTAAGATACATGTTTACAGTGATGGCTACTATACTTATCCAGATTTGATAATTATCCAATGCACACATGCATCAAAACATCATTTTATATCCCATAAATATGTACAAATATTTGTCAGTAAATAAAGAGTCTAAGGAGTCAATGTAATATTTTCTTTACATTTCAACTTTTCTAATCACTATACCTCTTAAACTATAGAACATATTAAGATAGTACTTCTTGTACTCAAATCTGTGTCTGCTGTACTCTTCCTTTGGCTAGCAGCATCCTGTATACTATGGCAAATACACTGGAACAAAATATTCAGTTGACTCCTTTTGATCTTTAGGACTCTAGCTATGGATTCTCCTTAATTAAGGAAGAGTTCATAATTAGTTCTTTACCGGGTATAAGGATTTTCAAGACTCAGCCCATAAAACATGCAAACTTTACTAATATAAATTTCTTTTTTCAATTGAATACATCTGTTAAAACATTGTTGTTGAATTGACTTTTGTTAACTTAACACGGTAATAATGGTTTTGATTGACCAAACATTACTGTTTTGGTTCATTTACCACTATCACGAATGCATAGATTTATGAAAAATTATTTATAAAAATACTGTAATTACTTGAGACAATATACTGTCAGACTGACAATGGGTAAACTAGACTGGAGGCTGAGTTTGCTGTCATTTTATATAAGTGTAAAACACTTCTGAGAAGTATAAAAATTTCATCATTGTAACAAACAGTAGTGGTTGAGTAGAGTTTACGTGAATTGATACCCTCTGCTCAGGAGGGAGGTTCCTTAAGACACAGGCAATAAAAAGCACTTATAAAGATTAAAAAGTAACATTGCACGCCTCAGGAAGCTTCTGAAACTTACAAGATTGTTCCATAAATACTACCAATGCCTGGGGAAAAAGAAGTTCACTAGCTGGCTGAACTGCTTTCAACTCATGCAAGGAGCAGCAAGGTATGTAATAACTCATGCTGAAATGAGCTTCTCAGTGACATAGTCACTTTTAAGTTATTCAAGCTTCCTATATATAATACTTCATCCACATTCCTTTACCTAAAATAAACTCACTACACTCGATAGGTTAGATCACTTGTTTGTTCTGTCAATGTGCGCCTATATGGATACAAAGACTTTTCTTTAATTTTTCCCTTGAAAAGTCATAAAATACTAGTAGCATGAAGTCTGCTAATCTTTACTAATCAA
Organism: Grammomys surdaster; assembly: GCF_004785775.1. Lineage (NCBI taxonomy): Eukaryota > Metazoa > Chordata > Mammalia > Rodentia > Muridae > Grammomys > Grammomys surdaster. The sequence goes on from NW_021604705.1 coordinate 3,580,376, forward strand.
AATTATATATATCTTGACAACAGCAGTTAAATTGCAAGCTGGTTGAATCTGAATTTGCTGCCCATAATTGCTGCTATATATAATAACCAAGATGGAGAAAATGATTATGATGGATATCATCAGCCCTTAGAGTTATTTAGCTGTTTCTGTTTGAAATATAAATATAGCTCTTTTTATTTAACATCTTGGCTGAGAATGAAGTTTGTTTCAGAGGCCTCTAAGTAGCTTTTCTCAATATAAACACACATGTCTCAAAAACCATAGACTCAGCATGAAATATATATATATATATATATATATATATATACACACACACACATTCGTGTATGCACTCATGGACCAGGGAATTCACACAGACTTCTTTTTGAACTCACTAAGTTCATTTAAAACTTATGGATACTATAGTCCCTAGAGAGATTATATTTCCTTATTCAGTGTCTCTCAGAGCAAAATTGGTTGTTGCTTTCTTAAATGATATGTGATAAAAGCTAGAAGAGATAACACTTCAATAGAACTCAGATATTGCATTTAGAGCCATAAAAGTTTTGCCTATTTCTTTTTCCTTAACGTAAACTTATTTTCCTGAATATCTATAGATTATTTTGAGAACATATTAGATGAAATTTTAGGATCTATCCTATACCTATCCTACAGCTGCGTTTCCTTTCTGGATGTCTGCCATATCTTCACTCAGAGTTCTGGATCTTGAGAACCATCTCAGACACAACTACTCAGCAACCAAGAGACTGTGAATCTTAATGGGTCAAAGACCCTGAGCCTTTGGATCATCCAACCTTATTTCTTTGTCCTAGTTAATCATCATACCCATATGACCTGAAGAACACTGAGTTCTCTTAACTATTTTCAGTTCTATGTGCAAGTCAGGCCACCCTGCCTACTGTTTGACCTTGATTTCTTTAGGATAATTGCTTCCACTTTGTTTCTGTTGGTTAAATAGCACCATATGGCCTTTGCAACTTTGGAAACCTCTCATTTCCTTTGCTTTTAGCGAAAGCATTTGTTTAACAGCATCTCCGACTGCTGTCTTTACCCTAGAGAGGACAGCCAGTACTGACATTCATAACAGTGCTGGCGTTATTGTCACAAACACATTACTTGTAAATAGAATTCTCTATGCCCACTATATAAAGTACAATCATTTGACTTTATGTAACATTCTTATTCTAGAAAATCAAGTATTCTCAGCTCTCTGAATTGTTTGTCCACCGTTATGTATGTCTGTATCTCATTTTTATTTTATTCATTGTTTGTTTCAGGCTTCAAGGTTCATTATTTTCTAAAAATGATGCTTTATTATTTGAGAAATTATCAAATATATTCTAGCTATTTTTACCTTCTCCTCTAGCGCCTCTGAAATTACTCTCACCACTCAACTTTGTGTTGTCTGTCTGCCTGTCTATCTGTCTGTCTGCCCCATCCCTTGGTCTATATGTTAACATATCCAGTCTAATTTTTGTTGCAGAACTTCTCTTGGAGGTGGGGCCTTCCATGTTGTGTGAACAATATAGCAGGTTCCAAATCATTAAAGAAACTGGACTTTCCCTCTGTTGTCAGCTATCAAATTCACATATAACTTCAGTTAATGGTGGAATTTCATGTCTCCTCTATCCCCTCCATGCTGGAATTTTGAAATAGTTGTGACTTTTTATATGTTAACTGCACTGTTGTGCCTGGCAAATACTGTTTCCTAGAAATTATCCACTAACTCTACCTCTTAAAATCTTTCCACACACTCTTCCATGAACATTGGTATTCTTGTGTGGATGTTTGGGATATGTATATCCCATTTTAGTATAAACAGTCCAGTCTCTTATTCTCTACAGACTGGTTCTGAGTCTCTGTTAATTTTTATCTATTTCAAAAAGGAACATCTCTAATGAAGATTGAGAGATACAGTCTGAAAGTATAGAGTTAAGTAATTAGGGGTCAGTTTAATACTATGTCTATGAAGCACAGTAATAGAAATAGGTTTTCCCTTAGGACATATGATTTATCTATCCATAGATTCTTGGTCTGTTTACTAATGTAAAATATTGGTTCCATCTCATGGAGTCTGCCCTTAGATGAAACCAGAAAGTGGTTTGTTACTTCTATAACATTGATGCAACTACTTCAACATTTTGGGATATTTTGTCAGGTCAGTAACTTGTAGAGTTCACAGTGGTGTGAGAATATTAATCTTCCCTAAAAATGAGTCCCTCCATGTGCACTTCTTGGTTGGTGGTTTAATCCCTGGGAGCTCTGGGGGATCTGGTTGGTTGATATTATTATTCTTCCTATAGGTTGCAAGCCCCTTCAGCTCCTTCAGTCCTTTCTGTAACTCCTCCACTGGGGACCCCTGTCAGGAGACAGCTACATAAGACTCCTGTTAGCATGAACTTCTTGGCATTCACAATAGTATCTGGGTTTGGTGACTGTATATGGGATAGATCCTCAGGTGGGGCAGTTTCTGGATGGCCTTTCCTTTAGTCTCTGGTCCATAATCTGTCTCAGCATTTGCTCCCATGATTATTTTGACCCCCCCCTTCTAAGAAGGACCAGAGCATCCACACTTTGATCTTCCTTCTTCTTGACCTTCATGTGGTTTGTGAATTGTATCTTGGGTATTCTGAGATTTTGGAATACATACCATGAGTGTTATTTTTTGATTGGGTTACCTCACTCAGGATAATATTTTCTAGTTCCATCCTTTTGCTTAAGAAATTCATGAAGAAGTTAGAATTAAATAATCCTATTAAAAGTGGAGTACAGAGCTAAACAAAAAATTCTCAACTGAGGAATCTCAAATCGCCAAGAAGCACCTAAAGAAATGTTTAACATCCTTAGTCATTGGGGAAATGCAAATCAAAACAACTCTCAGATTACTCCTCACATCTATCAGAATGGCTAAGATCAAAAACTCAGGTGACAGCAGATACTGATGAGGATGTGGAGAAAGAGGAACACTCCTCCATTCCTGGTGGGATTGCAAGCTGGTACAACCACTCTGGAAATCAATCTGGCACATCCTCATAAAATTGGGCATAGTATTACCTGAGGACCCAGCTATACCACTCCTTGGCATATACCCAAAAGATACCCCAACATATAACAAGGACACATGCTCCTCTATGTTCATAGCAAACTTATTTATAATATCCAGAAGCTAGAAACAACCCAGATGTCCTGCAACAGAAGAATGGATACAGAAAATGTGGTACATTTGCACAATGGAATATTACTCAGGTATAAAAAACAAGGATCTTATTTCTAGTTCTAGGAATTAAATTTAAAAACTATTAAGCAATAGCCTCTAATGTTTTGAATCTGTGTGGCTCCAATATATGTAATCCATTTTAGGTTCTGGATTCTTTATTTGCTAGCATGTGGTTTGGGTATCTACTGTTTGCCCACCATTATTCATGTCTATTTCTCATTTTTTTATTCATTTGCTAACATGTGGTATCCATTGGGGTATAGTTTCTCTGTTGTATGGTAACTCAATTCCAATGCTTTTTCTTTCCCTTTTAAGGAAACTTCTGAATGGCTATTTTTGAAGGTTTTTAGGGTTAGTTATCTCTTCACATATTCCCTCCTCTGTCATAGCTCTTTAGTCCCACTCCAATTAATTGTCACAGTCTATTATTCCCTTTCATCTTTTATATTACTGCATTCTATGTCTCCTCTCTCGAGAGAACTCCTCCTCCCCCATGCTGCCTTATAATCTGCTATCCTCTATGGGGGTTCCAAATGAAATGCATATATCTAAACACACACACACACGCACACACGCACGCACACATGCTTAAATATAACATTCATGTATGAGAGAAAATGTGGTCTTTGTTTTTCTACATCTTGGTTACCTCACACAGGATGATTTTTTCCTAGTTCCATATACTTATCTATAAGTTTTATACATTTTATTTTTTTAATAGATGAATAATAATAGTCCATTGTGTAAATGCACCACATTTTCATTACTCATTCATGAGTTGTTTCCATTTCTTAGCTATTGTGACTAGAGCAGCAGTGATCATGTATGAGTTATTATCCATGTAGTAAGATCCAAAGCTTTTAGGTATCTGACCCAAAGTGATCTTATGGTAGGTTTGTCTTCAACTCTTTGAAAGGGTGTATTTATTACCACAGTGCAATTTTACAAGGGAGGCAACTCATGGAAATTGTTGGGAGCCGACTCTGAGCAGAAAGTGGCTATCATCTTTGCAGCTATCTTGAGCCATATACCCTGACAAGAGACTTGTTTTCAACAGCCTTCAATAGCTGAGCACACTCTGATAATTATCTTGATACACCCATGATTTCCTTTCAATCAAGGCCAGGTAGTGCTGGCACACACCTTTAATCCCAGCACTTGAGAGACTCAAGCCGAGACTCAAGGCAAGATTAAAGGCGAGACTCAAGGAGAGATTAAAGGTGAGACTCAAGACAAGACTCAAGGAGAGATTAAAGGTGAGACTCAAGGCAAGACTTGAGGAGAGATATAAAAGGAGAGACTTGAGGAGAGAACAGAGCAGACTCTGTCTCATCTCCAGAGCAGACTCTGTCTTGTTTCTTCGCACATCTCATCTCTCTGTCCCCATTTTCTCTCTTGTTAGGCCCTGACCCACAGACCAGAACAGCAGAATGGGCCATTACAGAAAATAATCATTCTAAGGACATTTAGATTCTTCTAAAGTTTAGATACCTACAACATCGAAATAAAGATACAACAACATTTTATTTACTCAAATGAATAGGCTAAAATTAGCAATACTGTCTGAGTAATGTGTGTGCTAATATGTGTGTGATATATTATCCATTAATATAGCTTAAATACATATGAAATTGAAGATCAAAGTCAAAATATAAATGAGCCTTTTAAAATATCAGGTTAGTTAAATTACACATGTGATTTCTAGTGTATGCTATAGTTTTAAATAATAATTATCATTTTCCTTCATCTTTGGGGTACTGTGTATTATTTCACATGGAAACCTATTATAGAAATATAAAAATGAAAAATAAATTTATCAATTTATGTGAAATACCCTATACTCAGTTATTGATATAAAACTTATCTAAAGGATCTCAAAATTGAGGAAAATTAAGTAAGAGTAATCGGATCTTGTGTGTGTGTGTGTGTGTGTGTGTGTGTGTATGTTTTGTAATACTACACTGTCACATAATCAAAATAATTTTCTATCTACTGTATTCCATTATACCTTTGTGATGTTGATTGAAAGTCATTATTCTGTCCTGCCAAGGGATTTTTTTTTTTTTTATCAAATGTAACAGAGGCTGCTAAAAACTCAATTGCCAAGGGTAAATAGACATCTATTTTTATGCCATCAGCAGGTATGGATTTGTTTTGGCATTGACTAAGGTGGACAACACTCTTATTATATAAGTGCTTCCATAGTTAAGGACAATTTATTTTTGTATTAAAACAGCCCAAAAATGGTTTGTTATTGGGTTTGCAAAGTAAAAGATCATTTTTTAATAGAAATTTACATGAGTGTCAAGCAGATAAATGTTAAAATTGGAGCATCAAGTTAAAGTATGTATTGCAAATACTTTCAATCCATTCATGAGTCTCAAAATAAATGTAGTAAACAGTTTACTATGAAACTTTAGAAACTTCACCTTCTGTTGTATGAAACACTACTTTCCATGTTTTTGTCCTCATGAGAGTTCATTCATTTATTTCTCGATTTGATGTTTTATAAAGTATGTAGACTGTGTTGAAGCTGCCCTATGATTTGATTTTCCTCATGTGAGGCTTTAAAATTTGTATTTACCTACCACAAATGCTTCCTTCACAGTTTTTTGATATTAACTATAAAATCTGTTATGGACTATAAACTGAGTTGTTGAATTTGAAGCTGTTATCACTAGTGTTATAACAAAAATTCTATGAATTCCATATCCCTATTGATGGCACTCTATACTTTAAGAGTCTCATTCATTTATTCTTCCCCAACACAAGAAAGATATCACAGAGCATTTCCATCTCTGCTGCATAGGCAGAACCCAGTCACAGATGGTAAGAGAATACAATGTCCTAAGATGAAGAGTCAGGGTAATTCAGGTTCTCTCAAATGGAAAGAAATCAGTCTCCATCCTGAAGAATACAGGCCAGACCTTCTGGAGAACATTACAGAGAAAAGTGGTTTTATAGTCATTTTGAAAGAAAATCTGTTCTTAAGTTGACCTTGAAGCAGTGACTGAAGGAAAAAAATAGGACCCCAGGCGAGACAGCCCAGAATGTGGCCTCAGAGTCACAAGCTTTTGTCTTTGTTGTTACCATTATTGTTATTCTCAATTTCTGAGCCAAAGGGAACTGGGAATTTATAGAACTTTACTATATTCTGGGTAATGAGTGAAATTCTGCTTCAGTAAGCTTTATGTGGTACTTGCTATGTGGTATGAATTTCATTAATTCCCAGAAAATTCACGGTATTAATAAAGTTGTGAGCTAAAGAAATATTACTTCAACCAAACACAAAGCATTAAAATTGCAAATAACCCAGGAAACTGGGAAACTGGTCTAGACTCTGACTTTCAGCTATGTTCTTTCAACTATCCTGTTTATGTTTTTTCACTGATTTGCCTTCTATCCTCTTGTTTCTTCCTCTTGTAGAAGCCACTGTCTTGTCTAGTTCTGATATTGTTTATTGACTTGTTCATTTTTTCAGTTCTCCATTCAGTGCATTGTGTGCCTAAAAGACAGTCTAGGAGACCTAGAGAAACTGAAAAAAATGTAGACATGACCAAAGACAATATTAAAAGATAAGCTACATGTACAATAATAGAATCACTGAGATTTTATACATGAGAGGAGAGGAAGAAAATGAAGTAGAGATATTCTTTAGTTTTGTTCTTAGAGGAGATGACACCAGAGCCATGTCGTATAAAATGTTATTAATTTGTGGGAAAGGATAGAAATACATAAATGAATAGAGAACTCTGAAGTGAGACATAGTAATTCCAAATCCCCTGTGTTTGTGGAAATTTTAGATAGAGCTTATTAGCTATGTAAACCCATAGTGCTGTATAACTAAAACATATATATACCTAACTAAGGCAGTCATCACATGTAAATTCTGTAAATTCAGAATTGTTGACACTTAATAGTTTGCCCTGTGAACACAGGAAGTGTGTCCAGGTTGAGGAAACTGAAGTTTGAGAGCATGACAAATGCTATGGGAAGGACATCCTGGAAGATAACATTTTAATGTGAACCATAGCTCAGAACTTACTGCAATCTACTAAAGAATGTAGAATACAGGGGGAGAGAAATATCAGAAGAGATTATGTATTCATGTTGGATATGCTCAACTGTCTATGACACAAAGGATAGAACTCTCTGGCAATGTATACAAAGAATTTTTAACATAATGAAGGTAAATAGTATAACCTAACAGAGTTAATAAAAGGATAGAATTTTAAAGCAGAAACAAAATAAGAAATTATCAACTTCTCAGTAGACAGTATTTGTTTCATGGATACAAAGAACAGTTGGGCAAAATAATTTGGAGTGGTCATATGACTGGTAGTAATGCAAATGAAAACCAAATAAGAAACTGTCTGCTGCCAACATGGAGGATTTCTCCTATGTCTCTATGTGCAGTTTAGAACCACAAAATAATTCAAATGAAATTATTTGTTGCAATTTTATTTTTGGCACAGATAACAAAATATTATTTTACTTTGAATATGTTAATATCAGATCAGCATGTGTGTATGAGAGAGAGATAAAAAGAGAGAGGGAGGGAACGAGGGAGAGAGAGGGAGGGAGGGAGGGAGGGAGGGAGAGAGAGAGAGAGAGAGAGAGAGAGAGATCTAGCATTCATACTGGCCCTGAATTTGGAGCCACAGATTTATTTCAAGCTGTAGGACATTTGTGTTCTTCTTCCCATGGTAGTCATCCAGGTGACCTCAGAAAGTTATAACTTTTTTCATATTAGTTATTTTTAAATCAAAATGAGCTATAGATTGTGAGGGTCAAATGTAGTCGCAGAAATAAATTTGAAAAAAAAGCAGACATATGAATGCTGAGGAGAATTTTTAAATTTATATGCTAATATTAATGTGTTTATTATTAAATCATATTTGACTTTCCTTTTTATCATAATTTGAAGGACATACAGAGTAAAGAGAGAGAAGAGAGTATGTGCATGTTTAAAGACTTTTACTAATGTATATAGTTATATATCTTTAAAGTAAATGACTGATATATTATTAAACTGTAGTATGTACCTAAATAGGCATATGTGATAATTTCCATTTTTAATGTTAATTTGGCCATTTTCTAAAAACAATCATACTAGATCCATAAAAGTATATTGCTTTGGGGTTAGAAAGATGGCTCAGTGGTTAAGAGCCCTGACTGCTCTTCCAGAGGTCCTGAGTTCAATTCCCAGCAACCACACAGTGGCTCATAACCATCTATAATGGGATCCATGACTCTTTTCTGGTGTTTCTGAAGACAGTGACAGTGTACTCACATATATAAAATAAAAGTATGCTGCTTTATGGTGAGAAATGGTCAGGGTGTGTGCAAACATCTTACTGATTGTTGTTTGAATGTAAAAGTCTGTATACTAAAACAGCAGTAGTCCTAGTTATGTTAGCGGAAACACTGTTAATTCAAAGCTCCAGACACTAATAGTTTGTCTTTTGATCTCTTAAAAGACTAGATAGCTACGTCATATAGTGAATTTACTTTCACATTTTTGAGATTTCTCCACATTTATTTCCATAGTGACTGTACATTTCACAATTCCATAAACAGTGAAAGAGGGTTCCTTTTCCCTGTATTCCCTCCAGCATTTGTTGTCCATTGTTTTGTTGATCTTGGCCATTCTGACAGGGGTAAGATGAAATCTCATAGATGATTTTACCCATGGATAAGGATACTGAACACTTTTCAAAGATATTTCTAGAGTGTTACCATTATTGCTTTTGTTGTTCAATGAGTCATTTGGTCCTTTTTTTCTTACTTTTTCTTTCTTTCTTTTTCACTTTTTTTTGTTGACAACATTTTTTTTTATTGGATATTTTATTTACATTTCATATGTTATCCCCTTACCCCATCCCCCACCCACCCGGGAACCCCCCATCCCCTTACCCCTCCTCCTTCTTCTCCGTGGATGTAACCCCCACCTACCCCCCCCACTCCCACTTCCCCACCCTCAAAATTCCCACGCCCTGGGGCGTCCAGCCTTGGTTAGCTCAGTTGGTTAGAGCGTGGTGCTAATAACGCCAAGGTTGCGGGTTCGATCCCTGTACGGGCCACTGGGAAGCCTCTTTTTCACTTTTTAATACTGAGTTTTTCATATAAGCAGAATGCTAATTTTTATCAGATTAGCATAACAAATCTCAAAATACAGTAGTTTCATGCATACCATGACTGTAATCAACAACTCTCTAGTTGGATTTAAGAGCTACTCAAGTAGAGAGAAGCCATGCTAACTACTCAGTCAGTGATGCCATGAATATTGGAAGAGAATATGCAACACTACAATCTAAACATTTGTTCTTAAATCCACAGATAAATGTAGTCCTCACCACTCATCAGGAAACTTCTCTTTGAAAAAGGCATATCACTATAAAAAACTGCAACCAATCACAACACAGAATTTGAAGCCCAAATCTAACAGTGATACCTCATACACTCAGGGTTCAGAAAATATTGTGGACGAAGTGATAGAAAGATCATAGGAGCAAGAGGCTGAGGGACTTAGCTCTGAGGTTGTGTCTCCTAGTAATGTCCATAGCCACACCTGAATCTTTATTTGCAGATGATATAATTGTATACGTATATGACCTTTAAAAAATTTCATCAAGAAACGTGTACAGCTGATAAACACTTTCATTAAAATAACAGGATACAAAACTAATGCACAAAATTCAGTAGACTTCCTGTATACAAATGACAAATAAAATGAGAAAGATATCAGGAAAACAATACATTTTAAAGTAGCATCCCCCTTAAAACAAAACAAAAAAAAATATGTTGAGATAATTCTAACAAAAGAAATGAAAGAATTGCATAAATAAAATCCTTAGGAGATTGTAGAAAGAATTGGAAGTAGATATCAGAAAGGTTCACAGTTCTAGAATTGTTTCTGTCCTCTACCAGAAGAGAAGGATAAACTCTAATCCAGCTGCAAACCTTTTGATCTACAAATGGTGACCTGCCTGCATGATATTCTGGTGCAATAGGGCAAAAAAGTAGTGAGAGTAACCAACCACTAACTGATTGCATTTAATATCCCAATATCCCTCCCTGAGTTGGAATCTATGTTTGATACTGTTCAAGTAGCCTACAACCTGAGAACAGATAGGTCATGGACCTAGAGGAAAATCAAGTACTACTGTTCTGCTAAAACAAAACAAAACAAAACAAAACAAAACAACAAAACAAAACAAAACAAAAACAAACAAAACACACACACACACACACACAACTATAGCAATAAAATGACTCCTATCTTTTCTGCTATAAATCAGTGCCTTGATGTGCCATCATCACAGAAGCTTCCTCTTCCAGTAGATGAAAGATATACACAGATCTACAACTGGACAGTATACAGAGTGTGAAAGGGAGACTCAGCTCTAAATAGTATGTTTCCATAAAAATCTCTCCCCTCAGAGTTCAGGGAATTCTACAGAAGAGGATGTTAACAGATAGCAACTAGTGCTAAAAACATGAAATAAATAAGACCTTCTAGAGACAATAGTGTCCATACACATATGGACTTACAGAGACTGTGGAAACATGTTCAGGGCCTGTATAATCTAAGCTAGACAGAATCCCACAAATAAAGGGGTAGGGTAGATAAAATAACCTAACCCAAAAGATACCTCCAACTGATAACTGCCCACCCAAACGTGAGCTAATGATGGAGAGTATCATCAAACATGCCATACTGTACAGATAAAATCTATGAGGAGGCATCAACCCTACACAAAGAACAACTGAAAGTTGAGGAACACTGAGAATAAAAGAAATAATCTTCCCCAGGGAAGAATACATCAATTGGTTTTCCATTGCCAAATGGTCAGTCCTGAAAACATATATTCAAGTAACATTGAACAGACATATGAAATACTTTAGGGGTTTGTGTGTGTACATACATGTAATATCAATTAATGAATAAAGATGCTCATTTTCAGGTCATACTTGCCAGAAGACCAGAGAACTTCTCTTCTCTCTCTTTTCCCTCAGACCCAATCTTCAAAGTTGCCTCTAGTGCTACAACAGACTATCACAGAACATCAGGTGTAACATCCTCTTTAGCTGTGCATGTCTCCTGTGGATCCCATAGAGCATCTCTACCCTGGCCTCCCCTCCCCACCATTTTGCTGTGTCCCATCCTCCAACTCAGGTAGACAGCCCATGCTCAACCATAGGGCATGCTTGCCAGAACACCAGGTAAACTTCCAGGAGATACTTCACTTTCTCTGTTACTTCTGACCCAATTCTCAGAGTCATTTCTAGAACTTTATCTGCTCATGGTCTCCTCTTTCCACAGCCTCCAAAAATGGCAAGCATTCCAATGAGCAGACCATCCAAGCCATCCAGTAAAGCAATCAACACATAGTCAACACACTTTCTGAAAATCTAGAGAAAAGAATCCCAGAAATCATTACCTAGACCTGTAATTACCACAAACCCAGATGACTAGATGTCAGCACAGGAATACAACCAATATCTGTCAGGGTGTCTACTAAAGCCTTGCAGGCCCTGAATATTCCGACATAGCTGAAGCACAATAAAAATACCTGAGTATACAAAGATGACAAATGTTCTTAAAAAGAAAATGAATAAATTTCTCCTATAAATTTCGGAAAACATAAACAATTGGAGGAAATTAATAAATTCCTCAAGGAAAGCCAGCAAAACACAAACAATTAAAGAAATGAATACATTTCTTTTAAAAGTCAAAACAAACAAACAAACAAACAAACAAAAAGTTGAAGAAAACAAATAAAACTGTTGAAGATCTGAAAATGGAAGCAGAAGAACAAAGAAATAACAAATAAAGGAAATTCTGGAAATGAAAAGTGTAGGAGTGAAAACAGGAGCTTTTACAAAGGCAAGCTTCACCAACAGAATATATGGAAGAAAGAACTTAGGCTTGAAGATGGCATAGAAGAAACAAATATATATGTTAAAAATGTTAAATCTAAGAAAATGATGACACAAATATACAGAAAATCTGGGGCACTATAAAAAGACAAAACCTAAGAATTATAGAAATAGGAGGAGACAAATACCAGCTCAAATGCACCAAAAATAGTCTCAACAAACTAATAAAAATGTTTTCTAACCTAAACAAGGAGATGCCTATAAAGGTACAGGTAACATATACAACATCAAATACATTGGACCAGAAAAGAAAGTCACCTTGTCACTAATAATCAAAATGCAAAACATACATAACAAATAATATTAAAACCAGCAAAGGGAAAAGATCAAGTAACACATAAAATCAGCCTTTACTAGATTATGCCTGATTTTTTTCAAAGCAGAGTCTAGAAACCAGAAGAGTCTAGGCAGAGGTGTTGTGGATTCTGAAAGATAATAGCCTACTGTTGGAACCACTAAATGCAGGTCTGTCCTTCTTTTCTACTTTCCTGTCACCCTTCCTTCCTTCCTTCCTTCCTTCCTTCCTTCCTTCCTTCCTTCCTTCCTTCCT
>NW_021604705.1:3593095-3608142 GCF_004785775.1 Grammomys surdaster
CCCCCCTCTATCTCTCTATCTCAAAATATTGGGTCCTCATTAGGATATGTCCCAGTTATCCTTTTGTTATTCTGTGTCATGGAGTTCCTGCAGTTTTGGAACAGCAGGATTGGCCCTTTCACAAGTTCTAATCATTCACTACCAAAGTGAGGAGGACATCACTCGGACTCCATGCCACCTCACTGCAGATGAGTGGTGGGGGCCAGTTCTCCTATGTTCTTGCTCTTGGGCCAGCTCACCTATTCTCCCTCCACCAGGGCCAGCTCTATTGAGCTGCCCAGACAAGAGGTGTAGGGCCTGCTCTCCAGAGTGCTACAATCAACAACGGACAGGGCCAGCTCACCAGTCTCATGATCCCAGGGTCAGTTCTCCTGAATGCTAAAGGTGGTAAGGGGCAGTGGTAGCGGGACAGAGGTCTTTCATTTTCTAAGTGGAAGGATTTTGTAAGCACTGGGTATATATTTTACCTGTTTTATTATGTTCTACATCTTGAAGTAAAAGTCTGCATTGAATTTGAGTTTCTCAATCTAAATAAAAAGCATTTCTTCTGCCAAAGAGCTAAACTCTTTAGGTTTATATTTAATGAAAATTGTAGCTGACATGAGTGGGCCTTGGTATAAATGGCATTTGCTAATGATCTATGTGGTAAGTGGAAGACACATTTATGTTTGGGCATGGGATAGCCATTTTGTAGGTAGGAAAGGATAAAAGCTCATGTTGTATTCTGTAACATTTTAGTTAAATTTGATCTTATTCTGCTTCTTACTGAATATTTAGATAAAAATTTCTAAGTATATTTACATAATAGGGATAAAAAATGTGGCTGTAGTATTAACTGTTTATCAGGGTAATTTGAGTTTAAAAATAACACTAAAGCTAAAAACATGTGTTGGAAGAGACTAACTTTGTTAGTCTAATGTATTATGCTTTCTAATGATTAGCTTCTAATACCTAACTTTGATTTTGTATTAAAAAATTTAGTTTGCTCAATATATTTGATTAATTATTTCTGAGCTTGTTAACTAACTCTAGCAAATCCAAACTTTATGACTTCTTCAGAATTAATAGATTGAAAGTTAATTTTATAAATAAAAAATATTTAATTTACCAGCAAATTTGTTTCCAAGATTCTAATAGATCCTCTAAAATCCAAAGTGAGACACTCAATTTTCCTTAAGTGCATTTATTTCTTGCCCTATGAAATCTGGGATAATATAGCTTCTTATCTGTACCCAAAATATCTTTAATGATTATTTTATAGACCCATATTACTTTCTTTTTTTTTAAATTGGCTATTTTGTTTATTTACATTTCAGATATTATCCCCTTTCCCCATGACCCCCTAAACCCTTCCCTCCTACTCCTTTTTGCTTTTATACCATTTTAATTGCATGCAAGAATTAGTGTCAGTTCTAGGTTGAGGAACTAGCAATAGAATAGATACAAATAGTCAAGGAACAAACAAGACAATAAAAACAAATTGTTAAACAACAAGCAAGGCAATAAACAAAGTCCTGTGATCACTCCCTTGATCACCATTTCTAGGGGCTTATCAGGATGACCAAAATATCTGAGCCTACTTCCCTGTCCTAGCCCAAAGTCATTTTCATGCCTGAAGCCTACATCTTTGTTCTAGTCTAAGATTTATACTTCTACCTGAAGTTGCTTCTTTGTTCTAGCCTAAGATTTAGATTCCTGCCCAAATTACTTCTTTGTTCTAGCCTAATATCAGGTTACTGCCTCAAGCCCATTTCCTTGTCCTTGGCCAATATCAGATTCCTGCTAAACGGCCCATTTCCTTGTCCTTGATGAATGTCAGATTCCTGCCAAGCAACCCTCAAAGCTCTCCACATGTCCCCCTATTTTGTTTCCTAAATAAGACTGAGCCTGTCTTAGTTCATTCTGACAAGAATGCCTTCCTTACCTGTTGTGAAATATATATTAGCAAAAGCAATGCACTTCTGTTTTAGGTTGGTAAGGCTCTGTGCAGAATCTTACCCGTCCTTGGCTTGTCAGCCTATTAAATTAAAAACTCTGTCTGGTGGCCCATTTTCAGTTTCAAGCCATGTACTTTGGCTGCCAAAATGTTGATGTTGTTAAAGACAAGCTTTAAAACATGGTAAGCAGGAATAAAAGTAATCCCAGGACAAAAAAGGCTAGCATGATCAAGCTATATATGCCATTATTGATGCTTGACCAAAATGGAAATACTAACCTAAAGCCATAAATAGCTTGATCAGCATTATCTGCAGCATCAAAGCTCAGCAGAGCAACATTCTTTAAATTCAAAATCTTACTATGCAAAGTTAAAACATCCAGAAAAGTGTTAGAATTATGCCAAATACCCTGCAAATGTCTTTAAACTTTTTCCTAATTATAATGAGTATCATTGTAAATTTTAGAAGTAACATAACTCCATTGGTATTTGGCATGACACTCAAAATGGCTCCTTACTCTTAAACCTGAATCTACTTCCAATAATTTGAATAGGATAAAGAACATCTATCTGATGTTCCAAATGCCTATCTAAATCCTTTTGTATATTCAATACATTATAAACATTTTTTTTTTGCTAAATGATTAACAAAAATACCTGTCTTCTTGTGTCAAAGTAATTGCAGAAGCAGTGTGCTAATAATTAGCATAATTAAAGCTGTTATACCAGCAATAATCACGTCCACTACCTTCTTGCTTATGCTTAAAGCCTAAGCTACTTTTTCCCCAATGATTGCAAGCTTTTTTCAGAAAACCAAGGTTCTGTGGTACTCAGGGAAATAAGGCAAAAGCTGGTTGTTAGACCCTCATAGCAGACATGTCAGGTTTCAACACACTAACACAATTAGAAAGTGTACAATCAATACAGATTACAATGAATTCTGTAGAATAAACAAAAGTAATTTTAACTTGACAATTAAAAGAGCCTTAACACATGCACTAACATTTATTTGAAATCCTGATCCTGTCCCAACTTTATCTCTTGCTAACATAACATCATAGAGAACCAGAGCTAATTTCCAAATGTGTCTCTGAAAATGTCCAGACCCAGCTTCCCAAATGAAGACTGTTATTTCCAATATTGGATTAATTTCCTTATAATTGGTCACATTTAAGAAAAATAGTAAGTCATTATAACTTCTCTTTTTGATTCTCTGTCTCACAAAGTCTAAAATCTTGATGCAAGGCAGCTTGTCCCATCTGGGATATAGGAAAGCAAGGGTGGGTCAGGAACATTATGTCCAATACTGCTTCTCAGTCACCATTGTCAAGGCACACAGAAAGCTCACAAGTCAGCATCATTCTTTGTACCAGCATGAGCGTGTCTTACCAATCACTCTGGCAGCCACCATGCTACTTCAGCATCCTGCAGAAAAAGCACAAACACCCTCTTCCCTATAATAGATACCTGATTAGGATCATGTCATATTTGAGTAAGTGGATCCTTCTTTTTCACCTAGGCATAAGTATGCCTAATATAGGGTGTCATAGGCACTCAGCAGAAAGTTCCTTGGCACCCAAATTTTAAAAAAATATTAAAATAAAAATAACACGATTTAAATAAATGTGTAGTATACAGGAATATACCTCCCATTTTTTATTTTATGAAGATATTGTTTTAAAGTTCCATGAGCCCTTTCCACAATACTTTGTCCTTGATGATTGTAAGGAATCCCAGTAATATGGGTAATATTAAATTGTTGACAAAAGTTTCAAAGGCTAGACTGCAATGGCCAGTTCCATTATTTATTATCTATTATTATTATTATTATTAATTATTATTATTATTGGATATTTTATTTATGTACCTTTAGGATGTTATCCTCTTTCCCCATTCCCTCCCAAAATCCCTCCCCCTCCTTCTACTTCTACAAGGGTGTGCCACTACCCATCTACCCAATCTTGCCTTTTTGCCCTCTTTGTTGATATTGTCACTCTCCCCATGAGGCTACCAGACCCTCCAGCTCTTTCAGTCTTCTCTCTAACTCCTCCATTGGGTACCCTGTAATCAGTTCAATGGCTCGTTGCAAGCATCTGCCTCTGTATATACCAGGAGGTATGTATATCAGACTTCTGTCAGCATACACTTCCTGGCATTCATAACAGAATTCATAAATTCTGCATTTGATGATTGCACATGGTGAGGTAGTCTCCAGGGGGTCCCTACTCCAGTCTCTGCTCCACACTTTGTCTTGATACTTGTTCCCATGAGTATTTTGTTGCTCTTTTTAAGAAGGCCTGGGACACCCACATATTGATCTTCCTTCTTCTTGAGCTTCATGTAATTTGTGAGTTATATCTTAGGTATTGTGAGCTTTGGGGCTAATATGTACTTATCAGTGAGTACTTACCATTTATGTTCTTTTGTGATTGGGTTACCTCACTCAGAATGATATTTTTTAGGTCCATCCATTTGCAGAAGAATTTCATGAATTCGTTGTTTTCAAAAGCTGAATAGTAGTACTCCATTGTGTAAATGTACCACATTTTCTGTAGACATTCTTTTGTTGAGGGACATCTGGACTTTTTCCAGCTTATGACTATTATAAATAAGTTTGCTAAGTGGAGCATGTGTCCTTGTTATATGTTGGAGCATCTTCTGGATTTATGACCGAGAGTAGTATAACTGGGTCCTCAGGTAATGCTATATCCAATTTTCTGAGGAGCCACCAGACTGAATTCCACAGTGGTTGTACCAGCTTGCAATCCTACCAGCAATGGAGGAGAGTTCCTCTTTCTCCACATCCTCATCAGTATCTGCTGTCACCTGAGTTTTTGATCTTAGCCATTCTGACTGGTGTAAGGTGTAATCTCAGGGTTGTTTTGATTTACATTTCCCTGATGACTAAGGATGTTGAACATTTCTTTAGGTGCTTTTGGAATATTCATGTTTCCTCAGTCAAGGGCTCTTTGTTTGTACTCCATTTTTGATATGGTTATTTGATTGTCTGGAGTCTAATCTCTTGAGTTCTTTGTATAGATTGAATATTAGCTCTCTATCAGATGTAGGATTGGCAAAGATCTTTTCCCAATCTGTTGGTTGTCATTTTGTCCTATTGACAGTGTTCTTTCCCTTACAGAAGCTTTACAATTTTATAAAGTCTCATTTGTCAATTGTTGAACTTAGGGCATAAGTCATTGGTCTTCTGTTCAGGAACTTTTCACCTGTGCCCATGTGTTTGTGGGTCTTCTCTCACTTTCTCTTCTATTAGTTTCAGTGTATCTGGTATTATGTGGAGGTCCTTGATCCACTTGGACTTGAACTAGCTACAAGGAGATAAGAATGGATCGATTTACAATCTACATGCTGACTTCCAGTTGAACCAGCACCATTTGTTGAAAGTGCTGTCCATTTTCCATTGTACAGTTTTAGCTCCTTTGTCAAAGATCAACTGATCATAGGTGTGTAGGTTCATTTCTGGGTCTTCAATTCTATTCCATTGATCGTCCTGCCTGTCTCTGTACCAATATCATGCAGTTTTTATCTCCATTCCTCTGTAGTATAGCTTGAAATCCAGGACGGTGATTCCCCCAGATATTCTTTTATTGTTGAGAATGTTTTTTACTATGCTTGGATTTTTGTTATTCCAAAGGAATTTGCAAACGGGTCTCCCTAACTCTATGAAGAATTGACTTAGAATTTTTATGAGGATTGCATTGAATTTGTAGATTGCTTTTGGAAAGATGGCCATTTTTCCTATGTTAATCCTACCAATCCATGAGCATGGGAGGATTTTCTACCTTCTGAGATTTTCGATTTTTTTCTTCAGGGACTTGAAGTTCTTGTCACACAGATCTTTCACTTGCTTGATTAGTTTCATACTAAGGTATTTTATATTATTTGTGACTATTGTGAATCATGTAATTTCCCTAATTTCTTTCTCAGCCTGTGTATTCTTTGAATATAGGAAGGCTACTGATTCATTTGAGTTAATTTTATATCCAGCCACTTTGCTGAAGTTCTTTATAGGGTTTAGGAGTTCTCTAGTGAAAGTTTTTGGGTCACTTAAGTATACTATCATATCATCTGCAAATCGTGACTTTTTGACTTCTTCATTTACAATTTGTATCCCTTTAACCTCCTTTTGTTGACTATTTGCCCTGGCTAGGACTTTGAATACTATACTGAATAGGTAGGGAGAGAGTGGGCAGCCTTGTTTAGTCTCTGATATTACTGGGATTGCTTCACTTTTCTCTCCATTTAGTTTGGTGTTGGCTACTGGTTTGCTGTATATTGTTTTACTATGTTTAGGTTTGGGCCTTGAATTCCTGATCTTTCCAAGTCTTTTTACATAAACAGGTGTTGACTTTTATCAAACGCTTTCTTAGCATCTAGTGAGACGATCATGTGGGTTTTTTTTTTCTTTTGACTTCATTTATGTAGTGGATTACCTTGATGGATTTCTGTATATTGAACCATTCTTGCATCCCTGAGATAAAACCTACTTGATCATGATGGATGATTATTTTGATGTGTTTTTGGATTTTATTTGTGAGAAATTTATTGAGTATTTTTGCATTGATATTCATAAAGGATATTGGTCTTGAGTTTTCTTTCTTTGTTTTGTTTGTGTGGTTTAGGTATGAGCATAATTGTGGATTCATAGAACGAATTGGGTAGTGTTGCTTCTGTTTCTATTTTGTGGAATAATTTGAAGAGAATTGTTATTAGGTCTTCCTTGAAGGTCTGATAGAATTCTGCACTAAAACCATCTGGTCCTGGACATTTTTGATGAGGAGACTATTAATGACTATTAATGACTATTTCTTTAGGGGTTAAGCTACTGTTTAGATGGTTGATCTGCTCCTGATTTAACCTTGGCACCTGGTATGTGTCTAGAAAACTGTTCATTTCATCCAGATTTTCCAGTTTTGTTGACTATAGGCTTTTGTAGTAGGATCTGATGATTTTTGAATTTCCTCAGTTTCTGTTGTTGTCTCCCTTTTCAACTCTGATTTTATTAATTTGGTTACTGTGTCTGTGCCCTCTGGTTAGTTTGGCTAAGGGTTTATCTATCTTGTTGATTTTCTCAAAGAACCAGCTCCTGGTTTTGTTGATACTTTGTATAGGTCTTTTTGTTTCTACTTGGTTGATTTTATCCCTGAGTTTGATTATTTCCAGCCATCTACTCCTCTTTGGTATATTTGCTTCTTTTTGTTCTCGAGCTTTCAGGTGTGCTGTCAAGTTATTACTCTATGCTCTCTCCAGTTTCTTTTTGTAGACACTTAGAGCTATGAGTTTTCCTCTTAGCACTGCTTTCATTGTATTCCATAAGTTTTGGTATGACATGCCTTCATTTTCATTAATTTCTAAAAATTCTTTAATTTCTTTATTTTTCCCGGAACAAATTATCATTGAGTAGAGTGTTGTTCAGTTTCCACATATGTGGGCTTTCCATTGTTTTTGTCATTATTGAAAACCAGTGTTAGTCAGTATGGATCTGATATGATGCATGGGATTATTTCAATTTTGTTGTATCTCTTGAGGCCTGTTTTGTGATCAATAATATGGTCAATTTTGGAGAAAGTTCCTTGAGGTGCTGAGAAGAAGGCATATTCTTTTGTTTTTGGATGAAATGTTCTCTAGATATCTGTTAAATCCATTTGGTTCATAGCTTCTCTTAATTTCGTTAGGGCTCCATTTATTTTCTGTTTCCATGATCTGTTCATTGATGAGAGTGGGGTGTTAAAGTCTCCCACTCTCATTGTGTGAAGTTCAATGTGTGCTTTGAACTTTTGTATAGGTAAAGTTTCCCTGTAAGTTGGGAGGAGAAAAGAGAGGAAGAGGGAAGGAAGAGGAGGAGCGAGAGACAGAGACATAAGAGGATAGAGAGCCATGCATGTATGGGGAGCAATCCTGGGTCACAACTTATATCTAGGTTAGTTAAACCTCCAGTTGTCTGGGCATCTTGTTACTGAGCATTACCAAACATATAAAGCCTTTGATTGATCTTTAAGCAGTAGAGTCTCATTCATACAATGTATCACGTGAATGGCAGGATGATCTGGGCTCACACCAGCCTTCTGGAGACAGCATGGAAGATTGGCAGAGCCATCTCCTACATGGGCATCTTGTGGGTGGCAGGGCCAGTTTTTCTGGCTGCCTGTTCCTAGCTGTGACATGCCCATGGCTTCTGGCCATTTCTAGCTGTGGTGCACATGTGGCCTCTGGCCATGGAACATGGAGTCAGAGCTAAGCAGAGCTGCTGCTGCTTAGATATTTGGTCCCAGAAAATGCAGTTTTAGATATATCCTTCAACAAGTTTTAGGATAGTTTCTTTTATGAATGTGTGTGCCCTTGCTTTTAGAACATACATGTTCAGAATTGAGAATTCATCTTGGTTGATCAGAATTGAGAGTTCATCTTGGTTGATTTTTTTCTTTGATGAGTATGAAGTGTCCTTCCTTATCTTTTTTGATAACTTTAGGTTGAAAGTTGATTTTATTTTATACTGCAATGGTTACTCCAGCTTGTTTCTTGGGACTATTGGTTTGGAAAATTGTTTTCCAGACTTTTCCTCTTAGGTAGAGTCTGTCTTTGTCACTGAGGTGTGTTTCCTGTATGCTGAGAAATGCTGGAAAATGCTGATCTTGTATATGTATCCAGTCCGTAAGTCTATGTCTTTTTACTGAATCCATTGATGTTACGAGATATTAAAGAAAGTGATTGTTGCTTCCTGTTATTTTTGTTATTAGAGGTGGAATTGTTTGTGTGACTATTTTCTTTTGGGTTTGTTGGAAAAATATTACTCTCTTGCTTTATCTAGGGTATAATTTCCCTCCTTGTGTTGGAGTTTTCCCTCTATTAATTATCCTTTGTAGGGCTGGGTTTGTGGAAAGATATTGTGTAAATTTTTTTTTTGTCATGGAATTTCTTGGTTTCTCCATCTATGTTAATTGAGAGTTTTGCTGGGTATAGTAGTCTGGGCTGGCATTTGTATTCTCTTAAGATCTGTATGTCATCTGTCCAGGATCGTCTGGCTTTTATAGTCTCTGGTGAGAAGTCTGGTGTCATTCTGATAGGTCTGCCTTTATAAGTTACATGACCATTTTCCCTTACTGCTTTGTTTTGTGCTTTTAGTGTTTTGATTATTATGTGATGGGAGGAATTTCTTTTCTGGTCCTGTGTATTTGGAATTCTGTAGGCTTCTTGTATGTTTATGGGCATCACTTTATTTAGGTTAGGGAAGTTTTCTTCTATAATTTTGTTGAAGATATTTACTGGCTCATTAAGTTGGGATTCTTCACTTTCTTCTATACCTATTATCCTTAGGTTTGGTCTTCTCATTTTGTCCTGGATTTCTTGTATATTTTGGGTTGGGAGCATTTTGCATTTTGCATTTTCTTTGACAATTGTGTCAATAGTTTCTATGGTATCTGTACCTAAGGTTCTCTCTTCTATCTCTTGTATTCTGTTGGTAATACTTGCACCTCTGACTCCTGATGTCTTTCCTAGGTTTTCTTTCTCCAGGGTAGCCACCCTTTGTGATTTCTTTATTGTTTTTCCTTCCATTATGATGTTCTGGATTGTTTTGTTCAATTCCTACACCTGTTTTTGTTTTCTTGAAATTCTTTAAGGAGTTTTTGCATTTTCTCTTTAAGGACTTCTCTTATTTACTTGTGTTCTCATGTATTTCTTTGAGGGAGTTATTTGTATTCTTCTTAATGTCCTCTATCATCATTATGGGAAGTGATTTTTAAATCTGAATCTTGCTTTTCTGGTGTAATGGGGGTATTCAGGACTTGCTATTGTGGGAGAACTAGGTTTTGATTATGCCAAATAACCTTGGTTGCTGTTGCTTATGTTCTTGCAGTTACCTTTCACCATCTGTTTATCTCTAGTCCTACCTACACTCATTGTCTCCAACTAGAGCCTGTCTTTCCTGTTATCTTGGTTGTGTTTGAACTCCTCAGAGTCCAGCTGTCTCTTTGATCCTGTGATTCTGAGATCTTGGGTGTAAGAGATCCTGGAAGTCAGACTGCTTCTGAAATCTTGAAATCCTGGTGTGACCAATCTCCTGAGATCCTGTGATCCTATGATCCTATGTTCCTGGGTGTGTTAGAGCTCTTGCGAGTCCAGCCTCCTCTGTTTTTTGGGGGTATTTGGTGCAGAGCTCATGCTCAAAGTCTGCTCAGGGCACTGGCACAGATAGCAAGCGACCCATTTTACTTTCATCTCTTGAATAAAATAGTAGTAATTTCAATCTTTTTTTGTTTTTCTTTCTTTCCTTCTTTTGTTTGATATTGTATAACTGGGTCATAAAAAATGGTGAGAGGAAATATTTTATACCTTCCCCTGTCCCCATCTCCCTTGAATAGAAAAATGTAACTTGAAGTCTGTCAGTCCAATGATCAGGACCTTAATGAGCATGACTCACATAGTTATAAAACTCTAAAACTTAGGCAAAATAAAATATATGTGAAAGAATAAGCTTAAGAGAAGTAAAATTCCACAGTATATAAAATGAACAAAATTATAGAGAAAAAAGAAATAATAAAATATAAATCAAGAGATATCACTGCTCTGGTGTTTCTTGATATTTAGAAAGCTTAATTTAAAATAATCTCCAACTAGGGTTTTAATGGCAACAAATACTGCTGGATGCTTTCTAAAAGTTTAATTTCTTGGGCTATTTGTTTCCAGTTCTACTTTAGTTGTAGTAGATCTCATTATTTTGGGTAGTAACATTTTTTTTGTTGGTCATGATTTTACTTGTATCTCTGGTGAACACAAGATAAACATTTTTGTGCTATAGTTAATATTAAGCTGTGGTTTGAACTGTTTTGTTATCTATATTTTAACTTTTCTACTACTTTATAGAAGAGATACAAGTTGATCATTATACATAAGGAAAGAGAATATAAAAACCTGTTTTATTACATACCAAAGCTGTATGGAGATCTCAGGAATCATTACAGAGTTAGATTTAATTGTGAAGTGGTCAGAACCTTCTAGGACTGAAACTGCTCGGACTTTTAATAGCACTTCAGTTCCCTTATTTATCTTTCACACATAAACTTTAGTAGATTATGTAGCTCTCTATTTTTAGTTAGGAAAATTAATCTTTTCTGACATAATCAAAAAATAGTGTGTGAGAACGTCTCATTGTGCAACGGAAACCATTTTCATCACATTAAAGGCTTATTAGGCAGGAGCTTTCCCCACAATGTGCTTTGGAGGCTATTGAGTAAACAATGTGCTGTCTTCCTGACTGTCCCTGAATCTAACTGCAGCATATCTGATGAGAACACACTGGGTTCAAGTGAAGTGCAGTTCTCTCTGAAGAACTATTTCATTATTCTAATGGGCTCAGTGTGCTCAGATATGAAAGAATCCATTTTAAACAAGATTAAATACCTAATAATGACTGTGGAATATTCCTTTCACTAATGTCAGTTTCAGTCACAAGCAAAAATGTCACCCTGACTACCTTGGTCTCCATTCATGAAAATGTTTTGAAGGATCCTCTGTAATGGAAACTAATTGAAGGGTGATGTTCTCTTTTTAAAATCTCATTTTCTTTATTGTTATCCTGTCTATATCTTCATTTTTCTCTTCTACAATGAATTTAGAATGAACTATATGTATTATTCCTAAATGGGCTATTATGAATTGATTGTCTTTTACAGATCAGTAGAGTACTTGTTATATTTTCTTCCCTTGAATTCCAGAGCTTCACAGGCTTGCAGGATCAGAGAAGTCTATTTTCTAGGAATGAAACTGACAGCACTTCAACATAAATTATTTGTCATCTGATTTGGCTCTTTTAATAAATAATTCAACAAAGAAGAATTTCCCTCTTTTCCTATTTTTCCCACACCAAAAATTTGTTCCTGTTCCATCCTATGTTCATCAACGTTGTTCATTGTCATTCACATGAACTTACACAAAATGGTTTGCATATGATTTTGATGGCTTAGATATCAAGATAATTGGTACTAGAACTAAAATTGATTCCTGAGTCTTATGTTTTAACCATATTTCAGAAATTATCTTTAGACAGTATTCATTATTATTCAATGACTCTCTTGGATTCTAACTATGGTTAGAAAATTATAACTTCCTTTTGAATAAAATTTATTTTAAGATTTGTAAATAATCTTGGTGCTAATTTTAATGTTCAGAATAAATTTCTCTTTACTTTGAAAGTACATTAACATATATTCTTGACTTTTAATACATCTAGCACCCCCTCTCATACACACATACTTTCAACCAGTAAAGAAGAGTGAACCATGAAAAGAACTCAAGCTTTCAAATCATTTGTCTTATTTATATGATTATACCATGAGCTGTTATCATTATGGATTCCTTGTTCTTAGTCCCTAAAGAGAATTGATTAGAAAGTGGGGAAAAATATGAGACTAATAGCCATGGAGTATCCTTTTGTTTTTAATTTTAAACTGCAAGTTTGCATCCTCATTTGAGTTTCCTCTGCAAGAGTCACTTGGGAACTATAAAATTCTAGGTCTGCTTTTCTAAGACAGAGTGCACTGAAACAATTACAGAGACATGTTGTGGGGATGAGATGATGGAAGATGAATATATTTTTCTTTTAAGCAAATTCACTTGAGAGTTAAATTTAAGACTACTATGTGATAAGATTTAAAACATACTGGGTTCTTAGCAGTATGAAAAGCTGCAGGGTGAAAAGAAAACAAATCACTGAAGTTGTGAAATTCAGAATGTCAAGTTTCATAGATTTTGAGAATTATTAGTTTTCAAAAGTAGTTCTTTGATAAAAATGAGAACAGTGAAAGCTTAAATGTCTACAAAGTGATATTTTCAAGAAAATAAAAAGAATCAATGCTTTAGTATCAAAGCTTCCTGCCAAGAAATAAATATGCTTTCTTTACCTGGCAAGCTATTCTTCATTTCTCTGTAGATTTCTTATGAAAACAAGCAATACCAGGAAAAATAACAGCAACAACAAAACAAAAATAAAAACATGTACATTATAGTATTTGTTTCTTTAATTACTGCTTATGCATTAATTTTAAATTCTCATAATTTAAGGCTGAATTAAAAGTCTAGAGTAAAATTTTATCCAGTTTGCCATTGAAAGAGTAATAAAGGTTCCAGATAAACATCTAACATGCCTTCCTAGGGCACTAGCAAACACTGAGCTTTGCCCATAGCTCGTGACCTAATATCTGTACTGCAGAGTTTCAAAGCAAACCAAAGCAAACAAGGACAACCCTCATTTCTTTAAAAGCAACTGTGGCTAAATAGTAATTTCCAGTTCTATCAGTGGGTTCATGCAATCAGTTGGCAATGAACTGAAAGAAAAATTGCCTCATTGGAAGATGAACTGTAATTTCATGTTATCTTTGCAAACACAAAGGCATGGGATTTTCAGTAGTACATAATGCACCCACTGAGCTGACTATGCACTGAAACACGAATGGTGATAAATCTTCCTACTAGGATCTTTTACTGAGCTAAATCTGGGCTTCTGTGTCAAAGTAATAAAGAACAAGAGCATCAACATCAGCCAGAACTTGTGATCAATAGCCTACTTTACAGCTGACTGAGTAGGCAAACATGACAGTCATAACCCCCACTTCAGTGAGTTTTTATGGACACGGAATGTGTGTCAGTTATGTTTGGTATTGTATAGGCCATAATGCTTTCAAAGAATGCTGTGTGTTGCTGAACAAAGGTGACCACAATTTCTTAAATACTTGGTTATTGAAAAGTAGGGTAAAATTCATTTTCTTTGAATCTAGGCAAGCTTTCTGTGACTTTTACAAGCAGTTTACTGTGGTGAAAGGGATTTATCCTGGTTGTTTTTGACTTTTCAGAGCACCAATGATTCTTTTCCTTAATCTCTGATAATGCTGAACTCTGTCTCAAAAAAGAAGTCTTCAGACAACAGCCTCAGACTTTATTATGTAATACAATTATCTCAATACAGTTTTTCTCTCAAGCAAGAAATGTCAAAGTGAGCCCATTTAATCCCTAGAATTATAAGAAGCAGTCTTTGTGCTAAATAACATTTATTAAAATTATATTTGTAAAATAGTAACATAATCACAATGGTATGAATTCCTTATAGAAATACAGATACAGTTCACATGGAGAAGTACTGAAGAACCAAAACAGGTAAGGGAGGAAAACATATTACATACACATTGCAGTTGAGTTTTCAGATAATTCTGCGCCAGTCTTCATTGTTCAGTGACATTATTTTAAAATGGCATTTCCCCCAGGTAAGAAAGGTTGAACTGATCTCACTTAATCCATAGTATGTATGGTATTATAAGAGACACTTTTTAATTAACTCGTGCTTATTAAGATGCTGCCTGTGCTATTCAATAGATAACTAGAGCATTATATTTGTACTTATGGGCAGAGAGAAAGATGATTCAAAGAGCATGCATACTCATACATAAACACACACTTACACAGACATACACACACATTCTATTTCTCATACACACCACCAGCACCACCAGCACCACCAGCACCACCGCCAGAAGCAGTACCACTACTACCACCATCAGGAAAGCTCAACTATATCACTCTTGCTTTGTCCAGAAATTTATTAGTAGCTAAGAAGACAATTCAGGATATCATTACTAAGAACTTGTGAAAAGGATTTACACTGCTCCTATGCTTTAATTTTCAGTTCATTTGTAGGTCTTGAAGGCTGTAAATCAAAGCCAGAGATTTGAATATTTTCAAACAAAGACTGATTTTGACAATACATTTGAATTTATTCATTCTTAATCAAAAATATAGGGTCAAATATAAAAGTAAAATGGTTAAAGTCTGAAAAACAGAAATCAAAATCTGTCAGTGTGCTGCAGCTATAACAGAAAAAGTGAGCTCATTCACTTACAGAAAAGTCATTTCAAGTAGTGAGAAATGGCTCTTATGATAAAGCATTTGCCATGCAAGGATAAGAAACTTGTTTGGAATTTTGGGTACAATGTAAAACTAGTCACAGTAACATGCTTCTAAGATTCCTACAGTCATACAATGAAATTGGAAGGAGAGAGAGAGAGAGAGAGAGAGAGAGAGAGAGAGAGAGAGAGAGAGAGAGAGA
>NW_021604705.1:3608152-3638095 GCF_004785775.1 Grammomys surdaster
AGAGAGAGAGAGAGAGAGAGAGAGAGAGAGAGAGAGAGAGAGAGAGATTCTCTGGAAATCTGAGAGCCAAGTAATCTAGTGTACACAGGAGGAAACAATATAGCACCCTGTCTCAAAATGCAAGGTAAGAACCAACACTGAGGTTGCCCTCTGACTCCATATGTGCACTACACTCATGAACCTATACACACAAACACAAGCACACATATGCATTTTAAAAATTGAATTTTCCTTCATATTTTCAATCAGACCTTTTGCAAAAGGATTTTATTTAAAATAATGGATGTTGGTAAATATATTAGTTTTCATAAAGTGACAAAAATTACACAACTTCAATATTTAGAATCAAAGTCTCTGTCAATGAAGAAATTCCATATGCTATATTGAGTTAATAGACATGGAAGGTAAGGTCCTGAAGGAACAGTCTCTCATGAACTGAGAGAAAGGACTGAACAAATTAATAATAAAGTCTTGCAGAAACCTTAATCCCAGTCCTAGTTTGTACCCTGCCTTTAACCATTTAGTTCTCAGATAAGAGACATGCACAACCTTTATGTTTACAATAAGTCTTAATCAGCATAAGTAATTGGCCAATATCTGTACTCTATGCTATTATGTCTATCTCCCGGCCAGCCAATAATTCCATTTTATATGTCATGTTTCATCTGGACTGCTCTTAAATTCAATTAGCTGATTCCATGATCATTATATGACACACATAACCCATGGTGGTTTTATCCTCTCTCTACTTTCTTCTCCCCATTGTGGTTCTCTTCTGACCACAAGTGTGGGAACACTTAACCCTGCCTATGTCTTTTCTGCCCAACTATTGGCTGTTGGGATCTTTGTTCATTAATCAGAAATAGCTTGGGTCAAAGTCACAAAGCATCACTTGAGTCTAGGAGGGGACTCACTAGTCTTTGAGGCTAGCCAGGTCTTGGGAGCCTTTACTTAGCATTGGAATACATAGCACCAGACCAACCCTCAACAGTAAGGCAAAACTAAGGATAGTACAAGAGGGAAATTAATGGGGAAGTAACTCTCAGTAAGAGGATTGGAGGATGAACATTGAGAAGGAAGCCATTTAGACCAAAGGAGGTGTAGGACTAGAGTTTTTTATGGAAAAAGAAAGAGCTTATTAGATGCAATGAGGATAGATAGCTACATAGACATACACATGGATGTGTAGAAAGAGACAGACATACAGAAAGAGAGGAAGAAAGAAAGGAAGAAAGAAAGATGGATAGAAAGACAAATGCAAAATGAATGAAAGGTTATAGACTTACATGTGCATAAATGGATAGATAGATGCTAGGTGGATGAACACATAAAATGTAGAAGGGTTAAATGACAGACAGACAGACGGATAGACAGATAGATAGATGACAGTCTTAAATGACGATTTAATAAAACATGAAGCAGTGGCTCTATGACTCTGGGAGATGAGAAGCTTTCTCTGTGAAGTTGGCTAGCTGAAGATGAGAAAGTCAGTGCTGTAAGTTATCTGAGTCTGGAGAAAATCATGGGAACACAGTAGTACACAGTAATCTCTGTGCAGGGAAGCTGACATGTTCCAGCATCAGCATTAAGACAGAAGGGGAGGTCAAATTCATTTTTATTCCTTGTGCTTTTCTTACACACTAAATGGACTGGGAGATGTTCACTCCATTGGAAGGACATCTACTTTACTGAGTCTAAATTAAAATACTAATGCAATCTGGAAACAATACAGACATATCTGAAAACAATGTTTAACTTACTATTTGAGTATGGCAATAGTCAATAAAGCTGGCATGCAACATTTACTCTATAGAGATAGAAACAGGCATGTGTGTATTTCCTTTCTACCTCTGAGATTTGTGCATAAATATGCATATATGGATAGACAGATGCTAGGTGTATGAACATGTAAAATGTAGAAGAATTAAATGACAGACAGACAGACAGATGGACAGACAGACAGACAAGGCGTGGCTTACATATTTGGCTTATATATTTGCCTATTTGTAAAAAAGAAAGGAAAAAGTTGCTTGACATGTGGATAAACATAGAGTAAAGGACATAGCAAAGGACAGCAGATGTTGAGATGAAAGGAACTTTGAGACTAGTTTGGGGCATAAACTTTGAGCCAAACAAATCTATCACATAAAGTTTTGTAAATTTGCCAGAATTTAAGATAAAATGTTTTCACATAAAACATGAGACTCAAGATTAAGGTAATGTCAAAGTGTCCCAAGCAAGATGTCCTTAGTTTGTATCTGAGGCATGCCACAAAGATATTAAACACAGAGCATAGGTCTTATGAAATTTAACCACTAGGAGGAGGGGAGCCTGTAATAGCTGTCCCTGACAATGACAGGAAACTAACATCTTTAATCACAGATTTGTTAGTAGGCACCATGTTGTATGCTGAGCAAACCATTTGAATTTAGTCAGCTCTTTCGATTATTTGTTATAAGTTCCTTTTGTCCAATACTTAAAGAAATTAATACTATCTATATACTGATAAAAATGGATTTTTACCCAAAGACTCTTTTATTGTATTTTATTTGTAAATATAAGAAGTCAAAGCATAACTTCGGGGCTAAATGATCTCTGTTCTATAGAACTCATAGACTTCTATCAGATGGTATGTCAGAAAAGCAGTGATAATGGTAGTGATATTCTTAACATCAGAGTCTTCAGTGAGTCTGAAGATGGAGTTGCTGCCTGGATATATGTCTCCTCATGAACTCATCTACGATGTGTCCTCCCAAGACATGGTACCAAGACTTTCTTGAACACATTAACATGATAGGCACAATTTATGTGTGTCCTTATTTCTCTTTTTAATATCCTCACATCTATTATAAATATTCTTCTTTTGTTCTTTCTTTATTACAAGTATCAATGGTAAGCTTCCTTGAAATAGAAACATTTATTCCTGCCTCCAGAATTTCAATTATCACAAACTGCTCTGGGATATTGTGGACCTGGGCTCTGTTTTTTATACTTTAAATACAATTAGAATAATTAGAAAAAAATTAAATAAAATTTCAAATGCTAGCAACAGATGAACAGATGAGAAAATATTCATAAGAGAGCATATGCAAAAGTAATGAAATAGTGATTCCTTTTCTGTTCATACTGTATTTGTTTTTGTTGTAAGTTCTCAAAGTATTGTTGGAAAGGCTTTTCTTTTGATACAGTATAAAAATGAGCAGTAGATGACATTAGAGGAAACGGGGTGTGTATTTGTCTGAGCATCTGGCATGGGCATCTGTTCGAGATGGGACACTAACTCATTGTTCTTTTCCTATGTGGAAGGTCTAATTAAGTAGCAGGCAACACCAGAAGCCCCAGAGTGTTGTTTAAATCAGTATCCAAAGGTTTATCTGAGCTCACAAACCTCTTAGATCAGTAATACTGAAGTGTGACTCTCAGCAAAAGTAGTGCAAACTTTAATGCCTAGAATATGCAGGAGTTGAAAGAACTTCTATGAGCATGATGGCTAGCCCGGAGGCATTGTGTAGAATGACTAAGCTAGATGGAACTTCAATGACTCAGCTCATATGCTAAGCCTGCTATTTACATATATTTAAACTGGTTCATGATGAAAGGTGCTTATATTCTCTCTGAGTAATCCTCAGGGAATGACATTTTGTATTAATATCCCATAATCTTCAATTTGCAGGAGATATCCATTATTCTTTCTTTCATCCCTGTCTACCTCGTTTCTCTCCTTGCCTTTCCTCCCGTTTTCTAGCTCTCCTGAGGTCAGTTTTCTAGCTCTCCTGAGGTCAGTTTTCTAGCTCTCCTGAGGTCAGTTTTCTAGCTCTCCTGAGGTCAGTTTTCCTATTTTCTGATTGGTCATTTTGAATGAACATCATCTAATCTTTCTCATTTACCAGTGTATGAAGCTCACATCATATTACACATTTCCATATGTTTAATGGTTACGTATTATATGTGATATCTTTCTTTTTCTAACTTACCACTCTCTTTGAAATTGGATTGAAATTTTTATTTATTTAAACTTTACAAAATAATTATTTTGACACGGGGAAATTTATTTTGTAAATATTAATATTATTCAATATATATAAATATTTCTATAATTAAAAGTTATATTGTAGAAGTTAAAAGACTTGACTGTAGTTCTAAAAACTCATTAATTTTATTGTTCTCTATCCATAATAACCAGAAACTGGAAATAACCTATATGTTTCTCGGCAGAAGGATAGATAAGGAAATTGTAGAACATTTACAAAATGGAGTATTACTCAGCCATTAAAAAGGAGGAAATCATGGCATTTGTTGGCACACTGATGGAACTAGAAAAAAAATTACCCTGAGGTAACCAAAACCCAGAAAGAACAAGTACAGCATGTATTCACTTAAATGTATATATTAACTATATATATATAATCAATCATAATCAAGCTATAATCCATAGAATCACAGAGGTTCAGTATGGAGTAAATAAAGGACTAGAGAGACAGATAGATCTCCCTAGGAAAGGGAAATAGAATAGATATTTATGGATGAATAAGAGACAATGATCAGAAGATCTAAGTGGAGATGGAAAGAGAATACAAGGGGGAAGGAGGGAATACATGAAGAAACTTCTAAAATGAAGTCCATTTGAGGGGTAGTATGGAAATCTAATACAGTATAATGTTCACAAATATATGAATGCAATCTAAATGAAATAGCCAAATAATGAGGACATTGGAACACTTAGACACTATGCATAAAGTGGGAGGCCTGGGACTACTCAGTCCTAAATGGGATATATCTATCAAATCACTCCCCTCTAGGCTTAAGAAAACCTGTGGAAGCAGAGGCAGAAAGACTGTTAGTTCCAGAGAAAATAGGAGATGGTAAGAAAACAAGGCCCTCTAAATTAACAGGATCAATGCATGTGAACTCACAGAGACTGAAGCTGGCTGTGCAGGGCCTGTACCAGATGTGGTCCCAGAGCTTCAAGGAGAAGTAGGCACACATCCCCAACCTTAACCCAGAAGCTATCTCCAAATGATAATCATTTGCAAATAAAAATTTGGTTTCTTACAAATCTGTGTCACTAAGGAAAGACACTATTCTTATTGAGAGGCGCATGTCCTGCAGTGTATAGAAAATAACTGAACTCAGTGGCATCCTTTGAGTCCCCTGGTTTCGTAATTTGTGTCAGGGCTTTTCCTTTTTATAATTTTTACTTCATTTTTTCTTTTCTTCTCCTATAGGTCTATGGTTTTGTGGGTTTCCAGAGTGTGTGAACAAGAGGGTCTCTGTTTCTTGGGCTCTTTTCCTTCTGTTTGTTTGTGATATATATATATATGTGTGTGTGTGTGTGTGTGTGTGTGTGTGTATGTGTTTGTGTGTGTGTGCATGTGTGTGTGCATGTGTGTGTGTGTGTGTGTGTGTGTGTTTTGAGACAGGGTTTCTTTGTGTAGCCCTGGCTGTCCTAGAACTCACTCTGTAGACCAGGCTGGCCTCAAACTCAGGAATCTGTCTGGCTCTGACTCCCAAGTGCTGGGATTAAAGGCATGAGCCACCATTGCCTGGCTGTGTTACATTCTTATATGCTAGTTTTTGTTTTATAATAAAATGCTTTATTATTTCTATTCTTAAAAAGCCTCCTTGTTTTCTAATGAGAGACAGAAAGTGGGTGGATCTGGATGGGAAGGGAGAGGAGAGGTAGGAATAACTGTGAGGGGGAGAGGGACAGAAAACCACAGTCAGGATATATTATGTGAGACAAAAATAGTTTTCAATGAAAGAAAAAATAAAGCAAAATAAAACAAATTGAGTAAGCAAGAAGAGTAAACCAATGCTATCTATGTCTCATGCTTCAGTTCTGTCTCACCTTCCCTCAGTGGTCTGTGACCTAGGATATGTAAGCCAAGTCACCTCCCCTCAAAAAAAAAAAAAAAGCCATGAGCTCAAGGGTGGAATCGAAGTGTTAAAAGAAGTGGTGGTGGTGTGCTATCATAGGCTTGTTTGGCTCAAGGTCGGCAAAAGGCCAGTGTTGTCTTGGAATCCATCTCTTGATTGTACTTGGCAGTACAGGTGGGCAACTCATCAGTTCCTGGGCTGAGTGAGAAGAGATCCTTGGCTTCAGTACCATGTATTCAGTGCACTCAAGCTTATAAAGGGCACCTTTAATCCCTACCTGAAGAGTTATGTTTTTACTCAGAATTTGAGAAGTTACAGATTACGGAAGATCTTCAGTTAACTTCAATAGTATTAACAGGGAAAGGGAAACGTAAGAAGGAAGAAACCAATTCTAAATTTGCAAAGACTAAGGATATAGTAATGTTAATTTGGTAAATTAATATTGGAAGGACTATGAAGAAACAATGTCAGAAGAAAGTATAAGGCAACATCTTAAAGAAAAATAATTCACTTTAAATAGGGTCAACCTTTAGAACAGTATAATTAAATTTAAAATGAGTTGCTTAGCCAGTTAATAAAATGAGCAGAAGTGATAAGAAAAAAAATAATGTTTTAAAATTGAAAACAAAATGGGGAGAAATGAAATAAGGAAATGTCAGCGTGTGAAAGGATAAACTAACTCGGAGGTAAACCAGTATACTCGTGGTAATAAAAAATAAAAGTTAGGAGAAGCTGCAAGCTGGACATAAGACAGGAAAGCAATCAAGAGAATCATATTATTTTCACACTTATTAAGGGCATACCACCAACAGGAAAAAATACAACATATTATCAAAAATCATGGAGTACGTATTACGAGATCTGCATGTTAAAAGCATATGCATATAATAAAACTTTAGAAATAAAACTGACAGTTTTTTTTTTAAATAATGGGACTCAGAAAAAGCCCTTTTGCTTTCAAAGATCTGGACAGTGGAAAGGATTGAGAATATGGTAGAGAATATGGTAGATATAAAAACAAGGTGGTGAAAGACAATTAGTAGTTGGAACCTCGTAGTAAACTGAAAGTGATGAATGTGGGTTAGCCTGCTCTGAGTATCCTTGGTGTCTGTCTGGAGTTTGTCCTCCTTGTCCTCTGGTTAATTCAATCTAGAGGCTTAGATTCACATTTTCCTTTATAGATGTGTTCACCCCAAGTCACAGTGTAGAAGATGCAACAATGATCGAGCAGGTCAATACCAGTTCAACATTTTGGACCCAGGGAATTCTTATTCCCATGGGCCCATTTTCATGGCTGCCCACACACCCACAGCAGAAACAGGGCCATGATGATACTTCAGTTCTCTAGGGATTAACACTTTCATTCCTATATTCCTAGAGATGTATGAGCATTTTCTCTTCTTTGACATAAATAGGGAAGTACTTGGTTAAATAGGTGTTCATACTTCTGGAAGTACTGAGGAAACACTGGAAGGTATATTTGCTATGACTTTACAGTGTCCTTCTTTGGAGTATAGAAATAATAGGTTCCAGGTATGAAAGGTTTTCAGGTTAATAGTCCCCATTTTAGAAGGTGAGTTGGATCTGCTACTCAAGAAAAATCTGGAGGCATTTTATTAGAATCAGAGCCTCACAGATTCTTATCCAGTCCAGAAACGTTATTAATAGATGTTTATCTCTTTTTTCCTCTAATTACTATAGCCATATCATTATAACCACTTTTATATTTCAGGGTTTGGCTGGAGGCTGCTTCTGGTTTCTATTGCTACAATATATTTTGGTACCCATTGCTATAAGGAAGCCAAGTTCTCTAAAGTTAGTTCTTCCCTTCAGCTCTGATATACAGACAAAAAGCCTCCAGAAAACTCTTCAGCTTAGGGTGCTTCTTTCCAGCAGCATTGCTTGATATTCTGTGTCCTTATTAAGGTCCAAACCATCTCATGAGTGTTCTGAACATATATAGCATTTTCATTTAATAGTGTTAAGCACTTGAAATCCTTTCTACAATACCTGTCATGGCAACTCAATGCCGTAGGCCTTCTATTTGTTTTGCTGTATTTTCTAATCCAATTATAGTTTAGGACACTTGAACAAGCACTGAAACACGAATATAACACACAGGTCTCACCCTCTTACTGTGCCCAGTGTGTCCCCATTAACCACATGCTGTATATTAACTACAATGATAATTCTGGTGAACAGGAGTTGGGATGGGCAGATCTGAATGGGAAACTGAGTCAATGAGAGTGAGGACCTGTGTAGGGTAATTCTAGCTCTTAGTGAAAAATGTTTGCCATTTCTTCAGGTCCAGACATTCTAGAAGAATCTGGAATGACTAAAATCTTGCCATACTTCTTTAATATGTATTTATAAAATACTGTGTCAAACTCTCAGGTTTTCCAACAGTATGGTGACATTAATCTTCTGAAGCTTAGTACCTAACACTTACCTTAGGTTTGTCTTTACACAATTGAGTAAATCATTTATTTTCTGTACCCATAACATACATGGTAAGACCATATAGATGATCAAATAGACTCTATGGCTTTACAGACAACGTTTTAAAATGTTTGTTAGCTACTTTGAACATTTCATTATCTTTCTCAATAGTATTACTGCAGTTTAGCAAAAACACGTTAACCCTATAGCACTTGTAATTTCCCTTGGGAAATTTTAAATGGCTGATATGCCTGCCAGCTAATGAACTAACTTTATGGGTATTCTAGTAAAATTCAAAGAAGGAGCATCAGAAATTAGAATTCCAAGTGCTGTTTGTGCTCCAAGTATGATACAGGATCATGGGGTTACAGAAGGACATCTAGAAGACATCCAGCTGTGAAATGTCAGGTTATGGATTTCTATTTGTATCATCCTTAGACTCTGTGATGAATAGTGGATGGTTTTGTAGAAATAATTTATTTACAGTGTGTTTACCCAATTGTCTTGTCTTGACCACTTACAAGGATGGCCA
Source organism: Grammomys surdaster (assembly GCF_004785775.1). Lineage (NCBI taxonomy): Eukaryota > Metazoa > Chordata > Mammalia > Rodentia > Muridae > Grammomys > Grammomys surdaster. The sequence continues at coordinate 3,617,001 of NW_021604705.1, forward strand.
GTTCAGGCATTCTGAACATATGAAAGCTGGAAAGACCAGTGGAGGTTTGGTACATCACAGATATTGCTGCCCTGCTGAAGTTCCCAAAGAAAAACAGATTTTACAAGAAGATTTTATTTATTTATTTTTGTCTTCACCTTGCCTACATCTTCTCACAAGGGTAAGGATCAGAAATGCAATCAATTATGGCTTAAAGTTTAGACGTTGTTGACATTGCTTTCCCAGTAGAGTCTTAGTTGGTACAAGGCATGTTGAAAGAATGCCTGATGTTTTGGCTGAGTCATTGCTTTCAAACACCACATGATCTTTGTTGCTGCTTACAGGGACCTTTAAAACGGGTCATAGACTTTTATTTTCTTCTGCCTGCATGTGGATAATTGAATTGCAGTTTGCTAACTGAGACGACATTAGTTGGTTTCAAGTGTACCATTTTGATATTTTAAAGGAATCTTGGGTTTCTTCAACCATTAAAAAACAAAATTTTTTAAAGGCAGAAGATTTCCAGTGTATTTTTAGACTGATAAATTATTTTAACATGTGTGTTAGAATTATGCCTATAAAAAGCTTCAGTAGTATCTAAATGAATTTTGCCTATTATTTTCCATAGTCTTGAGGACACAGTTGGGAACAATATTTCATTATTAGTAATATAGGAGTAATAAAAACTATTGAACACATACCATGCTCATGCATTGCTTGAATATATTATCTCATTTGTTCTTATTAGATACTAGTGCAACCTGAGGTTCAGATAATTTGATAATGGACACATGGTTATTTAAGTGAGGAAGGATATGGTACTGGGAGTCAACCAGCAAGTGTATGTTTAAATTCAATGCTCTTTGCTATTGTGCTAAAATACCCCCTCCACAAACCCATTGACTTTCTAATGTCTTACCCTGAAAAGAGTATCTGACACATACCAAGATTCTTGTTACAAAACTGTTTTTGAATTAAATGAAGTTGCAATTCTGAAGAATATTTATTGAAAACAACTGTATAAAAGTAATTATTTAGAATCTGTGAGTGGTAAGGTACTTGTAGCACTTGAGAGGGTGAGGCAGGTGGATTGCACATTTGATGCCATTTTAGGCTATGGATAACATCCCCAAAGTAAGATGACTATTTTTTGCAATTGGACAAAATATTCTGTAATTATCTGTTAGGCTCATTTGGCTTATAACATCCGTAACCTCTAGTATTTCTCTGTTTAGTTTTTGTCTGGATAGCCTAGCTATTGGTGAGAGTGGGATGTTGAAGACCCCAATGGTGTATGAGGCTCAGCATGAGTTTAAAGATATAGTAGTATTTCTTTTACACACATGGGTGCCTTTGTGTTTGGTGCATATATATGAAGAATTAAAATGCCCTCTTTGTGGATTTTTTTTGTTAGTATGTAGTATCCTTCTTTATCTCTTCTAATTAGTTTTTGTTTAAAGATTAGTTTTTTTTGTTAAATACTAAAATGGCTACACCAGCTTGTTTCTTAGGTCCATTTGCTTGGAATATCTTTTTCCAACCCTTTACCCTGAGGTAATGTTTATCCTTCATGCTGAGTAATGTTTCTTTTATGCAGCATAAAGATAGATACTGTTTTCACATCCATTATATTAATCTGTGTCTTTTTATTGGAGAAATGACAATTGATTTTGAGAGGTATTAATGACCAAAGATACTTGAATGTGCTCATTTGCTACTGCTGCTGCTGTTGTTGCTATTGGTGATGATGGTGATGGTGGTGGTAGTGGTGGTGGCGGCATGTGCTTCTTGCTGGTCTGAGATTATTTACTTCCTCTGGGTTTCTTACCTTATTTTCTCCATCTATGGTGATTGAATGGGTTACACTAGAGTATGTTTATTTATCCACTTACTGGAAAATATCTTACAACTAGACTTATTACAAGTCTTGGTAATAAAGTACAATTAGATACAGTTGATTAGATACAATAAAGATACAATTGCTCTAACCAGGGATAGTCCCCTTTATTGGCTATCCCTGGGAAAGACTAATGCTTTTAAGCTGGAGGCCAGCACCATCAGGTCTTCTTTCTTGTTTCTGGTTCTTCTTGAGGCAGCAGAGGGGGAAAGAGTGTTGGCAGGGGTAAGACTTAGTCTTACAACATAGTTAGGGCTTATATATAAAATTTCCGTGCAACTTTGACCACAGCGTATCCTGTAGACAGGACAAATTATAGATCAAAGGTTTTGAAGATAGGTTGGTGTCTTAACTCCACGAGAACCCTTGCTGGTTACAAAAGATGTCCATTTCATGCTTCATATCCTCTCTTACTAGAAGTCTTCACTAGGATGACTCTCATTGATTCCTAGGAATTTTCATTGGAGTAGGTTTCTACCTCATTCCCCAAATGACCCCAGTTCCAGTTGTCTCTCTCAATATTCTCTTGTTCTTGTATTGATCCCACCAGATCCTTCCTGTTTCCATCTCCACAGGCCCCCAATCCACCCATGATATCTATTCTGTTTTCCTTCTCTAGGAAGATTCACATATTCCTCCCTTGACTTCTTATTACTTAGCTTCTCTTGGTCTATTGTAGCATGATTATCATTTACTTAACATATAATAGCTACTTATAAGTGAATACTTACCATGTTTCTCTTTCTTGGTCTGAGTTACCTCACTTATGATGATCTTTTCTAGTTCCATTCATTTGCCTGCAGATTACAGAATGTTAACTTTTTAACAGCCGAGTAATGCTACATGTGTAAATGTACTACATTTTCTTTATCTATTCTTTATCAAGGGTTATTCTGTTTGTTTCCAGTTTCTGGCTATTGTGAATAAAGCTGCTATGAACATAGTTGACAGAGTATGGTAGGATGTATTAAATACTTACGGTAATATTTAGTGTCCTTTGCTATACACACAAAAGTAGTATAGCTGGATTTTGATGTAGATTTATTGCCAATTTTTTGAGGAACCTCCAAAGTGATATCCAAAGTTAAAATATAAATTTTCACTTGCAAAAACAATGGAGGAGTGTTCATGTTGCTCCGCATCTTTGCCAGCATGAGCTGTCACCTTTGTCTTTGATCTTAGCCATTCTGATTGGTGTAAGATGGAATCTCAGAGTCTTTTTGATTTGAATTTCCCTGATGGCTAAGCAAGTTGAACTTTTCTTTAAGTGTCTCTCATCCAATAGAGATTGTTCCATTAAAAATTCTCTGTTTAAATCTCTATCCCACTGTTTAATTGGGCTGTTTAGTTTGTTGATACCTAGCTTTGAATTCTTTATATATCTTGGATCCTAGCCTGTAGGCTTATATTTTTAAAAACCTACTTTAATAAGGGTTCTTAAACACTTTAACCTCCATCCTAGCCTACCACTCATCAGAGGTAGTGGAAAGGAAAGGTTAATAGGGCAAAGAAGGATGTGAACCTGCTTAAAAATAGTTCTTTCAGTCTCTTCAAAAACCTAATTAGATTAGGATGTCTTTGCCACCAGCTACATTATGCTTTTATAAAATTATTATATGTGATAGCAATCTTCATTGTCAGGATAACAGCAGTTTAGTTCACATGAATCAGAAGTGTTAGTTTAATCCACTAGCAAACACCATTTATAATTCAGCAATGGCAGTTCAATTCAGAAGAAACTGCAAGGCTCTGCCAATTGGTCCAAGCCCACAGAAGTGGCAAGAAGCTGCTAGAACCTCATGAGAAGCTCTTTTTGTGAGTTTCTCTATGAAGTCACAACAAATGATGATCAGTGAAGAAGGCTGTTAGATTTTTCCAATTTTTAGGTAGATCGATTATTTGATATGTGATCTAACGATTTCCATGATGTCTATTATGTCCCCCCTTTTTATTTATAATTTTATTAGTTTGGACATTTTTTTCTATGCTTTTCAGTAACTTCAGATAAGGCTTTGTCTATCTTGTTGATTTTTTTTCAAAGAACTAACTCTTTGTTTCACCTATTCTTTGTATTATTTCCTTTGTATCTAGTTTATTGATTTCAGCCCTCACTTTGATGCTTTCTCTCCATCTACTTCTCTAGGGTGTGCTTGCTTTTTTGTTGTTGTAAATTTTTCAGGAGGCCTGTTAACTTGTTAATATGCAATCTCTCTTATTTGTTCATGAAGGCACTTAGTGATGTGAATTTTCCTCTTAGCACTGTTTTTTGCCCTTAGGTGAGTGCAATGGCATGTTGGGGGACAGGGTGTGTAAGGGGGTGTCTTTGTGGTGGATCTGTGTGATATGGACCCAGGACATGGAAAGCTAGGGCTCTTCTGTTCTGACTGGTGTAGCCAACAGCTGAGCAATGGGTTTCTACCAGTGTAGGATGTTTCCATCCATCCATCCATCCATCCATCCATCCATCCATCCATCCATCCATCCATTTCATTTGGATGGGCATGTTTAAGTGTTACAACACCATTCACTGAGAGTCCTGTCTTCCTTGAATTGCTTTGCTGGTTCTAGTTGTGTTGATTTACATATCTGTTCTTTTTGTTGTGTCATTGATTTTACTTTCTCTCACCAGATGTTCAATTACAGGGCTGCTGTAGCTTCATGTTAAATCTTAAACTTGGATAGTGTTAATTGTTAAATGTAATTTTGGTTATTTTCTTCTAGTATGGTTTTGATAATTCTGTCTGGCTATTCTAGAAATGTTTTATGATTATATTAATTTCTACAGAATAAACTTTTGGAATATTTTTAGGATGAAATTTATTTTACGGATTAGGTTGTAATAAACTGGCACTATGATGATACATATTGATGAATATGGGATATTTCAGCATGACAGGATTGTTTATAATAGGATACTGCAGTGTAGTCATGCCATACAATTTTGGTTCTAATTTGACTAGTTTAATAACTCTTCCTCACCAAACCTCCTTTTTTCCTGCAGTAAAAATTAAGATACTTGTTTTTTCATAAGTAAATCTGTTAGTGATTTTGAGGAAATACTAGAATTTTAAATCTATTTTCAGGAACGTTTCAAATGGGCCAGCTGTGGTTTAACTCATTCTTCACAAACCCATTGAGATTTTAAATCAATATTTGAATTCCTGTTGTACATTAAATATTTTTCTAGACTGTGGTGATATAGTAACAAATTATAAATAATTATTTATTTATATGTTTATTTTCACTTGTATAACCTTAATGAAAAAGTAAGCTCTGGCTTTAGGAAGAAATCATTTATTTGTGGTATTTACTATGGAATCCAGCCAGTTGAGCTCTTATATAGTTTCCATTTGGTTGGATTATTCTGTGGCTCTTTCCTGAAATTTCTCTATACCCACCACATGCTCAAAAAATGTTTATAAAATGTAAGCTAATAGCTTATTGATAATGCTTATTTAACTTAAAAATTGCTTCTTATATTTACATGAACACTTACATTTTAATTTGCCTGCATCCCAAAGTCCAAAAACTTTTTTAACTAAATAATTTATTTGTTAAAACAGACCTTAAGGTATCAAGTCAGAATATAAAATTGAGTAGAAATAAACATATTCTAGTAAGAATTTTGGTTAATTTTGACTTCAAATGTTGTATTCCTAAGTACATTAACAGGAAGCAGAACAGTGCAAATTTTCATTTCTAAGATCTGGTTTAACATAAAATATTAAGAATATGCTGTGAGATTTTTAAACCTTCAGGAAACTATATTCACTTTGGAATATAATATAAAGTCCAAGACAGGTAAGATTCAGCAAGAAGAATAAGTCTCCATAGATTTTTTTAAAAATACTTTTAAAGTTTATAGTTGGTATTCTCCCACTTCCTCTAGTCTTCCACCACCACAGGCAATGAAGCCATCCCTACGCAGTATTTACAGGGCTCACACTCCTTTACCTGCTTCAGAGGAAACCTATTCTCTATCTGTCACCATGGGTATCTCCTAAAAGTGAGACTATTGGAATGTCAACAATAATATCATTATTTTTAAAGAAAAAGAACTGGAAGAACTTTGAATCATACTGAAGTAAAGCAAAGAAAAGCAAAATAAATGCATCATTATTCACGGATTTGCTCATATTGCATGAAAAATTAGATACTTGGGTTTTATCAATATATATTTGATTTTTTTAGTATAAACTCTTCAAAATTATTCATATTTACTGTATAAGAAAGTTTCTATTGGGAACATTGGCTCTCCTTTGTATATATGATAGCCTTCGACTTATTTGGGATTGCATTTTACTTAGATTTTTTTTTAATCATAAAAAACATTTTATAAAATTGGCTTTCTGTTAGGTAACAACTTAAACACTCTAGCTGTGTTATCTCATGTCATAACCATGTTATATGGAAAGCACCCCTACTCACCTTTTAAAAGCCAGGAGAAATAAGATAAAGGGAGCTAAGTCATTGTACACTTAACAGGCAGAGTGGGATTTTTTTTTTTCCAATCAGAGTGAGTTTTACTTTTCTAACAGGCATTCAGCAGATCCACTTCTCACTATTATCAGATTGAAGAGACAATCAACCATAGAGAATTATAATTGCTTTGCACCAACTTAGAACTGAAGCTTTCTTTCTGATAGATATGTAGATATTTGATATACATGTAGACAGTGTAGGAGAATATTAATCCAGCAACATGGATACTTGGGCAAGAAAGCACATCCAAAGACTTTCTAGGTTTGTGTCATCCAGCTGAAATGTAAGCAGGCTACATACTTTAATATTTCTGACTAGAATACAAACAAGTCCTAAATACAAACATTTATTCCCAAACAATATAGGTAAGGTTGATTGGTAGAAGGAAGTAGCCATGTTTGAAATTGATGACTAATTGAGGGGCTGACAAAGTGATGAATCAGAGAAAGATTTGACAGACTAAGTCAGGATAGGATACATCCTACTCTTATGTGAACAGCACAGGAAAGAAAGGCTTCTTAGAGCAGAGAGAGAGAGAGAGAGAGAGAGAGAGAGAGAGAGAGAGAGAGAGAGAGAGAGAGCTGTGTGTCTCTATGTCTCTGTGTCTCTGTGTGTGGGGGGCAGTTTTGCCAGGACAATTTTATAGAGACAGGTTGTAGAAAGAACAAGATAGACACAAATGAAAACAGAATGAGCTATAGAATAGGAAGGAGCCAGAAGATTAGAACATTACCGAGGTTAGTATGAGTCTAAGCAGAGCAATTCACTCAGAAGCTGAGAGAAGCGAGATTGAATCACTCAGCATGGAACAGTAGATTGTACAGATGGTAGAAGCTTCCAGGCCTAGATAAAGGTATATGTAGAAGAGAGAAGGAAATTCTCTTCGCTCAGCTCAAGTCATGTGTTTGTACAGCTTGGGCTCAGCTCTCGTCACTTCATCTGAGGAAATAGAAGCAAGATTTATAATCAAGGATTTGGTTTTGCTTTAGAATTTTTGTAGTGGATCTGTTGCTTTATAGAACAACATAGGTATCTTCAGATTATAGCCTAGACAATGTTCGTGGTCCTGTTACTACTTGTTCATCTTTCTCTTCAGCCTTTCTGTATCTATCTATCTGTCTATCTATCTATCTTACTATTAATCTATCTATCTATCTATCTATCTATCATCTATCTATCTATCTATCTATCTATCTATCTATCTATCTATCTATCTATCATCTATCTATCTTCTACAGATCTTTCAGTCTTCCTAATGGGAGAAATATCCTTGATGATAGATACTTTCACTAAATGTAAAAATTAGGTTTTTAAAAATTAATAAATTGTTGACAACTCAGATTTACTTACTAAACACTAGGGAAAATGAACCAAAACTTGTAAAGAACTTCACAGACGGTAGATGACTCATAAGTTAGGAATACTAGTTTATCAAGCAGAGATGAAACTATTTCATTAATATAAGAAAATTTGTGGCTCTTTTTGGTTAAAAAATGGACAGGTAACAGAAGAAATACGCTCGACTGTGTAAATGAATCATGTAAAAGGAGAGAGCACAGTAGTTGATGAAGAAATTAGGAGGAACGTTTCCAATGTCAGCTGTGGCAAATCGAAGGTTTCCTGTAAGTCTTACCTGAAGTAACCTGACTCAATCATTTTTCTTCCCCCAGTGACCTTATGTACCCCAGATGCACTGCAAATAGTGTTAACTCATAGAACTATGTCCCTTCTTTCCAGAAAGAAATCAGAACATTCATCTGTGAATGTCAGAAAGCAGGCAGCTTCCTGAAAAGCTGCATGTTTGTCTGGCAACAGCACTGACAAGTTCATTAGCAGTCTCATTCCATCTCACTGACGTGGCACTGATTTCCTTTGAGACTACAGGAAGCCTTTCATCAATCAGAACCTGATCCCTGGCCGAGATCTCTCCTCTGCTGCCTCTGCCCTGTGCCCTGACACTTACGTTGGAATTGGAGTCAACTTGAAGAAACATTTTTACCAAGGAGAGTTACTTATTTATGTCCAAAGAAGGAGAGGAAAAATGCTGACACTTTTATTTCACAAGCCTTTGAAAATAAAAAGAAATGTCTGTAGAAATTGTCGCAGTTGAGATGCCGGAGGTTAAACTTGGGTGAGTGGTCTGCGAGGAGCTGTAGCTTGGCCTGGGCACCATGGTGATTCAGCCACCATAGGAAATCCTGTCTGTCGTCTTTTCTAGAAAGCAATTCGCTGCTGTTTCACTACCCTTTAATGTTCTTGCAGAATGACCAGCACCTGCGTCACAAGGAGGCAACGAGCTGCTACTTGCATCCTATGTCAGCCTTTCTCTTCTCCACGGGCAAGTCGAACGTCTTGCTCCATTCTTGGCTTTTAGGCTGTTCAAGCTCCTTCCACTCTTTTGGTTTTGTGCCCCAAAGATCCTAGAGTTCTGTTTTAAAGGGTATTTTCCATTTGCTTTCTTTTACACTTACTTGGCAGTAGGAAATAGAGGCCTAGTCCCAGGAAATGGGTTGTGTGTGTCCTTGTATGGAGTCTGATATTTTTCTGTATTTATACCTCTTTGGAAGATTCTAAATCTCTCTTCTGAGTGTTAAGTGTGTATTTGTGTTAAGATTTTGTCATCACTGAGATTCTGGAGTTGCTGTCACATAACTGTGACTGATGAAGCAGTCATAGTTCAAAGCTCACTGTAACAATAATCCATTCCAAATACTGTGATGATGGTAAGTATGCGACTTCAGTGGATGCGAATGTGAAGGGTGGTGGCTTCTCCTTGACTTTGCTTGTGGGTTAGCTGCTGCACTTTATATAGGAATGACACCAATCTGCTTTTGTAACACTATGGATGTTGTAATCTTGTTTCCTAAAAGTTTAGGGAAGAAAACAAAACAGAATCCAGAATGATTGCATACCCAGGTTCCAAACACTACTAAAGAGAATGGCTACATGACTGTTTTAATGACAGATAAAAGTTCATGTATGCTTTCAGCAGAGAGAAATAGTTAAAACAGAATACTGTTGATTGTAAGGTATTAATAAAGAAATGAAATCTGACTTTCACAGAGACAGTTAAAAAAAATCTCAACATATCCAGTTTTAGTCACATAATGGCCTGATGGACAATTGAGAGAGACTGCTATTGTATTAGATTGGAAATGTCACATTAATAAACTCACATGATCATACTGCTCCTGTGATTAATCTGTGGCCATGTATTTACATAGATATTCAAAACTGAACTTACATTTTCTTTTAATGTACTGGGATAAGTGTATTTACATTTATGTTATGACTGCAGGTTTAATGTCACTCCGGGTTTTCTGAGCTGAGTTGAACAACTGTTAAGTTCTTGTGCTTTCTTCTCCTTTTTTCCAATATTTATTGTTGTTGTTTTTGCTGCTACTGTTGGTGTATGCATGTGTGTGCACGTGCTGGTTGGTGTGTACATTTGTTTGTGAGGGCATTCTTATGCATATGCCTGCAGGTCAGAGTTGACGGCAGCAGCCTCCTTTAGTGTTCTCTCTCTCTCTCTCTCTCTCTCTCTCTCTCTCTCTCTCTCTCTCTTTGAGACAAGGTCTTCTATTGTACCCAGAGCTCACTGTTTTGGCTACAGTGGCCTGGAAGTCTCTGGAAACCACAGGTCTCCACTTTCCCAGCAATGGAATTACAAATACCTATCTACTTCACCCAGCTGGTTATGTGGGTGCTGGGGATCCCAAGTCTTCATTCATGGGCTTCAAGCACTGTGTCTGCTGAGCTGTGTCCCAACCCCAAGTTGTGATGTTATTAAATTGGTTAATTTAGTGTAGGAATTTTGCCTTCATCACCATCCTCATGAATACAGGAGTATATTTTTAAGTGCATTCCTGAATCAATTTTCTACTTTTGTTTTTTAAAAAAACAAATTACTTGGATAAAGCCTGTTTATTCTTTAAAGATATTATCCTTTCTAAATCTATTTTGATTTAATTTTTGATATATTTTTACATTCATAAATACTTGTTTCAGTACTTTGAATTCTGTTTAGAGCATTCATTTGGAATTTCTTTTGTTTCTTCATTTTTTGTTTTGTATATTTGTTTTGCTATTTAAGTTGCAACATATTTAACAATATTTTATAGGACTTTGGTAGCAGGTCTCCATTTTAATAATTTCATATTTTGGTATTTTATTTTAAGAATAACTGAGTATCTTACATGATTTAAATTTTAATGGTTCTATTTTCTGTCCATCTAGTAGCTTTTTAATTTTGGCTGATTAATTGGTTAGCTTAAGTAATAGATAAGGGATTGTTATTTCTCATATTTTACATATCTTTGGATATTGTGTAACATTAATTATCTCCCTTTGAATGACTTAATTATTATAAAGTAATTTTTAGTTTCTTTTGACTGAATTTCTCCCCAGATAATAACTGCTTATGCCTTCGGTTGTTTTGATTTTAAGTCAAATTCTCCTATTTAAATAGTTTGCTTCATTTAAATAATTGTCTAAAATGGATCTGTCTCTAAATACTTACCTGGGTGCTTGTCTCTTTAAGACACTGTACTTTGGAGTCCCTTCCTGCAGTGTGCTGTGTCATCTGCTTCACTGTTTCTCTGTATCATCAAATTGATTGTGCATTTAGGCTTTGCAGCTCAGACACACCCTCAGGCTCCTTCATCCCTCTCAAGTTTTTGAAGATTTTCATTGTATCTGCTTACCACAGTCTCTGAGATGAACAAAGAGATGCTGGAACATACAATACAGCAACATTACAAACATTACATACAGCTACGTTATGTTTTCTCTGGAGTAATTTAAATCTTGGTGTTAGGGAATGCTGACACTGTGGCTGTACCAGACAGTTCATAACTATGCACTACATGTGTCTGTGAAGATACTCAGTGATCTTCTACTTCTGTCTTTGTTTTTTGTTTCTTCTCTGTGCTGTTTCTCTTCACTTTTGGCATCTTGATAGTCATTTCTAATGTTTTCCTATCTGTTTCTTTGGTAAGATGATAGAAGCCCTAATTCAGCAGGTGCTGATGTATCTACTTCCAGCCAGTTTTACTTTGCTTTCTGTCTTAAAGCACTGGTCTTGCTAAAGGAATGCACAAACAGGCCCTGCCCTTACTCTGGTTTGTGACACCTGACTTATGCAAGTGAGGAAATGTCTACTTCTTTGTTGACCAATGCTAATTAAAATGTGACTTTTGCTGGGATCAGAAATTCTTCAGCTTCTCGAGTTCCTTAACTGCCTGTTATTCTTTTCACCTTCCTGAGTGAGTGACCCAGTTTCTTTCTGTCTAGTTCCTTTCTTTCTGTGCATTGTTAGATTCTTGCAGCCTTGTACAGCAACACCAATGCTCTAACTTTAAAAATCACTTTTGGTAGGTTTTCTAACATACACCTATACAGCTGTATAGGTGGTCTACCAGCAGTTTTTCTCTGTGTTTTTCCACCATATACAATAGATAGGTACCTTTCTATACATCATTGTTAGGCCTTTGTCACGGTGTAAAACATAGTTCTGCAAATTACTGCCTATAGGACAAATCAGGGTTTCAGCTTGCCCTTATGAATACGGTGTCATTGGGACACAGCCATTTAGGTTTTTGTCCATTTTCTATTTCTGAGAACCATGGAGTCATCTAAGCACAAACTATTTTTAATATGATTCTTAAATTAAAAAGACTACTAAGCATTCCTGAAAACTAATAGTATATATACTCTTTTTCTTTAAAAAAAAAGTACATAAAATGCAAATTTTTCAGAATTTTCAAGCTAAAAAGGTTTTAATTTAAAAAGTCTTAAAATATTGGGCTGGATATCATTAAACAATATTTGCAGTCATTTAACATTCAATATCACTGGACTACTGAGAAGTTCCCTGAATACAGATTATAGAACACCAACTTTCCCTTCAGGTGATTTGACAAATTTGGGAGTTACTCACTGTTAGCCATGTATAGGAAAAACATAAACAATAGACTGTTGACTATCTGAAAATATATATTTACCTTATTTGTTAATTTCTTTCTTTATTTATATGTGTGTGTTTATGTGTTTGTATTTTTTTGTGTGTGGGTGTATGTGTGTGTGTGTGGGTATGTGTATGTGTGTGTGTGTGTGTGTGTGTGTGTATGTGTGTATGCCTTTGTGTGTGCCTGTCTCTCTGAGTATAAACCACTGGCATGCTCTACCCATTGTGTCGAGTAGATGACAATAAATCCTCCCTGAAATCTGACATGGGAGATACAGGTGGTTGAAGGCAGCATGAAGTGAGGGCTGGGAACCAAACCCAGGTCATCTGCACAAGTAGTAGGTGTTCCTAACCACTGAACTATCATCTCGCCAGCCTCACTAGTTGATCATTTTGATGTGGCAAAAAATGCCCACTACTTTTATTTGTAGCCTACTGATGATGATAGACAACACCATAATAGTGTCCTTCTTGCAAGAGACACTAAGAAAGGAATACACAGTGTGGCCTATTGTGATTTTTCTGGATTCTTTGGAAGTCAGATGCTCTGGAAAAGCTACTTTATTTCTCTGCTTTAAGGTTGTCCATGATTGTTTCCTGAAAAGAGCTGGCATGCCTTATGCTGGAATCAGCTGTGCATCTCAGTCTTTATTGTTAAGTGATTTTAAAAATATGTGAAAGGGAGATGCTATGTTTCATTCAGGTTCATTCATTCTACCTGTGGTTGCATGCATTATTCAAGGTATCTTAAATATTGAATAGTGTCTGATATGTAGCAGGTTTTTCCTGATACTGAAAAAAAGAGTTTAATTTTGTGTCATCTTTTTTTGTTTTGGAAACTCATAACACCACATTACCTCAAGAGTAAACTTCAAATAGTTCCAGTTAAAACTGAGAGAATGCTGAGACTAAGGAGAACCAAAATCAAAGTAAATGTAGAATTTTACAATGGTAAAAAGAAGAAAATCATGAAAATGAGACACGATAAACCCAGAAGGGGGAAAAAGAATTCAAAACAACAGTAAAAAAAAAGGTTTTTCATTAAGTCTGGATGAAAAACTAATAAACATCAGCACATTCATAATTTTATACCTATTAATATAATCAATGTAATTATATTTTGTATCGTACACAGGTTGATATCACATTTTAATTTAGTTTGTTACAAGTATAAAATATTTTTATGTTTTAAGGGAAGCTATTGAGTAATTTAGGTCAAAGCTAATTTTTTATTATTTGAGAATTGCATGCATATATGTAATGAATTTTGATTAAATCAGCTACCTTTTTCTCTTCTTCACTTCCTCCCCGTATTTTATGTCCATTTTTTCCTCTCCTCTTCATGTGCTTTCATCAAAACAAATGAAAAAACAAAGACAAATACTAAATCTGTTTATGCATGAATGTAAGGCTAGCTGCTTTGAGTATGGACAGCCTCTTAGGGGCTTTGACCTTGACCAAAGTTTATCATTGACTTGCTAGAAAATATTAGCTGTCAATAGCATCTCAGCCAATGGTGGAAATTTACGATCCCTCCTCATCCATGCTGGGATTTTGACTAGCTTTCTCTTGTGTAGATAAAATATTTTTTTTTCAGAAAGTGACCAGGAAAAGAGTCTCTCCCAGATTACATCAGGAAGCCAAGAACTATATTTAGTGAGGACCTAAAAAATGTTCTTAGCAAAGTGAGAGAGTGTCCAAAATTCTTGCAATAAGAATATATTTGGCACTCTATGCCATAGCAAGATGTCAAATAAATGGATATGCGGCTGGCAAAGAAACAGATGATGTAAATTAAGTCAGTGAGAGAGCAAGGACCGTTCCTTACAAATGAGGGGAATGTTTAACTGTCACCAAGATAGAAAGTTTGCTAAAGGAATGCAATATTTGAAGTAGAGGAGAAAAAATGGCTTAGTTTAAAATGAAATTTATTGTTCTATGAATACTATAGTAGGGTATTAGAGTGCATTAAGTTGTCCACCTAGTAACAAACAATATTTTCTATCAAGAAGAGGGTAGCAAATCAGGAAAGAATCAGATTGCTATGAGCTATGTCATTGTGTAGGATGCTACTTCATCTTATTCAAAAATACACCATCATGGGTAATAATGTAGCATGAATAGACTGTTAAGTTACCAAGAAAGACATTCTATAACCTAGTATATTTGTTAAGTGTATGAAGTCTTCAATGGCATGAATAAATACATGAATGACTGAGAGATTGAATAAGTAAATGTCACATAAATAGCCTTGCAATAATTAATGATAAAATTGCCATGTCCTTGCCTAACTGCACTTAAAATAATTAAACATGTACTAATTTATCCTTTGCACTCTGCATTTTTATCTTTTCTCTGAGTTACTTTTGATTTTCAGAGCAAAAGGGTATAACACACTTTCATTAGAATTAATCTTCACAGGTTTCAAAATGACTGCTCTTAAGTAATTTTTCTCTATCTCACTATATGTAATGAACACTTTTTTTCCAAAATTATTCTGAAGAACTCCATTGTAAGGAGTTTAAACACATACCACAATGTGAATTTTATGTAGGGTTTCTTTTTCTTTTCATTGGCTTGTAGATCATCATAGTATATTCCTTGAAATAATTTAAGAAACTAATCAAAGTATAAGTCAACTAACAGAAACATAATAAACCTACTTAGTTAAAAGGATCACTCAGAAGTGAACTATGTAAACACTACTTAAACACTACTATGCATCAAAGAAATTTATTCTTTTTAACTGGTACAGCAGAACCAAGCCCGTTAGAAGTTTAGTCTCTGTATATTATAATTTTACACATTTACAAATACTCAAAATTGTGTATAATTAATGTAAAATTTCTCCCCTGCTGAATCACTTGATTATTTGTCATAAGATACTTTGCATCAGTTCTATATTCTTCAAAAGCAATATTTTAAAATTACATCGTGGACATTTGTAGATACAAAAAGATAGAAGACATGGTTGTTCCTTTCATTGAAATTAGTGTTTCCTCCTGGTCTAGTAATAAAATCTCACTTTGTCCTTCAGGGCTTGTGAGAATCTGAGGTTTGTTTCAAAGAGAGAATAATATTTTATCACCTAGGTTTTACTTTTACTACCTTTAGAGGCATCAGATCACTGGAGACCTATTGGTGTGAAAATGATCCTGGTCCTTAAATTAATATAGAGCTAGATATAGAAAATTGAAGATTTAACATTATTTAAATTATACTCTTCCCTATTGAATCAAATGCCACCTGGGACTAATGTTCTGTGGGGCTAAGCTGACCTTATCTTGATTTAAGAAATAAGAATTCACTTTTTCCAGAGAAAAATTATAAATAAAAATACCCATACTTAATAATTATGTGTAAAAGTATCTGACATAAAACAATCATTCTATTTTTCTTGGGCTGCTTTTCTGTAGGGCTTAGGAACATTGACTCAAATAATGATAAGCTGAAAGTACTTTGTAGTAAAGTAGATTTCTATTTGGTGAACAGAATCCATAATTATAAAAGTCAAAACTCAAGCCAATTCTAACAAACCAATGTAACAAATTATGGAAGCTATATTATGTTTTGATCAATGTTAGACATCATGGGTTTATGTTCTAACCTTTACCTTACTACAAGGACTCGTCCATCTTATGCACAAGTAAATGTAGACATGTGCTTACTTGACAGTGATGATAAGAGACATTATAAAATCTTGCACTTAGATTTTTAAATAAGAAAGATCATGTATTTAACTAAACTCAAATTGAAAAGTATTTTTAGACATTTTTTTCTCAGTGCTGGGGAATGAATAAGTGTGCAGCTCTCACAGAAAGTAAAATTACCACAGCATCAAAGCATAGAAAATCTACCAATGTAAAATGTTTTTTTCAAGATTTAAAGGTATGTAACATAGTAGTAGTTAATTGATACTATCTTTTCAAGAGGCAATTCAATTAAATGTCCAATATGGAAAGAATCTACTTCTGTCATAAGATCAGATGTTCTAGAAAAGCTACTGTCTATAAAAAAATATTGCATTTTAAATAAATGATCATAGTTTATCTGAGAGCTATAATTTCTAACTTTCTAGCTAAGTATGAGGGCAACTTAGTTTTTTAAAATCCTCTGAGTGTCTGTTAAGAATAGCACATTCTGTATTGCTCTTGCCATGATTACAGTACCTGTACAAACTAATAAAGTCAGACTTATCTGTTCTACCATATCCTATCACTGGCAGGAGGAGTGTGACCAGAGAATTGACCTGATTGTTCCAAAGCTATTCACTATTCTTCTCAATCTCCTGGAAAATTGCAGCACCATAGAATTTGGATTAATGTCATGAGTACTGAAAACCTAATTTAATATAAGTAACTGATATACATGTCTCAGAGTTAATTTCAAATTTTATTTCAATAAAATGTAAAGTTTGGTTTTTTTCCTTACTTAAGTAGGCTAAGATTCCTCCATCCCTATTCTTTTTATGACTATTAGGAGAGCTCCAATGTCTTCATTATGTTTTTATTTTGGCATGATTTTTATGACAACTGTCAAGTAAATAATCACAATTTTCTTGTTACAAAATCACACTGTACACTGAACTTACTGTGGCACACTTTAGCTCTCTGTAATAGTCCCTGTGAGTATATACCTCTGCTTAGAGGGGAAAAAAATTACAAAAATCTGATGTCTGTGGAATTTAAACCCAAAGGCTGAGCAATTGATTTCCATGGCCCGGAACAAGGAAGCTCATTATCTGAATGCTTTCAATTTTTGATTAGTACATAAGAGCCACTTCTCCCAACTAGAGTCCTTATCACACCAATAAGGCCACCTTGTTCAGGATATCTCAAGCCTTGTCTGACCAAATGACACTGTAGTTAAGGGACCTTTCGTGAGAATATCATAGAAATTCATAAGTAATTATCAATAAAAACTTATCAATGAAGTTTAAGCTGAATAGTCATATAAAATATGTTTTATAAAAATGACACGTTGATGGCCAGACATCTGTCTCCATTGGTAAGTGGCACTAACTCAGTCAGCTAGTATTCATTTTGACTAAAGCATATATTCTATAAGCAAATGATTTCTTTGACATTCAAAGTCCAGAATAAAAGGAATGAATGTTGCTCAGAAAGGCACCTTATACTTTTGCAATAAACATACACTAACCTGTTCCACAACTGTAATGTCTACCAGTAGGAAGTAAAAGTATAATTGTGTCCAATTATGAACCATAAGAAAAATATGCATTTAAGAAAATTTCTTAGCAACTTGGCATGCCAGGGTGCTAGCTAGATAACCCATTCATCATTGACGTTTGTTTAGGCATTCCCATAAGCATGTAAAATAATGAACTGCATCATAGGAGAATGTTGCTGGGCATAGCATCACAACTTTTATAATTTAAACTAGAAAAGATCACAAAATTCTGTTATTAATACACAACCCTGTGATTTATGACTCAATGTATATAAAATATGGTCTTATATTTTGATGAATGTATACTTATATAAAATAAGATGTTAACAGGTTTCTAGGGGGGTTAGTGAACTATGCTTTAAATAACCTCACCTCAAAAATGATCTGAAAAGCTGACAACAGCTTTGTTATGGTTTTGTTAATGAAACAGTTTCAAGTAAGTAAAAATGATCTATGCATTACACTACTAGAGATCTAAGAAACTGGTTGAAGGTAGGGATTGGGCAGCAGAGTGACATAAAAGAAACTACTCAAAAAAGAAAAAAAAATCATCAGGCAACCATGCTAACACCCTTATTCGGAAGTGAGAGAATTAGAAGATGAACAATAAAAAAAAAAGTCAGTAGAAGTAGATCACAGTTAATTACTTAGGAAGAAAAAAATACAATGATTGTAACAACAGATGCATCAAAACACGCATGAAGCCACAACAATGGCCTGCTCAGTTCCCTTCTACGCAGTAGAGAACAGGAGGTAAAGTCAGCCCACATGAAAGAACATACCACAGCTAAAAAGGGTCACAGCTTCAAACTCAGTTACTTTTCATGAATGGTAAAATGTTAAGTACAGACTAAACAAGAGGCTGTTTAAATTTGTATCATCAGTTTCCTTGGAAATATATGAAAGAACCTTGTAGAAAAAAGTATTTATGCAGTAGGCAGCAATAGGAGGAATTTCTAGAAATATCTATATTATGTAAGTACAGGATACAGGAAATACATAATTATGTTTCAGAACCTGGCATTTTGTGTGGTGAGTTTTAAGGCATAAAAGGAAAAGTTTCCAGATAATATTCCTTTCCCATGGATGCCTGAGTCAAAATATCTGGACTGGTGATAAACCAGCAGGACTCATGGTACATGTGGTGTCTAGAGCCACAAAGGTTACTGAATTCTGTGACCATTTACATAGCATGCCAAACACTTGCTGAGAGAGTAACCACAGATTAGTTTTTCTCTTTTTGCCTAGTGAAACTGATATGAATTGCCAGTATACAGTCTTGCCTTAGAGAATGTGTATTCTTTTAAATAAGAAGAGTAAAGACTGATATACCCTTCCACCCACCCAAATCAACCAAATGAATGCTTTTCATGTCTGGGATGTAAGAGATGCACTTCCACCTATACCTCCAGAAAAACCAGTTAAGATTTTGCCTGTTATATGTACAAAGAGCCAGGAGGAACTGAAAGGCATTAAATAGGGACCTAGTCAAACTAGAAACTTTAAGGATCCAAAAAAGACTATGGTGAAGGTGCTGTTGGAGAAAGCTCACTGACTAGCTGGAGTTATTACTGTTCTTTCAACAGGAGCAAACCTTTAATCCGTCAATGTCAAAAAAACTACGGAATATTAAATTTAGTCCAGAGAGAAGATTAGGCATCCTTCTCCGTTTCCTTGTGGATATGGTGTAAAAGAAAGGCAGCTAAAATCAAGTTCAGAAGTTCATAGGCTTATTATATTATATGTGTGATATCTTGGACTATCTTAATATCACTTGTTATATCAAGAACCAAGAGGTTTGAAAATAAAAGTAAATAGAAAATCTATAGATAGTAATTTGAAAATTATAGGCATGGGAAAAATAAACACTTAAAGACAACTAACAAAAAGAGTCCACCAATTATGTATTATCATGTGTTACGCTATTTATTGTCTACCTTGAGATGTGACTATTCTGCAAATCCTTTGTGGTCCACACGCTTTCACCAACCAAAGAGCTAAACGTGTTCTCTGATAAAAATCTGAGGAATATAGATGAGTTTCCCCCTCTTTTCTATAATCTGTCTACTGAATGATTTTGCATCAATGTATTTGAAGAGTATCTTTTTATCCCTTTGTTATAAATCTTCATGAAACTGCTTCCAAATTGTAACATAGTATTTGGTCACAGTTACTAATATTTGCTCGGAAATAAATTATTTCTTATCCTCTTTAGAGTGAGAATTTTGACTTTTTGCATAGATTGTGGACAGATTATGGTGATTCCTGGAATATGCTTGATTGCATGCTCATGTAAATGTCTAATGGTCATATTATTCACAATACAATTGTACTATTTCATTGGGACTGATTTATGAATGTGGGCTATGGAAATCTGCTCTTTCATATTTAAACCAAAAAATGAAAAAAGTATATGCTTCCAAGAATTTGATTTATGATTTAGTCACAAAAGGAGTTTGATAAATATCAGCATGTCTATCTCTATGCACACTGGCCTGGATCTCTAAGTCTCTTCAAATTTACATGAGATGCTTTGCAGTCTTAGATTGCTATTTTGTGTCAATTTTCAAGTAAACTTCTGGACTGCTCTTTCAACAGGATTGGCCTATCAAAGTCACTCTTAGACATCCCTTTAAGCTTTAGAATGTGTACTAAGTTCATTAGTCTCACATCTGAAGCCTTCTTTCAGGCTCTTTCAGCTTCCAATTCCTCTGCATACTCACTGAGCTTTTTTAATTGCTCTGCTGTAACACTGTTCTACCCAGGTTTAAATTTAAAGTCAAACCTGTATCTGATTTAGTTCAACAATGGATTTTCTTTAGTAAGAAAAGATAACTAGTGAAAGTGGTTTAAAAAGCAATCAAGTAGATGGAATTCAGTATAAAGTACCATTGTTGGCATTTGATAGAAATAGAAGTGCAATAGAAAAAAAATACTTGAAGTTCTTTTGATAAAGATTGATGAAAAAGGTAAAATGAAGGATTTCAAAGTGTATTTATAAAGAATAAGATATGCAAATGACAATCAAAACATGTAACTATTCATTCACTCATCTCCAGTGGCTAGTGTTTAGGAAATATAAAAATAGAATATAATTGGAAGATTAAAATGTCATAAAAGAAACAATCCCTCTGAATTTTAAAGTACAGATATAAGAAAATATTTTCTAAATATTTTTTTCCAGACAAGGGAGTAAATGACTGTACTTCCCCTACAGGGGAGTTACAATGAACAGTTTAAGAAAACCTGGGCTCCAAGAGCTGTATGAGAAACAAGCAAACAATACACTTTACTTGGTGGGCATATAGCTTACTGATACACAACTTTCCCAGGTCCAAACTGATGTTTTGTTGAACAAAGTACAGCGTGGCAAGAAATTGTCCCTTAGCAGTCCCTGCTGAGGCATCACCCACTGGAGTACCAGCCATAAAACAGGTCTAGTGTAAAATTAAGTTTATTTTGGGGCATGAGAAGGGGTGGTTGAGAAGAGAATAGAGGCAAAGAAAGGTAGGGGACAGAGAAGAGAGAGAGAGAGAGAGAGAGAGAGAGAGAGAGAGAGAGAGAGAGACAGAGAGAGAGAGA
>NW_021604705.1:3638495-3649842 GCF_004785775.1 Grammomys surdaster
AGAGAGAGACAGAGACAGAGAGAGAGAGAGAGAGAGAGAGAGAGAGATTGAGATAGAAGCTGGGAGAGAGAGATTGAGAGTCTGTGTGTGTGTGTGTGTGTGTGTGTGTGTGTGAGAGAGAGAGAGAGAGAGAGAGAGAGAGAGAGAGAGAGAGAGGAGATCAAACAGTCCTTTTATAGCAAGCCAGGCTCCTACCTGGCTGTTGCTAGGTAACAGTTGAGCAGAGCTTAGAAGAAATACTAGAATAAACACTGTTATAAAAACAAACAAACAAACAAACAAATACCCCTCAAAACATTGTCTAATTGCAAAGTGAGTGAAATACACTGGTTATGATGTATATTTTGAAGCATATCAAGATCCCTTAAAGACACATGAGCAAAGCACAGGTTTTTGACAAAATATTGGAATTAGTAAATAAATAGTGATGTATCAGTTCAGTAACTGTAAGTGATAGACCAGTGTCTTTTCTAAAATAGCTATATGTAGGAAATAAGAAATAAATAAGGAATCTTGGTTTTAAATTATATTTTTAAAGCATCTAAAATTATTTTTATAAAAATGGTTTGCTAATATACATCAAAAATAAACACTTTGTAAGAAGCTAACACCCTAGCCTTACAGTAGTAAGCTAATTTTAAATAATCAGATACATGAAGAATATTCATGTAGCTGGGTATCATACAACTATAAAAAGTACAACAAAAGTATAAAAGTACAAATGAATGAACTAAAATATTAGAGTATTTATATTGAAAAACAACAACAAATAAAACAACTCAAGAACACACATATATTTTTATGTATATAAAGTTCAGAATAGCCCAAATAAACTTTAAAAGAAACAATAGTTGAAACACTACAAGGAAGGTATTCACCTGTACTTTCTTTTGACTATCCTAGATAAAGTCACTTTTTTTTTTTTTTTTTTTTTTTTTTGGTTTTTCGAGACAGGGTTTCTCTGTATAGCCCTGGCTGTCCTGGAACTCAGAAATCCGCCTGCCTCTGCCTCCCAAGTGCTGGGATTAAAGGCGTGCGCCACCACTGCCCGACGATAAAGTCAAGTTTTATTGTAATGAAGTTTCTGTAGTTTGAACTAATGCCTAACATGTCATTCACTGACTAGTTTGAACACTAACAGAAAGAAAGAAAATATTAGTGATAGTGTAGAGAAACTACCAAACTACTCCATGAAATGTTTATGTGGATCAAATTGTCATGGCCATCTTTAGGGTAAGGGACAGAGAGAAGAGCAAGGACACTAACACTACTTTTCTGGTAAACAGAAACCCCCTTCAGACTTGTTTGCCTGATAACAATTCTTCTGTTTATCTGAACAAAGCCTTTTTGTTTAGGACATTTTCACCAGGACTGACTTTCTTTTTTTGTGGGTTAAAAGGTCAGGGGTCTTTGAACTTAAAAAAATGACATTAAGATAGCAAGAAAAAAAATAATTGTATAATGTGGCAAATATAAAAACAGAAGAAACATAGTTGATTCATACTTAAATTTTATTAATTACATCATATTGAAAAAACGTTCCATTTAAAAGAAAATATTGTTGAAGGTATTTATTTTGAAGACATGAAAGTTATAAGATTCAAGTGAAATTTGAAGACAAAAAAGGTTAATTCTTAAACAAAATGAAGATATATTTTACAAATAAAAGATGATAAAACACCCATTTATATTGAACATTAACCACTATACTTCTCTATATAGTCAAGCTGTTGAAGAAAAAGCCAATACAACGTTTAAGGATAATGATAATGGAAAGAATTACTTTAAAGGAGATACATTTACTATCAATTAATATGGTCACTAAACAATGCTCTATTCACATAATTCATTGAATCCTCCACATTCAGAACCTAACTTGTTTAATAAAAGTGGCCTTGAAAAGTAGAGAGGAATGACCAGTTAAAGTTGGCCTGTCAGTTTCTACAAGATATGGGCAAAGTGACATTGGGTCATATTTTTCTCATCAAGACAGATATCAATATCAAATATAATATTTGTTTGTAAAAAGTCAAGTATGTATAGGATGTAAGAAAGAAAAATGGTGTCATGAAATTGATGCAAGAGGTTTTCTAAATCTGGGGCAAAAATCTGTATAAAAAAGAAATATTGTAACAAAATCTAGCACTTAAGTTTATGAAAAAAATTTTGAGACATGATAAGTATAAGATTTTCAATGACAAGAGATCAGAACACACATGAATCAAGCATACTCCTATGGTACACATGTAAAATTAGATTTGAAATAACATGGTTGCTAAGGTTGAGTAAAATCCCTCAGCAGTTGTATTGACACAGACACTTTAAACAGGTATTTGTACACTTCTACAAGACCTAAGTAAGAAAAGTGAGAACATAACCATCTTGGCAGTGATTTGGATATGCTAAACACCTGTGAAGGACTAGACCCCACGGACAGTTGGAGTAATCACACCTTGAGTGACAGTTTATGCAAAGCTCTTTCCTTCCACCTGAAACCATCAAATCTCTTCTTTGCAATCCTAAAGCACAAGAAAGCATGAAATGATATGTTTCAGTCCCTGAAAGAATACAATTGTCAACATACATTATTATAAACCAGGCACAATGATCTTGTTAACCAGAGCTAATAAGGATAAAATTTGTGCTTCAGCAGTCCTAACAAGTCAGGTTCAGCTGCCTGTCACCAGCTATCTAATTAAAAATACAATCAATAGTGTAAAACAGAAAAGGATTTATTTAATGTGGACAATAGTAGAAAAAAGAGCAAACAGGTGCATTGACGCTACTCCAAAGTCCATATTCAGGGTCCTAACATGAAGGTAGGATTCAAGTAGAAGAAAAAGCTTTTTATTTATGTCTGTATTTTGTCTGCATGCAAAATTCTCTAACATCTGTGCACCTACTATATTTTGAGGCTAGAAGAAGGGGTTGGCTTCTTTGAAACCGAAGTTACAGATGGTTTTGAGCTGCTATGTTGGTACCAGGAGTAAAACCTGGATCCTTTGGAAGAGCACACAGTGTTCTTAAACAGTGAGCAATCTCTCCAGCCCTGTTTTCTAGCTTTTAATGTTTTCCTGTTTTGTGTTTTAACATCTTGACGATAATACATTGTGGAGATATTCTGTTCTGGTCTGGCCTAGCTGACCTTCTGAATGCCACTTGTATTTGAATATTCATTTATTTTCCAGATTTGAGAAAAATTTGGTTATAATTTTATTGAACAAATTATCTAACCTTTCTACTTTATTGCAGGTCCTTCTTTTACCATGAGGATTCTTAGACTTATCCTCAAGAATATTCCAGAGTTTTTTTTTTTTAATCATATTTACTGTCATTTTCTGGATTTGTCTTTACTATTGTCTGAACCTTGTCTTAGATCCTTGAACTTCATTCTTCTGCTACATCAGTATCTTAATGTGCCTTTTCTTTGCATATTTTAAACTCTTGTCTTTTGATTCTATTTCAGAATCTCTATTTGAACTTTTTTCACAGTCTTTTTTTTTTTTTTTTTTTTTTTTTTGGTTTTTTGAGACAGGGTTTCTCTGTATAGCCCTGGCTGTCCTGGAACTCACTCTGTAGACCAGGCTGGCCTGGAACTCAGAAATCCGCCTGCCTCTGCCTCCCAAGTGCTGGGATTAGAGACGTGTGCCACCACAGCCCGGCTTTTTTTCATAGTCTTAATCACTGAATTTTTCTTCCTTATTTTTGAGTCTCTTGTAGGAGTATTCTTTTGTCATTTAGTAACACTTGTTTCAAGGCCCTACTTCCTTCATCTGCATATTTGAGTCTTTTATGTAGCCATTTGTAGGACCCTGAAGGGCTGCTATGCCCTGGCTGAACCTTTCCTGTGCTGCTGTCTACTAAGTAACATTCTGCGCTTCCTCTAGGATCAAAACATCCTGACTAATACATGGTGCCCCAGGAAGGGAATTTACACTTGACATCCCATTGCCCCCAGTTGAGTTCCTGTTTTTTCCATAGTTTGTATTTTTCCTTCCCTGGCTTGGTGTATATATATTGAACCTGCCCAGTAAAAGTTCTGGCATTCTTTCATAACAGATGACCAGAGTCTGAGTCTTTCTTTAGTTCTCCCAGGCCCACACCGGAGCTCAGTACTGCAGGCAGCACTGGAGCTGTCAGCCATTGATCCTTTTCTTGAGTAGGATATTTTCTCTGACTTCTCAGTCATCTCATCTCATCATCTTTGATTTTTAGCAATGAGAAGTTATAAGCTTGTGGAGTTGTTCTAGTAGATTGTTGTTAGCCTCTTGTATAGTTATTATTTTGTTTGGCATATCTGTTAGAGTAGATATATCCTGTAGCTTTTATTCCACCTACATCTACTACTTTATTTTATCTTATATATGTGAGTCCTTCTAATGAGGTATCCTCACTTGGATTTGTGTTTCTCACTTCGGTGTAAGTGGGATAAGCTGACTAAAGAAAGAGATATAGTGACCTAGCCTTAGCCCTGATATTAACAACCAGAAGGAGGAACAGAGAGAGGAGCAGGAAGAGGAGCAGGAAGAGGAGGAGGAGAAAAAGAAGAACTAATATACTTTATTTTGTTTTGATATCAGACTAGTGATAAGGGCAGAAAATTGAATAGGGATATCTTTGTAAAGTGAAGAGTATCAGTGTTTTAATGCAGAAAGAGGAGAATAAGAAAATGAGGAAAGAAGTATTAAGAATGAGAAGAAAATGATATGGGTTAGAGTTACGAGATGTGTTAGAGACAATAGTGCATAATAAGTATAGAAGAAGAATGGGCACAAGTGCCTGTTCCAGTCAGAAATCAGATACAACTAATCCATGCAAATAGAAAATATAAATAATACAAATTAAAGATAAAATAAGCAGAAGAAATTATGTTGCCTGACTTTAAACCACAGCACAAAGCTGTAGCATTTAGAAATATATGATATTGGCAAAAATTTGACCTGTAACTAATGGAACAAAAGGGTTCAATATATACATCTAAAATAAATCGCTTTTAACAACTATGTCAGGAATATTCATTGATGAAAATACCATCATTTCAATAAACTGTGGTTGGAAATGGGGATCCCTATGCAGAGGATAGAAAACAGAGTCAAGTGTCCTATTAGTTAGGAAAATGAACACAGATGGATTAAAGACTTAATGGTCATCCTCAAACAATTAAATTTAAAAAAGAACAGAACAGGGAAATGCTGTTAGACATGGAAATGGCCACACATAATTTGTATAAGACTCAACGTCCTAAGAAATAATTGAGATTATATTAGAGTATAACAAAGCTTCACACCATGAAAGAAACAGCAATAGGAGTAAAGAGACAAAGTATCAAATAGAAACATTTTGCTCTGAAGGGCCCTTTTCATCCCATTTTGTCTCCACTCAGAAACTAGGCCATAAATCATTTGCTACCTATCCGAAGTATAAGGTACTTTGCAACTGTAGCTGATATTCCTGTCTTGGTTTTCCTGAGGTGAGAAGCTGCAGTCTCTGGTTTAGCACCTCATAGTAAAACAGCAGAAGGCCAGGTAAGGTAGGCTTTGGGGCAGGAATTGTGTGGACCCTAAATTGAAGGATTTAGAAGAAAAGAGTAGTGAGACATGCCTGTGTTCTTTGTTCTCAGCACTTGTACACTTTCAGAGTGTGTGATCACATTGTAAAATGTTATATAAAAGATTGCACATAAATTCAGGACATAAATAGAGTAAGAGGTTTATAACAGCAAATGCCTACATGCTTATCAATAGAAGTAATCATCTGGCTAAGCATTCATCATTTGTTACTAGCTTACAGATTCATGGATAGTTTAAACCATAATGAAATTGTCCTTAAAAATTTTGTATAGATGAACCCAGTCAATATTTTATCACTTATCCTTGCACCAGTGACCTATATCTTTAGCTCTGTCTTTATGATTTTTGATTAATGATTTTATAACCCTTTGGAATGTGCTCTAGGTTTTAGAAGTCTGTTGTTATCTCAGAAGAAATTAAGCAATTCTGTTATAAAAGGGGCTCAAATGTCTGTGTTATCATTCTGAAGCAGTGTGGTGACCCTAGCATGCTGGCTGTTTCTGCAGAATAAAAGTTCTTTGTTTTTGTAATATTATGGCATGCAGCTTAGACAGGCAACATGAGACTGGCTGGTTCCACAGGAGGGTTTTTTTCAGGGTGGAGGGTGAGAGGGGGGAGAAGATGGCGGGGGGAAGAAGAGAAGAAAGCAAGGTCGGGGAAGTTTCAACAATTTGTACTATGTAGCTTTTTCCCAGGTACAGGTGAGGTAGCCAGGTGAATTGTGGGAGTGTTATCTTGGTTGCCTTGGCAACGATGTAGAAGTTGCCTGGTGCCTGAATGTGACATCACTAAGTTCGGAATTATACTAACAGTTTTTCCACACTATTTGAGTCTAGTGTCTTGCTTCAGCTATTTTTGAACTCTAATAGTACACTATATATCAGACAAGAGTTTAGTATTAGGAATAAATTAACAATTTCAGAAAACAATTAATAACTGACTATACATTGACATAGATGTTTCTTATAAGAAGACACACAAAGAGCCAGAAGGTACATGAAAAGAAAAATCTTTAGAAGCACTAATTATTAGAGAAATTCAAATCAAATCATAATGATGCCACATCACTTCAGTAAGAATGGCTGTTTTCAAAAAAACAATAGATAGCAAGTACTGGCAAGTATTTGAATAAAGAAAACCTTTATAAAATGTTGATGCGAATTCAAATTAGTACAGTCATTAGGAAGAGCAATATGAAGAATCCTGAAGAACTCAGCAGAAGCAGAACTATCTCATGTAGCAGTTACACTGCTGGGCATATATCCAAAGGAGTCAAAATCAGTGTGTGAAAGACTTGAGTGCATATCCACATTCATAGCTGCATTGTCCTAATAGCTAAGAAATGAAAACAATAAAAGTCATCACCTGAGGAAAGGATAGAGAAAATGTGGTATATGTACACAGTGGAATACTGTTACTATTCAATGGGAAAAAAACCAATAAACTCCTGCCATAGAATGAACTGGAGATTCACCTTGCAGAGAGGGGAAACCTAAAAAGGAAGCTTACAGAATCTCAGCACATCTTGGTCTTTCCTGAAAGTAAGAAGAACAGGAAAGAATGAGAAAAGGTTCATCATGATCGCAAATGACATGAAGGAGCAAGCTGTGTGTGTGTTTGCAGAGGATGACTACGTATAAGAACAGTGTCTTAAAAATGCTTGAGCAGAACCAGCAATATAGATCAGTGGGAAAAGGCACTTGCCTCCCATGCTGAAGACTTGAGTGTTCAATCCCCTTCTCTCCATTGGACTATTTTTTAATCCCTTAAATTTACAGGTGAGCTGTGACAAGAGGTCTCCCTTATAAGTCCACAAATTAAACATATAAAAGTGTAATAAATTGATATTAACAGAAAAGTAGAATAAAATATGCTAAATATTTGTAGATTCAAAAGGTAATGTGTTTGAGCAGATGGATATGTTTCACCTGATTACATGCTATGAAATACATCCACTGAACTGGTACACAGTACATCATCAATGTTCAAAATCATACATTTCAGTAAAAATGTTAATGATAAAATACGCAAATTGACAGTTACAAAAATTAAAACATATTTTTGGTAGCATACCATTAAGACTTTATCATTATTTCTGGTAAGGAAAGACAAAATTTACCGTAAAAAAAGAAACTGTTCAAAAAAGGAAAACATGTAATCATTACACATGTACATACACATGAAACTGAAAATATATAAAACATCTTAAACTCTGATGTTCTGATCGTAATAATAGCAACATCTTGAAAAAATTAAAACTATCCAATACCTTATAGATAAACATTTCATGAGCTAATTATATAGATTCCACGAAGCCAAAAATACAATATAAAAAAAACCAAATAATATAATATAATTATACTCAACATCAGTAATAAATCTCATTAACACAATAATATTGAGAAACAGAATCCAGGTGTATTTAGTATTTTTTTATAGAAAAAATTTCAAAGCTGTCAAAACAAGTTGATTTTATAAATAAATTACAAAATTCAGGGTAGTAACTGCTTTTTGCTAGCAGTTGGTAGCAGGAGAGGAGAGAGACAAGAATTGTAGTGAGGTAGAGGGGTAGTTCTACTAGGTAAAGAGAAAGTGGGTTTGCATATATATTACACAAATATATATAAAAACATATACTGTGGATAAGAATGAATAACTTAATTTCTCTCTGCCTGCTAGTATGGATCAGGATATTAAGCTGTTAGCTAGTGTTCTTGTACCATGCCCCTCTGCTTCCTGTCGTGATGATCATGGAACAAGCCTTGAAACCTGTAAGCAAGCTTTCTTTTCTAGGAGAATGCTTAAAGGCTTTCTTTCATAGGAGAGGTCTTGGTCATGATGTCTTTTCACAGGAAAAGAACAGGGACTAAGACATAAGTATGTACACCTATTATATGGTAACTTACACAAACATATGTAGGAAGTAAGATAGAGGAAGGATCATTTGCTCCCCTTAAAGGTAGCACTTCCTGAAAACACTAAACATATGCATAGGCTTAGCTTTCTCTTAAGTTGGTGACTGTGGTTCTGAGAAGACTCACATAAATTTTAATTGTGTTTACTTCTAACATATTTAGTTTTTTTTCTTTCCTTTATTCTCTATTGTAATATTCAAAGATTAATTTTTAGGTATTTTTATTCTATGTATAAATACAGGTTAGCTTGAAAATTCTCTGAACAATTACGTATTTCCATGTTTAGCATTATTTTACAATTCTTGACTCATGTTCATAAAAGTGTCAATGAAAAATGAAGACTCAGAATATATATCATGACAATTTCAATTACTATAAAGAAAGAAATAACTACTATACTACAGTGTTAGTGATTCCCAAATTTTATTATAGAAGATGTAGTATCTTAATATTTTTCAGATTGTCCTGCCTAGTCTTTTAACAATTTGACACTAGCTAAAGTTATCTGAAAGGAGGGTTTCTCAATTGAGAAAATGCTTGCATAAGTGACAATTGTAGGACATTTTATTGATTACTGATTGATGGGGAAGGGCCCAGGCCATTGTGGGTGGTACTCTCTCTGGGATGGTGGTCCTGGGTTCTATAAGAAAGCAGACTGAGCAAGACAGTAAAAAGCACCCTCTCTATGGCGCCTGGATCAGCCCCTGCCTCCAGTTTCCTCTCTAGTTTGAGTTCCTGCTCTGGCTTTCTTTAATGATGGATTACAATGATGAAGGGTAAGCCAAGTGTAAACCCTTTTCCTTCCAACTTGCTGTTTGGTTATAGTGTTATATCACAGAAATAGAAACTCCAATTAATTCACAGATTATATAATGTAAAAGAATGTAACTATATTAACAAAGTATTTCATCATTAGTACAAATGCAAAGTAAATAAAATTTGCTATATTTTAGAAGACACTTTTGCTTACATACTCCTTAACACTGCAGAGAAGATATGTAGCATCAGCAGGCAGAACAAATGAATACAATTTGATTCAGCTTTACTGTACTGTCTTCATTTTGTCTATTAGCCTGTGGTATACTCCTGATAATTGATTCTATATTCAGATGGTGCTTTCTGTCTTTATATCTTTAGATATTTGATTTGGTTAAGAATGAACATTGAGTATTTGGTGGGTGAGGTTATCATTAGTACTTCATTGGCATTTTCAGTGATGTGGTTAAGAAAAATACAGAGACATGCAATAGACCTGCAGTAAAATGCAGGCAGTGCTATTTCCCCAAATAGTAAGACTTTTGGCATATGCTCTCAATTATTCTGGAAACCAGGAAAATAATTTTCACTTTAGCTTTTGAACTGAACTAGCATAGTCATCCATGGAAAAAATATATATATATCACGCAAAAGCCTTAGGGAAAGGCTTCCATTTGGGTTCAGAGCTGTCACTCTTCTATTCAGGCTTCAGAAGTGCCCGTCTTTCTTTGTTCCGCAAGAGGCTTACTGGAAGCATGGCACACTGTGTCAACTGCAGGAAAATCCTTTATCAGAACATCCTTTTGAAACTGTCATTGAACTGCAAGGACCTGAGGAGTGATAAGCATTAATAAAACCCTGTCCCTTTTATCCCTTCTGCAGTTCAGATTTATTGCTGGATTCTTTATCTAAACTTGGGTTTTAAAGTCTAGACAAATGCAATTCTTACCTTTAAAAGTACTGTTTAACCCAGCTTGTAGTGAGATGTGTCAGTTTTGTTTTAATCTTTTAGTTCTTGGATTAATCGATATTTTCTTGTGACTTTGAGCAGTAATTGGAAAGTTCAGTATCATTTGTTAAAATGTATCCTTTATGAAACAGATTATTAAAAAGGGAATGATAAGTAGCTAAGTTGTGACTCTACATTGTAGGTAAAATTGCTTTTTTATATTTGAATAGCACAAGCATATACACATTTGTGGGCACACTGATACTAAGTAAAAATAAACTGTGAAATGTCTATGGATGATGCTTAAACAGGTAGAAATCATTTTTAATTATTTTGCTATATGAACTTTCAAAATTGTAGCATCTTTATTTTATTCAATATCCTTGTGTTCTACATACCTCAAATATAATAGATATACATTTAATTGGTTATGTGTGTATGTCACACAATTTGACACACACACATCAGATTCCGGGCAGCAGCTCTGCACCCAATCTCACAAAACCTAGAGGAAGCAGGCCTCCCAGGAGCTCTAACCTGGACAGCATCTTAGGAAAAGAGACAGCAACACCAGCCCCAAACAAGGAGTAAATGGGACCCAGGAATTCTTTCCTGGACTGGAGCACTGGTTCCTTCTGTTCTGGGCCTGAGCACTGAACAGATCTTGGGCCCCAGCTCTAACCCCAGTAGTGACACCCACCCCACACAGTTTTGAAACAACCAAGATAATAGGAAAGACAGGCTCCAGTAAGAGACATGGCAGGTAGCAATAAGGAGATCCAGATGGCGAAAGGTAAGTACAAGAACATAAACATCAGCAACCCAGGGTACGTGGCATCATTAGAACCTAGTTCTCCCACACTAGAAAGTCCTGAATTCTACATATCACCATGAAAGCAAGATTCAGATTTATAATCACTTCTAATGATGATGATAGAGGACTTTAAGAAGGACATAAATAACACTCTCAAATAATTTGAGGAGAACACAGGTAAACAGGTAGAAGTTCTTAAAGAGGAAACACAGTAATCCCTTAAAGAATTGTAAGAGAACACAACCAAACAGGTGAAGGAATTAAACAAATCTATCCAGGACATAAAAATTGAAGTAGACACACACACACACACACACACACACACA
The DNA here is from genome assembly GCF_004785775.1 of Grammomys surdaster. Lineage (NCBI taxonomy): Eukaryota > Metazoa > Chordata > Mammalia > Rodentia > Muridae > Grammomys > Grammomys surdaster. The sequence continues at coordinate 3,649,826 of NW_021604705.1, forward strand.
CACACACACACATATAT
>NW_021604705.1:3649942-3674670 GCF_004785775.1 Grammomys surdaster
ATATATATATATATATATATATATATATATATATATGTAATTTGCTTTTCAAATTCATGAAATATTGAAGGTTTGGTTTAATAGAATGATTTCAATTGTTCCTAAAATGTTATAAAATAATGCTAAAATGTATTATGAAAATATTTTCTCATTCCTAGCAGGTGATTTTACATATGAAACCTTAATTATGCATAATTATAAAAAGAATAATCATACTAACTATTATATTATTGTGGTGGATAGCAAATTATTCATTAGCTGGAAGACCCACCATCCAGTTTTATATTTTATTTCTAAATACCCATTCAGTTTTTCTCTGTATCAGACTAAGGATTAAGACTTTGAACTCTCTTGTTTCTAATTTATATGACAAGTCATTCAAATCGAAGTCAGAATATGCTGTGATTTTAGTAGGCTTTAAAAGATGAATTATGTATGCTCAGTGTTTTTACAAGTTTACCTCTGTGTGCTTTGGAGTCCTTTTTTTCCCCACATGCCACTTTTATGGATTCTCTGGGAGTTTCACATTATTCCTCACAATCACAACCCTTTCTCAGTTCCCACATGTCCAGACCTTTCCTGTGACCTCCTGCCTCCAAAAGAAGGAAGAAAAAAAAAACAGAAAACCAAGACCCCAAAAGAAGTATACTTGGTGATATTGATACACTCACTTGTACATGGTCAAACTCTCAGTGGTCTGCTCCTTAAATATAAATGTGTCCTTACCACCCCCACCCCCATCAGAAGCCATCAACTGTGGAGAACTATTCTTAGGCATCTCTGTAACATGCTTAAATAATTCTCTTCTGTGATTTATTGTCGAGATTCTTACTTTTTGTTTGTTGTTGTGGTGGTGGTTTTTTAAGGAGAATGGGTAGGGAGTGTCACAGATACCTTCCATATCTCTCAACTATTTGTCTGCAGTAATCAATACCACAGCAGATGTAGCTTCCTTGCTCTTCACAATCATTGGGAGCATGGAAAATGAGCCTACACATGGATTCTGGTGACAACACCAACCATGATCACAGACCCAGACAAGGCCATTGGAGGCTACCTGGATTACAAACATTAGCATGGATCCTGGCAGCAGCAAAGCCCACAGACATCAACTTGGGTTCAGGTTGCTGCATGGCCTTGGAGATAACAAGGACCATGGCCATCAACAGAGACTCCCCAACTGCAGTCAGGCCTTGGACCCAGATGTGCCCCTCAATGGCAGTGTGGGCATCAACAATTACCATAACCCCAGGTGGTACCACAGGCCATTTAATGTGCCCTCCTCCCAGCCTTAAGCAGGCTGAAAAGACCATATTTACCACAATAGACCTAATAATAGGACCTTGGCTGCAGGTGCAACTTCCTATAGGAATTTAGGAGAATAGATTGCCTGCTGAGCTTGCTATGTGACATAATCTGGCTGAAACAAAGGACGGGTTGGAATATTAAACTTTGAGACTTGATCAGAAAACTTTGTCTTGGCTTCATGATTCTCTCGCCTCTCTGTCCTTTCTTCATTTCCAGCCTCCCTTTCATGTGAGCCCTGTTCTTCTGGCCTCAGGCAGCTACAATTTAAATCAGTATTGGCCTCAACAGTAGCATGATTTACATTGTTTACATGGTTTATATGATTCAGGTTTCAGCACAGATTACAAACATTTGTATGGTCATCAGTGGTAATGTCTGCCACAAACATCATCTGAGTCCCCAGCTGGTCACAACCAGGTAGGGAGCAGGCAACCATGTATATGGCTGGCTTGCCCAGATGCTGCCTCTTCTGCCAGGTGCCCAACCCAGAACCTTGGAATCATCTTTGCCTTCTAGTTTTTAGTCTGTATTCGAGGGGGCATGGGAGATATGTGTGTATTTATTTGTTTGTGTTTTTGTTAGACATCCGCATGCAGCTTAGGACAGACCACACCAGACCAAACGGTTCTGGGGGGGTATTCAGGAGATATCACAAAGATGGGGGGAGAGAAATAGAAGAAGATGGAGGAAGAGAGCGAGGTCAGGGAGTTCTGCCTGTTTTATATGGGCAGTAACTTAGCCTCTCCCATGTAAAGGTGAGGTAGCCAAGTGGATTCTGGAAGTGTATGGCAGTTGCCTTGGCAGTGATGTGGGGGTCGCCTAGATGTGATGTCACTGGGTTTGGACCCTAATACCAACATACCTCCCTTTTTCTTACTAGAAAAAGAAGAAAAAAGAGGGAGAGGAAGCCAATGGTGAAAGGGGAGTTGGGGCACAGTGTCTCTTAAACTACTTCCTGCTGTGTAGGGGCTAAGTCTGTTGTGAAGAGTAGCTGGCTTTCACCATCAGTGTCTACTCCATAGATGTGTGAATCAGGTTCCTTTATGAACAGCAGCTGGTAATCCTGTAACAGGAACTGATTAATAGTTTGGTTAGAAATAATAACACCAAGAGGATGACTAAAGGGTTTTACCAAAGAGAGTATCTGCTTTTTATATGGGTTTTTAAAAATCTCAGAATTGGAGGTCTCATATTCCTTAAAAATGGCATTCTTCTTGGAGAAACCAGCGAAGACCATCTTTAGCTTTCAGATCATCTGGCCCCTGTCGGTTCCGAAGCACCACAGCTGGAATCCCGTGGATCTTGTATGTAGAAAAGAGTGTCTTGCGGTGTTGATAGAAGAAATGGTTGGTCCATGATCCTAGCATATATATCTGACAAGACCAATATGGGTAGCCCCCATAAACATCTGGCCAGTTTCTACAATAATCTTCTATCTGGTCAAAGAGAAAGCAAGTGTAGAGAACATAATATTTAGATGGAATAACAGATATAGGGATGATAGCAATTTGGATTGGTTCTTGACATCTGGCTATGGAGCAGTTTTCTGACCCTGTTTGGAAAGACTTTGTTATCTGTGGGGGGTCTCTTGAACCTCGAATCTCCAGATATAAGGGCTGACCTGGATAGAAACAAACAGCAGGGTGAGGACAAGAAACACATGTCTAGTCCAGTGAGGTCGAGCTTTGCTGTGGAGTCTCATTTTCTGGGATTAAGGAAAAGGTGGGTGATCTCGATGTCCTCTAGAATTTAATAGAGCATGGTCCTGTTAGGGTCAACGTGTATGAAAAAAAGTCAATTTTAGATGGAGGGATGAAAGGCTTGAGGTGAGACAAGTGGACCCAATGAGGGAGTCCTTCAAGTTTAGCAACTGTAGGGGTCACAAGAATTACCCTGAAAGGGCACTGCCATTTGGGAGAGAGGGGTGACAAGCAGTGGACAGGAGACAGTGTGTGGTTGAGGTAGATGGTGGTCAGCAAAGTTCCACAAGAGAGAACCGAAGTAGTAAAATAATGGGGTGAGTAGATGGTCTGGTAGGGGAGAGCATTTAGGTGAAAGGACAGGAGTTAGAACTGGATGTCCATACATGAGTTCAAAGGGTGAGATGAGGAGAGGCTGCTTGGGAAGAGCTCATAGCTTGAAAAGAACCAGAAGGAGGAGTTTTACCCAGTCAAGATGAAGTTCCTGTGACAGCTTGACAAGAGTGGTTTTTAAAGAGTGGTTAGTTCCTTCTACCTTACCTGAAGATTGAGGGTGATAGGGAATATGAAAATGCCAGGGGATGTCCAGGGCCTTAGATAGAATTTGAGAAACTTGGGAAGTAAATTCAGGACCATTTTCTGACTGAAAGGAGGCTGGGACACCAAATCGGGGGATGATCTCTCAGAGGAGGAGATTAGAGACTGTCTAAGCCCTTTTGTTAGTTGTGGGAAAAGCCTCTACCCAGCCTGAGAAGGTGTCCACCAAGACCAGGAGGTACTTGGCACGTTTAACAGCTGGCATGTGGGTAAAGTCAAGTTGCCAGTCAGTTCCAGGAAGGGAACCTCTAGCCTGATGGGTAGGAAAAGGGGTGCTATGATACCTTGAGTTGGGATCTGACATCTGACAGATTTTTCAAGGAGTAGTGATAGATTTTTAAGAAACTTAGTTCCTCAAGAGTAAGCTGTAGGTGGCTCTTAACAAAATAAGACAACACTTGGTTTTTAGGATGAAAGAGTTGGTAAAGATAGGACAGAGTTTGACAAGTGTCAGGGGGTGTAGGTGGGGATGTGGGTTACAGTGTAAGAATGCCCTGGGGAGGGTAAGATGAGTCTAGACCCCCTAAGGGCCACAGCTCTAGCTGCCTCATCAGCTTGGTTGTTTACCTTGGAGAAAACAGAGTCGTCTGTCTGGTGGGATCTGAAGTGGACAATCCCAATAGCTGTGGGGAGATGGGAGGCCTTTAGCATGGCCATAATTTGGTTTGCATTAGTTATTGATCCTCCTTTTGTGGTAAGTAACCCATGCTCCTTTCAGATAGCAACATGGGGCAGGACGATATGGAAAGCATATTTGGAATCTGTGTAGATGTTGAAGGATTGTCCCTGTGCCAACTGGAAGGCACAGGTAAAGTCTATTAGTTCAGCCTGTTGGTTGTTGGTATGAGCAGAAAGGGCCTGGGCCTCCACCATCTTGGTGTCTGACACTATGGCATAGCCAGCTTTCCTGGCCCCTTCATGTAGAAAGGAGCTTCCATCTGTATACCAGGTATAGACAGCTCGTGGCAATGTGCCCTCCTGTATGTGTGAAGGATGAGGTAATATAGTTCCTCTAAGGTTTCAGTGCAGGAGTGAGATAAGGAGTAGTCAGTATTAGGTCGAGAAGATTGGAAATATTAAGAGGTGGGCATGATTGAAAGGTGAAGGTGGATTCTTCTATTAGAGCTACCTGAAGAGAAAGAACCCTGGAGGGAGGTAGAGTCTGTAAACCTTTATAAGTTAGGAGCTGTGACAGGTTGTGAGAAGAGAGGACAGTTATAGGTGTTCACAAGGTTAGTTTCTTTTACTCTCAAATAAGGAGTTCAGCAGCTGCTAAGGTATGAATACAAGGTGCCCATCCCTGGATGGTTAGATCTAGTCTTCTTGACAAGTGTGCTACAGGTGCAAAAGATGGTCCCAGTTGGTGACCTAAGACTCCAAGAGCAAATCCCTCCTTTTCAGTTACATAGTGGGAAAAAGGATGAGTCAGGTCAGGGAGATGTAAGGCTGGGGCCTTAAAGAGATCCTGTTGGAGCCTTTGAAAGGGCTTAGTAACAAGTTTGAGAAGAGGCTCATGGGTGGGGCCTAATGCTTCTTCATATAAGGGATGAGAAAGTAGGGGAAAGGAAGGAACTTAGGAACGCAAAAAGCTAGCCATTCCTAGGAATGATAAAATCTCTTTCATTGTAGAAGTAACAGTTAGAGACTGAATCAGATTCTTTCCATCTAAGGGTGTTTGGGTAATTGTTAGTCCCAAATAGGTGACCTGAGAAGCAGATAGTTGGACATTAGAAGGTGAGATCCTATAGACCTGACTGGAAAGGAAATTTAGAAGACCAGTGGTGTCAGCTTGGCTAATCTCTAGAGAGGGGCTACAAGAGAAGGACATCATCTATGTAGAGTACAATCTTAGATCTAGGGAGAGATAAAGAGAGCAAGTCAGAAGAAAGGGCCTGGTCAAATAGGTGTGGGCTGTCCTGGAATCTCTGAGGTAGAATAGTTCAGGTAAGTTGGGTAGACATCTTATAAATCTGTCTCTGGCTAAGATACCACCTACGGAATTATAATTCCATCGAGGATCCTGGTCAGGAACTGCCTCAGATTCGGTTGGATATGTTTCATCTGTTTGATGAATCTGATCTGCATGCATTTTTACATCTTTCCAAACTCACCTGCATTCATCAGGAAGTAAATTGTTAGTGAGAGTCATATGAACATCATAGAAAGTCAAGCTATAAGGTTGAGTGATGTACTGGAACTCTTTAATAAAGGCAAAAGAATTAGAAGTATAGGAACCCAGTCTGCTCTCTATTTGAGAAAGTTCACTTAGTGAGAAAGGAACATGTACTCTGAAAGATGCTGGTTTAGGTGTCCCTGGAGGAGAAGGAATTGGGGGTTTGCCTGTGGCCTTAGAATGCATGATAGGAGGGGTAAAGTTTGTTGCCAACGCAGGGCACTTAGAGTGGCCTGCAGCTGGCACAGAAGGTGGGGAAGAGTCTGGAGAGGTCGAGCTATTAGACTCTGAGGTATCCTGTGAGACGAAACCGAGGCAGCAGTTTGGGTGTTTGCCGGCATAGAAGCAGGTCTGTGACAGAGGAGAGGATGTTCGTCAGCTGGATCTAAGGTTGTAGTGTCATCTAATACGGGTTGAGTAGGTTTCATGGCTAAGAGAACCTGGGGTGGGGAACAGGAAGAACACATGGAGGGATTAGAGCAAAGGTAGATGAATGCTTGGATATAGGGAACCTCTTTCCATTTACCAGACTGCTGGCAGTATGTATGAAGACCCTTTAAAATGATTGGGTCTAGCATGCCATTAGGTGGCCATTTTAAACCATTATCTAGGGGGTAATGTTTTCAGACCTTATTGCAGAGGTATATCAATTTGGAAGGCCTCAAATCAGGCATTAATTTTAGAGATTTGAGGTTTTTCAGGAGACAACCCAGTGAGGTGTCTAGGGGTGCAGTTGAAAACAATGTAGTGTCCATTGGGTGACGGGGGCTGTTAATGAGCTATTCGTATCGGCATCCCGAAAGAAAAGTTGGTAACGAATCAGGCAAGCAGCCTAGATATCAGGTCATCAAGAAAATATCTAGGGGCTTCAGTGAACTCCCAGAGATCACCAGAAAGCAGTTCGTTCAACCTGGTACCAGGTTTTCCAGCTGCTGCAAGAGCTTGGTGTGTGTGTGGGGGGAGTCTGTTAACAGCTTCTGAGGAGGGGAGTCACCCAAAGGCCAAAGTCTTAAGTCCTAGGTCAGCCAGGAGGCCAGTCATATGGACTGGGGCATTGAAACGCTAACCCCTCAGCCCAAGGAAGGCTGGCCAGGCCCTATCTGGGCATTTAGGGTCCCTCTTGCCAATTGGAAGCTCCTTACCAATTAATATGTCGGTGTGTTTGTGGGCTTATGTAATTTGGTATCAGGGAAGGTAGAACTGTGAGGTTTACGTAGGCCTGTCTGGATGCCTAGCCCACACGGCAGAGCACCACATTGCGAGGGGGGGGCACAGTGGCACAGCTCACGTGGTGGAAGTTTTGTGAGCCTCACAGCAGCAGGTGGAGTTGGTCTGCAGCAGTGGTGGAAATTCACACGGTTGGTGACTGCAGGTAGCAGTAGATGGAGTCCATGTGATAGAGCAGTGGTGGAGTTGGTGGTGTTGGTCCTGCAAGGTCACAGCAGCTGGCAGCTAGAGGAGCCAGCAGCAGCTGCACCGAAGTCACAGTTCCCAAAGTCTTCATTCCCCAGCCCAATGCATCAATGTTTGATGTCCACACACAAGTTAGGACAGACCACACCAGGCCAAATGGTTCCAAGGGAGGGAGATAGGGCAAAGGTAGGGGGAGAGAAATAAAAGAAGATTGAGGAAGAGAGCGAGATCAGGGGGTTCTGCCTGTTTTATATGGGTGATGATGTAGCCTCTCCCAGGTAAAGATGAGGTAGCCAGGTGGATTCTGGGAGTGTATGGCGGTTGCTTTGGCAATGATGTGGAGGTTGCCTAGATGTGATGTCACTAGATTCAGAGCCTGATACCAACAGTTTTTGTTACTGAAACAGTACAATTTCATTTATTTGTTGGTAACCCTAAGACAGTGAATTTACCAGGCTACTGTATAATTTGGAGGACATGTATACCAGGCAAGAAGCTTCTACTCCCAGGCAGATTGATTCTGCTGTTATGCCTGTGTGAATATAGTGGATCCAGTAAGTTTCAGGGTTTTTTGAGCCTGGTAAGTTTCCTGAGGTTCCTGAGACTGGCAAGATGAGTTTTCCCAGCTTTAAGTGACCCCCATGTGTCTCCAGCAGGGGATGTTTCAGTTCATAGAAAATGGCTGCACAGCAGCAATTGTCTCACTATCCTTAATTCCTTGTAACGTATGATAAGTAAAAGTCCATCACAAAAAGTTTGCAATTTGTAAGAATATACGTTTTAGTGTTGTCAATCAGCTTAGAAATATGAACCACTCTCAATTCATGTTGCAAACTTCAGCATCCACTTACTGTCTATCCACCAATCCTGTTTACTCGTTGTTAACTGGGTTAGGAGCTGGATAAGACTATTGAGTACTTCACTCAGTAGCACTATAGGACAGGTGTACACATGAGCATGCAGCAGAATGTACAAGACACTACAGGATCAAGTCAGACAAAATCCAAGCATGGATTAAGGAGAGACTCAGGAAGCCCTGTTCTTAACTGAAGAACCATGGGAATTTATTGTTGATGAAGGAAGGGTGAATCACCTGGTTTCAGGGATGTACTTCCTACTCATGAGAATCTACTCGTGTTCTAGTGCATAGCCCAACACTTATGTACATAGAGCCAACACTGAGTGAACATAGTGGGTTTGATAAAAATATCCCAGGAAACTGGGAAGGAATAGTGATTGGGAAATAAACAGATTTAGATGGAAAGGAATGGGGTATAGATTAGACGAAAACATGCTACCTTCATGTGTGAAATTCTCAAACAATACAAAGAAATATCAAATTAAAAAGCCGAAGAGTTCTATCGCCTCTCAAGTTTCTATCCTTTTGTTGAATGCCCTTTCCTGACTCCTTTCTAAGAAACCACTGACCTGATGTGTCATTATGGTTCTGCCTTTTCTAGAGTTTTCCACTAAACATGACTGAACTAAGCACCATGAGAGTTCCTGTCTTTAGATTTTTTTCCTGAATGTTCTTCCATTCGCCATGCTGTGATGTCTGTTTTGCTTTGTTTTCCTGAATTGTGAATTTACATCTTCTGAGTGACAAAATTTGTTTACCTATTTGCCCTTATTTTAGGTTTGTTACTATTACAGATGATACTGCTGTGAACACTACCATTGAAGTATTTATGTGTAAATGTATTTTCATACCTCTTGAGTAAATATTTAGATGTAGAATTGCTGGGACATGTGCTATGATGTGCATATATCATTTTGCCTTCTCAGTTGCATTTCTAGGAGATTCCATTTGCGCTACAGCAGGATTTCTCAGCAGCAATACTCTTGAAATTTTGTGATGAAAAATTCTTCATTGGGTAAACTTCCTTGTGCAGGTTCTGTGAGTCACAGCATCTTTTTATTCTCATACTGTAAACGTCAAGCAAGGAGAAGTTGCAGGCCTCTCCCCACTTACAGGAGGAATTGCTTCCAGATAATGTCACACACTCCACAGAGGTTTTCTCAAGGAAAAGACTATTGTTCATTATTACTAAGTATGAGGTCATTCATAATTAGACTTCATAGCTGTTTAATTTTACCAGTTATGTGTGAGGAGAGCAATGTATCATTCTGGTGTTTGTCACAGTTTGGGCCTTGCTTTCCAGAATGATGCTTATGGGAGACAGTGGGCAATTTTAAGGAGTATGGCCTAGTGGAAGGTATTTAAATCATTAAGTGCAAATCTTCACATGAAAAGCTTGAACCACATTGAAGCAGTATATAAGTACACACCATTTGATGTTTACAAACAGTTTCTGTCACTTCCGCCAGGAATGGGGTAGGTACAGAGCAAAGGAAAAACAAGAGTAACTTTTTATTTACCATAGCCATGCAGGAGGAATTATTAGAATGAAAAAAACACAAAAACAAATCCTAGGCCTTCTGTGTAGAGAAGGGTGCCAATGGAGCAACTGATAAGTGTCCTAGTTTTAAGTACCCAGAATGCTTCTGGGTGCCTGAGTTGAAGATGAAGGGTTTAAGGTATCAGCTGTATATCTGCAAGTGACTGATGGGATTGACAAGGCCATGTCTCCTGCTGCCAGCAGGACATGTGGGATGAAGTTGGATGTCTCTGGAATTAATCTGCTGCCAATAGTAGATAGTTGATTCCTGGAGGCTGGCTCCAGAGAACACCCTGCCTGAAGCAGAAGCCTTGGGCTCAGGGAGCTCGCAGAGCGTCCATCTCCTGTGAGCTCCTTAAGGTGGGAGAAGCCTCAGGCTCAGGCAGTCTGAAGGCGAGATCCTCAGGCAGAGCCAAGAGTCTTGCACCAAATTATTTATGTGTCACTCCTATAAGTTCCAGTGGGGATAAAAAAAAAAAAAGACTGACGCTTCAGGCACTCCTGAATTTAGTGAGAAACCAGCTGGGCCTTGATCGGCTAAAGGAAGGGTGCAATAATGAGATGAGCTTTAGGACCATGCAGGAAGAGTTGTGAAACTCCTGGAAAGTCTCTGGCTGTTCACAGGGGTGGTAATCTTTGCAGGCTTCCACTTGTTAGGTCATACCGGGGCTGTGAGAGGTCGAAAGCAAGCACTTTCATGAAATTCATGTTTTCATTTATTTGTTTTATTTATTTTTTACACTCCAGATTTTATCCACCTCCCAGTCCACCCTCTGACTGTTGTACATCCCAAATCTCCTCCCTATTCTCTACAAGGATGTCCTAGGCCCCCACCCCCTTTCCCTAGCCCTGACACAACCAGACCTCTCCACTCTCTGGGGCCTCTAGTCTCTTGAGTGTTAGGTACTTCTTCTCTGACTAAACCCAAACCTGGCAGTCCTCTGCTGTATATGTGTTGGGGGCCTCATATCAGTTGGTGTAATATGCTGCCTGGTTGGTATTCCAGTGTCTGAGAGATCTCGGGGGTCAGGTTAATTGAGACTGCTGGTCCTCTTACAAGGTTGCCCTCCTCCTCAGCTTCTTCCAGCTTTTCTATAACTCAACCACAGCGGTCAGCAACTTCTGTTCATTGGTTGGGTATAGATATCTGCATCTGACTCTTTCAGTTGCCTGTTGGGTGTTCTGGAGGGCAGTCATGATAGGTCCCTTTTTGTGAAATCTCCATAGCTTCAGTAAGAATGTAAGGCCTTGGGAGCTCCTCATGAACTGGATCCTCCCTTGGGCCTGTCACTGGACCTCCTTTTCCTCAGACTCTTCTCCATTTTTGTCTCTGCACTTTCAAACAGGAACAATTATGGGTCAGAGTTTTGACTGTGGGATAGCAACCCTCTCCCTCACTTGATGCCCTGCCTTTCTGCTAGAGTTGGGCTCTACAAGTTTTCTCTCCCCACTGTAGGGCATTTCATGTAAGGTCCTTCCCTTTGAGTCCTGACAGTCTCTTACCTTCCAGGTCTCTGGTACATTCTGTAGGGCCTCCCCAACTCCTACCTCCTGAGGTTGACTGTTTCCATTCTTTCTACTGGTCCTCAGGGCTTCAGTCCTTTTTCCCTACCCCATAACTGATCATGTTCTCCTCTTCCCCTACCTGTCTCTTTTTCCCACCCAGGTCCCTCCCTTTGTCCTCCCTTGTGATTGCTTTCTTCTCCTTCCCAAGTAGGATTGAGATGTCTATACTTGGGCCCTTTAGCTTGTGACCTTTTTGAGTTCTGTAGACTGCATCTTGTGTATTCTGAACTTTTAAATTTGGCTAATATCCACTTATTAGTGAGTACATATTATGCATGTACTTTTGGGTCTCAGTTACCTCATTCAGGGTGATATTTTCTAGTTCCATCAATTTGCCTGTAAAACTCAGAATGTTTTCATTTTAATAGCTGAGTAGTATTCCATTGTGTAGGTGAACCACATTTTCTGTATCCATTCTTCTGGCGTGGGACATTTGGGTTTTTTCCAGCTTTGGACAGCTATTCTCAACTTATTATTGCTCTCAGGGCTTGAGTGTTTTGCCTTGTCAGACAGGCTCAGAGCAGGTAGGTGGTTGCCTATCAGCCACCCTAACTACCTTTATTAGTAGTCTTTTCCTTCTCTGTTGATCTCTGTTAATGAGTTAAACAGTTTCACTTTGCCACCAAGTCTCAACCACTGTAACAGTGACATAGAGTCTGCCTTGATTAGAAACACTGACTTTCCTTCCCTTGGGCTAACAAGGCACCTGGTGGGTGATTAAAGAGAAGATACAAGCATGAACTCTTTCTTTCATAGTGACTTTGCCATCTTTTCTTTTTTAAACTTTGGGTCAGAATTCTGTGGGTTAACCATTTTTAGTGACTATTTGTCTGACACTGGTAATCCTTCCCCTTCAAAAGTGACTTCATAACTAATTGTCTTCTGTTTTTAAAGTGTGGAAAATAATGTATAATGTCTTTTAAATATAGTTTTGTAGTAACTACATCTTAAAGTGCTAAAATTTGATATATTTGGATAAATAAAATACATCATTAAATTTTATTTATTTATTTCTTAGTGTGGAAAGAGTAGGAGAAAAACAGATCGATGATTGAGTCCATATGGCCAGGCATGATCTCCCATTTATCATGTTGAGCCGTGTTAATGAAGGAAGGTTGCTGCTCTGTCCTGGGGGGAATTGTTTGTTTTTTAGTACCTGGAATGTGAGTATATTTCTTTTAATATTAATATTGTCATTTAATATAATATAATATAATATTATATATATATATATATATATATATACACACACTCTTTTGAATTCTTTTTAGATTCCAAAGCTTTCATTTTAGTTAGTATATTTTATGTCTGCTTGTAAATTATTTTTAAAAATAATTAACTTATTTATTTACATCCCAACCACAGTTTCCCTTCCCTCCTCTTCTTCTAGTCCTGCCCTCCCCATGTGTTCCTTTTCCCTTTCTCTTCACAAAAGGGGAGACCTCCAATGGATATTAACCATTCCTGGCATATCATATTTAGGTAAGACTAGCTCATCTTCTCCTGTTGAGGCTAGAAGAGGAAGTCCAGTAGTGGGAAATGGTCAAAGGCAAGCATCAGAGTAAAAGACAGCCCCTGCTCCTGCTGTTAGGAGTCCCAGATGAAGATAAAGTTGCACAATTGTTACATATGTGCAGAGAGCCTAGGTCAGTACCATGCATGCTCCCTTGTTGGGGGTTTAGTCTGTGTGCATCCATATGAGTCTAGATTAGTTGATTCTGTATGTTTTCTTGTGGTGTCTTTGACACCCCCTCCTTTGCTCCTACAATTCTTCCTCCCTCTCTTCCACAGAGTCTCTAAGCTCTGATTAATGTTTGGCTATGGGTCCCTGCATCTGTTTCTATCAGATCTGTTCAACCATCTGTTGCTGCTTGAAATCTCTCTGATGAAAACTATGCTATATTCCTGTCTGCAAGTGTAGCAGAATATCACTAACAGTGTAAAGGGTGGGCTCTCATAACGGCATGGGTCTCAAGCTGGACCATTCATTGGTTAGCCATTCTTTCAATTTCTGTTCTATCTTGATTCCTGCACATATTGTAGGCAGGACAAATTATAGGTCAGTAGTTTTGTGGCTGGGTTGATGTCCCAATCCTTCTTTGAGAACACTTGCCTGATTGTAGGAGATGGCTGGTTCAGGCTCCATGTCCCCCATTGCTAGGAGACTTAGCTACAGTCACCCTCATAAATTCGTTGGTGTTTCCATTGCCCTAGATTTCAACTTTGTCCCAGGGATGCCTCATCCACCAGATTCCAGTTGCCTCTTGCAGACTCTCCCTCTGTCCTCCCTGCTGTCCCCATCCACATCATCACCCCTGTCCAGTTCCCTTCCTATCCATCCATGATGTCTAGTCTGGTTTTCTTCCTCAGTGAGGATTAAACGGCAGCCTGCAGAATGGGAAAATACATTCATCAACCCCATATCCAACAGGGCTGATATACAAAAATGTATAAAAATCTCAAGAAACTACATATCAACAATCCAAGTAACTCTAGTAAAATGTAGGGTATAGTTCTAAACCAAAAACTCTTGACAGAGGAATCTCTAATGGTCACAAAGCAATTAAATGTTCAGCATCAAAACACTTAAATGTTTTGTAAGGAAAATGAAAATCAAAATATCTCTGAGATCCCATTTTACACCCATCATAATGGGTAAGATAAAAAACTCAAGGCATAGTTCATAATTGTGAGTATGTGGAACATAGGAAACACTTCTCCATTACTGGTGGGTGTGAAACTTGAACAGCCACTTTGGAAATCAGTTTGGCAATTACCCTTAATATTGTTCAAGACCCAGCTACATACTCCTGAGCATATACCCAAAGGCTTCTCGAAAACAAAATAAGGACACTTGCTTAACTATGTCCATAGCAGCTTATTCATAATAGACAGAAACTGGAAACAACCTAGATGCCTCTCAGTCAGAATAGATAAAGAAAATGTGGTACAATTACTCAATAGAATATTAATCAGTTATTAAAAACAGTGATATCCTGAATTTTTCAGGTGGATGGATGGAATTAGAAAAGGTCATCCTGAGTGAAGTAACCCAGTCCCAGAAAGACTAACATGGTATATGTTCATGTATTATTGGATATTGGCTGTAAAGCAAAGAATAACTATACAATAGCCCATAGACCCAACGATGCTAAATAACAAGGATAGTCTGGGGTGGGGGAGGCAGTAAATTATTTTACTAGAGCTCCAGCTGTCATCAGACAAGCTTTCATTCTCAAGTAGCAATGCTATATTCTGAAGCTTTCATGTCTTTTCTGAACCTGTGCATTCTCCTCCCCCTACTGTAAGTTCTTCTCATCTTCTCAGGCTACATAATGACAATATCTATAGTTTGGATTCCTGTTACAAGATATTTGACTATTATATCTGATTTCCCCAGAATTCCAGGAGACTGCAAGAGAGAATTAACCGAGAAAGGATTGGTCATACTAGCAATTTAGGACAATGACTGGTTTTTCTTTTAGGTTTTTGGATAATGACTAGAAGGCTTTAGAAACTAAACTGTTATCCTAACCAAGGTGTTGAACATCTGGGTATTTAGAAACGGTTATGCTAGGGAAAAGATTACTGATTTTAGACAATGTTCCTGAAAAGGTTTATATGTGGTTGGACAGGCATCTGATCAAAGTAGACTGTCTCAGGGTAAAGGCAAAGATGTTGAATGCTTATTCTATTTTAGTCTCTTGTCAAAACATCAGTGTTACTGGCATCAGTAAGGAAGGATCAGTGATTTTAGAAAAACAAATATCTAAGTTTTTGTTTCAGGTATGACTTATTGGCTATATCTTATCATTTTATTTTTCTTATTATTTCCTTTCACCTACTCAAAACTCAAGATATCCTGATCTCTTAGTATCATCAGTAATTATAAATAATACTGCTAATAATACAAGGATATAAACTACCAGACTACTTTTTCAACAGTCATGCTTAGAGATTCGATTGTTGGTTTAGATTGTTGGTTGGCATTGTGAAATGGTAGGAAACTTTATCCAAAATATTCATACCATTTTACAACCCTCCTTTCTCAGTATCTAAGAGTTCTGTTAATATATATTATTGCTAACAAAGCTAAGCTATATTAAAAACTGCCATTATAACATATGCCTATCCATGTTGGTTCACATTTCCTTACTAAATTCAGGCTGTCTTTTAATATGCATATTTGCTATATGTATATCTTTTGGGGGAAGGTGAGATTTTGATAATAAATCCTTCCCCAATAAATACAAATTTCAAATGTGATTAATTTTTATTCTTTCTTGATATTCTTTGCAGCCTAAGTTGATCTAGAGCTCTGAATGCCCCTTTCTCAGGCTTGAGTGCTGACATCACAAGCATAGTGGTTAATTTTACATATGTTTTTGAATGTGTGGATTTTTTGATTTTTGTAAGATGTTAGTTGAGAAGCAGTATGCCTACTGGGTAGAATTCTGTGTCCCTTAATAATTCTAGGATTAGTTGTTCTGGTAGCATCCATACTGTTTAGATAACAGCTATAAAAATTCACCATGCCAGGACAATCTTTTCAATATATTCTTGACAATACTTATACTCTCAAGTCTATTCTAGTAACTCATAACAAAAGTGAGATGGTAGATCTTTGTGGTTTTCTATTTCTCTCATGATGAGTGATGTTGAGGCCTTTCCCCATGTCTACTGCCATTCCCATGTCTTCTTTTATAAAACTTCTATTGAAGCCTACTACCTGACTTTACATGTTTTTGGCTTTGTTATTTTTAATTTTACTACTTGTTTTTAATTCCTTATATATTTTATATACTAACTCTTTGACAGATATATGCCTTGGAAATAGTTTGTTTGTTTGTTTTATCTCATTCCGTATGTCGTCTGTTCATTCTAATTATAATAATAACAATTATGTTTTAAGAAAAAGGTTAATAGTGTATAACTCTATTTCCCTATTTATAGTTTTGTTATTCGTGTTTGAAGATCATACCTAAAATAATGTTAGTATGTTCCAAAGTACTGATGCATTTCCTATATGGAAAACTTTGATATTCAACCATTTATACCAGATTTAATTTTTTTGTGTATGTTCATATATAAGTATCTTTCTCAATCTCTCTCTCAGTTTCTCTTGGTCTCTTTCTGTCTCTGTCTCTATCTCCGTCTCTATCTCTGTCTCACTCTATCATTGTGTATGTGTGTGTGTGTGTGTGTGTGTGTGTGTATGTGTTTATGTGTGTTTGAATGTATTTCTCTATCATTCTGAGCCTTTGTTTTTGAGACAGGAACTCTTTTCAAATCTGAATCTCACCAGTTCAGTTAGATGGGCTGACAAGCAGTCCCCAGGGCTCAGCTTGTCTGAGTCGCCAGTGCTAGGATCACAGGCAAGCATCATCTCACCATGCCTGGGTTTTTGTGTGGTTTTGGGGATCCAGACTTAGGCTTATACAGCAGGCACTTTACTAGTCATATCTTCCATCTAAGCTTAATAATCTTTACAAGGGAGGGTTTACATACATCCAAACGCACCATTTTTCTCTTCCATCCAACTCATATATACTCTTTGTGAAATAACAACTTTAAGACAAACAGCTACTCATATAATATGGTTATATCTGGGCATAAAATTATTTTTTTCTCAAATATAAGTTAAGTCTACAGTTTGCACCTACTCAGCTCCCAAACTAACAGACAATTTCTAAGAACTCAGATTTAAGAGCTAAAATCTATATAAACAGTATTTCCGTATGTGAAAAAAAAGACCAACATTTGAAATCAAAGTGATTTCATGTATATATGGGTGAGCAGTGTGGTGTGTGTGTGTGTATGAGTGTGTGTGTGTATGTGTATGTATGTATGTAGGGGGATGTACTTGCCTATATGTGTGCACAGAGGAAAGAGGAGGATACTAGATACACAGCTATATTTCTTTGTTTCTGTTTATTCCCTTAAAATAGGGTCTTTCACTGAACTTAGGGTTATATTGGAGACCATGAGGCCTCAGAGATCTCTTGTCTTTCTCCCCAATAATCCCGGGACACAGGTATGGGACCATGTCTTCCTTTATGTGGGTTTTTGAGATCTGATTTTGAGTCCATGTACATGTGCAACAACCACTTTTACTCCCTGACTATATCTTAATCCTGGCCTGTTTTACCCTATCTTACTACTTTGTGCGCAGTAGACTGGGAAAAATAGGGCTAAATTGTGAAATTTTATCTTAAAAACATATCTTATGGGTTGGGGATATAGTTAATTGGTAAGTTGTTTGCTTTGAATGCACAAGTAAAGGCTCTGATTTTGATACCTCACCCATGCAAAAAATAAAAAAAATGAATTAGCTATGAGATTAAAGATAATTAGGGTTGAAAATAAAATACTCGCTGCTGAAGCATGGCCTTCATTTTTTAACTTCTTGGCAGATGCTTCTCATCATGGAAAGCATTTTGTAAGCATACAGATGGTGACATCAGCCTGAACCTGAGGAGTCAGTAAGTTCTCTCTCCTTAGTCTGTATATTCAACTGTGTCATTCTGATCTCGTATTTTTGCACAGTGCCTTGGGAGATGGACAGAATCAGCAATTCTCTATCTTTATGATTTTTCTAGAATTTGGTTTTATTAAACAGCATCACTCTGTACTCATGCTTGTCCAAATTGTTTCTGTTCCTGTTTTGTAGCTCAGTGTCATGGAATTAATTGACTCTCCTCAGATGTAGATACCTTTAATCATCAAAGTAGAATATTCACAATGTATCTTGCTTTTATGTTTCACCCTCCATGAATAAGGATCTATTATAACATTTTTGAGCCTTAGTTTAGATATTGCAAAATACTATTAATTTGTACTAATAATAGGAGGGGAGCGGAAAGGGAGGCAGGATCAGGTATGAGAGGAGACAGGAAATGTACAGAGGGTCAAGAAATTGAACAGAGGTGTGTAGCAATGGAGGATTGGGAACTGAGGGTAGCCATGAGAAAGTCCCAGATGCCAGGAAAGCAAAATTCTCCAAGGTCATAAAGGGGATGACTTCAGCTGAAATATCCTACAAAGAGGAGAGAGAACCTGAAAAGACTATATCCAGAGGTTAGGCATGGCCCCCACCTTCTGTTGAGGGATGGGATCACCCACCCATCTCCAAAATTTTAACTCAGAATTGCTTCTATCTAAAGGAAATACAAGGACAAAGACTAGAGCAGAGACTGAAGGAAATGCTATCCAGAGACTTCCTCACGTATTCCATCTCATATGTAGATACCAAACCCAGACACTATTGCTGATGCCAAGAAGGGCTTGCTGACAGAAGTCTGATACAGCTCTCTCCTGAGAGGCTTTGCCACTGCCTGACTAACATAGATGTGGATATTCGCAGCCAACCATTGGACTGAGCACTGTGATGCCAATGGAGGAGTTAGGAGAAAGACTGAAGGAGCTGAAGGGGTTTGCAATGCCATAGGAAGAACAACAATAGCAAACAACCAGACACCCCTACCCCCAGAGCTCCCATGGACTAAACCACCAACCAAAGAGTACACATGAAGGGACCCATGGCTCTAGCCACATATGTAGCAGAGGATGGCCTATCTGGCATCAGTGGGAACCTGTGAAGATTCCATTTCCTGGTGTAGGGCAATGGTAAGGTCACCACCTTACCATTCAGAGTCAGAAGTGGGTGTGTGAGTGGGGAAGAACCCTCATAGAAGCAGGGGGAGGAGGGACAGCATAGTGGGGTTATGGAGAGGAAACTGGAAAAGGGGATAATATTTGAAATGTAAATAAATAAAATATCCAATAAAATTATTGATTTTTTTATAGAATATATTCTGATAACTGTTCTCTCTCTACCTTGACCCCTACCTTATCCTTTTGACCTTAATACCCACCCAAATATGTGACCTACCTTTCTTTTTTTAGAAAGCAAAAGAATATTAAAAACAAATACATAACACAACAAAAACAACATAAGCAAACAACTCAGAATAAATCCCCCCACACACACACACCCCAACCCACAGAAACATAAAACCACCCATATTAAGTTATTGAGATTGTGGTAACATGCAGAAGTACTCTACAGGTTCATGCCAGGTAGGATGGGGGGAAGTGGACATGGGGTTACATCTTTAAGCAAGAAGCCATGTTTAATTTGCACCCACATGCAATGGGAAACTTAGTTGTCCTTAACAGAATCTCAGCATGTATATAAAATACACTTTTTAAAAGTAGGCCCCATGGCCAGCACTATATATTTTCCTTTAATATAAAAACACTGGGGCATTTTTGTCTGAAATATTTAAAACAACGTTAGTGCTATCATTTATAACTGAATATCAATTGGTGAAAGAAAAAGAAATCATAAAAAGAAAGTATAAATTTTGAAATAATTATAGAGGTTTAACTTCTTGGTTGCTGTGTCATCTTTAAATGGGATTTTTGTCTTTAGTACACATACAGTCAGCATATGGAAAATAGAGAAAATAAAAAGCTAAAAGCACAAAAGGAAGAGCCTGGCCTGCAGAGCTGACACTTTTGGTAAATGATACACATTCTAAGTGCTCCTTTGTAGAATCTTGTCTCTTGTCACTTACGTGAATGGAGGGAGAGGAAGAATATCTGGCTGTATTCATGATTAGAGTACAAACTAATTGAATAACTATTGTCTGGTTCAAAAACCATTTCTGTCCTTGAATTCTTTTAAAAACTGAGGAACATTTTAGTTTTGTTAAAACCTGACATTTATGATATTAAATTTTAATGTAGTTTTGCCCAGTGAACGTTTTCTGCTTTTGTTCATTTATGTCAAGGAGCTTAAAAATAACCTAGCCACTCATGTGAAACTTACCAAGTATTATTACTTAAGTACATGAGTTTTAATTGAGTGTCTGAATTCTCTCTCTTCTATGTCAAATAACTGTATAAAAAATATTCAGCTAGGGAAGTAATGTCATTGTTAATTGATGGAAGTCTGCATTCACTCTGATGATTAGATTCTGTACAATAATGGTGTCATTGCATTTCTAAGCTGGAATAGAGTGTACTTATTACTTTGTTCCAAAAGTTACACTAGAATTAATCTTCTAATCGGCCAATAACTGTATATTCAGTATAATACTAAGCATGGTAACTAATGACTTTAAGTAGTGGAAATGACACTCAAAAACTTATATTTAGCTCAATGAAAGAAGTTATTGATGAATTTTAGACAATGTTTATTTCTATAGAAGGATTTATAGCTTATCAGAATTATATTGACAATATGAATACCTCCATGGAGAATAAAATATAACATTGAATTACATCCAGATTCCTGTTTCCTTCATAGTAGTTTGTAACTAAACAGGTAAGTAAATTTAATCAATTGCTATTTCATTTATTTGAAGGATGTTAGATGAATAATGGCATAATAGATTCTTAGTGATAGTATTATGTAGGAAAGATACATTTCAAAACACTTTGTGTTTTTCTTAACTTTGTATCTTTCCTCATTTATAAAATGGTATAACTACTATCTGTCTCACTAATGTTTAAAAACATCAATATTTTTGCTTATACAGCTTTCCCATGAGTATTGCTTCATCATTTTAAGTATCTTTCATATATCAAATTATTAAATGTACTTATAGTTTTTATTAAGAACTGTTCATTTTAGTACCCGTACACATCTTTTCCTCAGGTTTTCCATGTGGTATATATATTCTTGTTCATGAAGTTTATGTTTTACCAGAGGTGACAGATAATTAAAGGGAAGACATCAGTGCAATGATTTCAAATAGTGAGAACATGATAAATGCAATGAATTAGTCTGATGCTAATGGTTCATAATAAAAATGGTAACACAGATAATACGGATGAACTGGTGCACAAATGCCCTGAGGTATTTATAAGCGAGACTTCTTAAATGAATAAAATGATGTCAGTTGTCTATAGGTTAGTTTCTCAGTTTAGCATGATACTGCACATGAATTTAACTGTTAACTTTTGCTTTTAATCTTCAAGTTCTAATTATCTACGTGTGGGAGGTATGAGCTGAGTTGTTCTTTCCACAATGTAATGTATAGTGCCTGAATTTAGACAGAAGCATTTTTTACATCAATTTGTATGCATTGTAATTACTGGATATGTAGGATAGTCCTGGTTTTACCCTGAAAATGTGTGAACCACTTGTACAAAATAATTTTCTGAGTTTACTCTCTTTTAAAGTAAAAGACAATGGTGAGAATAGATGGATTATAGCTTATCAGCTTCTTAATATTTCTTTCCAAATGCTCCTCAGAAAGTGGATAACTTTTGAAAGCACAATGAGGGGCTCAATTATAGTAACAGAAAAAGTTTAGATTTAATAGTTATCTTGTTGTATATGTCATAAAATAGAACCCAAATTTATTTCTTCTTACGTGATATTAAGTCCACAGAAATAGAATCATATATCTGGTGATATGAATGTAAATGTCTATATTTCTGAGTGAAGCAGAATATTCTCTATTCAGTATATTTATGTATACTGAATATAGAATTTCTAAAAGGATATAGGGTGTAGACAAATATATGCTCCAATACAAGTAATTTTTCTACATGTAAATACTTTATTTCTGTATGTGCATGTTAATGTGCATGTGTGTGAGTATATGTGTGTATGTTCACATGTGCTCATGTGTGTGCATGAAAAGACTAGGCTTCAGATATAAACTTCAGGTATCAGTAGTTCTCAGTACAAACTACCTTTTTCTTTTCCTTTTGTTTTGTTTTGTGTTGTTGTTGTTGTTGTTGTTGTTGTTTTCATAAGGGCCTCTCTCAGACCTGGATCTCATCAGTAGACTACACTGTCTGGAATAGAAAGTTGGAAATACACTGGTCTTCATTGTCCTACCTCTGGTGTTACAAGTCCATGTCACCATACCAGGTTTTCTTTTAAAAAAATGATCTCTAGAAAAAAATTCATTGTCCCACTTGTTTGTTCCCTCACTCCTTCAATTCCTCTTCCCCCCATCTCTTCCTTCCTTCTTCTCTTCCTTCCTTCCTTCCTTCCTTCCTTCCTTCCTTCCTTCCTGCCTCCCTCCCTCCCTCCTTCTTTCCTTCCTTCCCTTCCTTCCTTCCTTTCTTTCTTTCTTTCTTTCTTTCTTTCTTTCTTTCTTTCTTTCTTTCTTTCTTTCTTCTGTATCTATCTCTCTTTATGTCCCAGAGTCTTTGTCTGTCTCTGTCTCTCATTTTCTGTCTCTATCTTTCTGTATCTTTGTTTCTCTATTAAAATACATTTTAATTTCTGAGAAATTTATTTAATCTCAATGGAGACCCTAAAACCCAGAGAGACCAAAACAGATAGATGTCCTATATACTCTAGGAGCTCATACATGCCAATACAGACTACTATACTCAGCAAAATTTTCAACCACAATAAATGGACAAAAAGAAATATGGTGGGATAAAACCAAATTCAAACAGAATCTACTTAGAAATACAGCATGACAGCAATCTGAAAAGAAATTTTCAACCCAAATAGATTAACTACACCCAAGAAAACATAAGGAATAAACCATCCCATACCAAGAAATCAAAGGGGTGGGAACCCACACAACAACACAGTAACAGGACCCAACAAACATTAATCAGAAATAACTCTTAATATTGATGGTCTCAACTCCCCAATTAAAAAGAAACAGACTAATAGAATGGAGGAAAAAAAGGAGATCTTTGGTCCCATGAAGGCTGGAGGCCGTGTGTGGGGGAATTCAAGGGTGGGTAGGTGGGAGTGGGCGGGTAGGGGGGGGGCATCCTCATAGAAGCAGGAGGAGGGGGGATGGGATGGGGGTTCCTGGGTGGGAAGGGGGGAATGGGGTAAAAGAATAACATCTGAAATGTAAATATAATATCCAATTTAAAAAAAAAAGAAACAGTCTTCAGCATAAATAACATAGTGACTCTCACACACTGATGATGAGTGACTTCAATACTCTACTCTTGTCAGTAGACAGGTCACCAAGACAGAAACTAAGCATAGAAGAGCATAAGCTAAATAATGAACACAATAAACCTAGCGGACCCTACCGAACATTAACAGAACATTTTACCTGAACACAAAATAATATGCCTTATTATCAGCAACAATAGAACTTTCTTCAAAATTGACCACATACTTGGACACAAATAAATTCTCAAAAATAAAGAAGAAAATCTGAATAATACACCTCATTCACAGATTAAAAACTGTATATTAGCAACAGAGAAACAGAAAGCTTACAAATTCATGGAAATTGAAGTAATAACCAATGAATGAAAAATAAGTTAAGACAAAAATTAAGAAAAAATAAAAGCTTTCTAGAATTTAATGAAAATGAAAACTCAACATATGCCAAATTATCAGAGTCAATGTAAGCAATATTAGAAGCCACATTCATACCATTAAATGCCTACATTAAAAAATTAATGTGATCTTACACTACTAATTTAACAGCACATCTGAAAGCTCTAGAACAAAAGAAGAAATAATACCTCATAAAAAGATAGCAAGAAATATACAGAAGTATAAAGTAAATAAAGTAGAAAAATACATGAAAAAATTAAAGAATCAATAAAATAATGAGTTGGTTCTTTGAGAAAAAAACAATAAGATTTACAACCCCTTTGCAAAATTAACTATAGAGTAGAGGGAGAATATACATATTTAGAAAATTAAAAAGGAAAAGTGGAATGAAAAAGCAGATACCAAGCCAACCAGCAAATCATAAGGTCCTACTTTGATAACCTATATTTCACTAAATTGGAACACCTAAATTGGACAAATAATTTTCATATATATCATATATTGTTTGTATATTTTGTATATATCATGTAAGTATAAACTTTCATATATATGTGTGTATATATATATTTCTACCAAATTTAAATTAAGATCAGGTAAGCAATTTTAAAAGACCTATTACTACTAGGGAAATAGAAGGAGTAATTAAAATCTCCCAACCAAACCAACTCACACAATCCAAACCAATTGAAAGACAACAAAATCTACCCCACCCACCCCCTAAAAACCAACAACCCAAGATCAAATGTTTTTAATGTATAATTCTACCAGATTTCAACGAAGAATTAATGCTAATACTCATCAAATTATTCCACAAAATAGAAATTCAAAGGAAAATTTCTCAATTGTTTTTGAGTTAATAGTCACTCTGATACTCAGACTACATAAAGATGCAACAAAAAAATTAGAAACTATTTTCCATTAAAAACATACATGCAAAAATTCTCCAGCCCTTCTGCCCCTGCCTGGTCCTCTGGGCTGGAGCAGACACAGAGTCGGTCTGCTCCCGTCCTGTTGAGAAACTGAATCCTGAGTCATCCAGGAGCCACTGCACTCAGAGCAGCTGGTAAGATCTCCATCTCACTCCCTAAACCCCAGAGATAGATCGGGGAGCCAGGGACATCCAGGGCACAGCAGCTACCCAAACCCCGCCCCTCCGGAATTCCACTTCCCTTCTGCCCCTGCCTGGTCCTCTGGGCTGGAGCAGACACAGAGTTGGTCTGCTCCTGTCCTGTGGAGAAACTGAATCCTGAGTCATCCAGGAGCCACTGCACTCAGAGCAGCTG
>NW_021604705.1:3674680-3717356 GCF_004785775.1 Grammomys surdaster
AAACTGAATCCTGAGTCATCCAGGAGCCACTGCACTCAGAGCAGCTGGAGCCACTGCACTCAGAGCAGCTGAAACTGAATCCTTAGCCATCGAGGACCCACTGCACTCAGAGCAGAAGGATTTCCAGATCCAAGAGGTGGCCTGAGTCCCAGGAGTTATTCCACCCAGGAAATTAGGAGCATAAGACCACAGAGACCTCTGGACTCTGAGGAGCTCTGCAATAAGCAAGATAACTGGAAATACAGACTCCAGTTTTACACAGTGAGGGCAGGTACCACTAGAGTTACCCAGATGGCGAAAGGCAAGCGCAAGAACATAAGCAACGGAAACCAAAGTTTCTTGGCATCATCAGTGCCCAATTCTCCCAATATAGCAAGCCCTGAACACCCCATTACACCTGAAAAGCAGGATTCAGAATTAAAATCACTTCTCATGATGATGATAGAGGATTTTAAGAAGGAATTAAGTAACTCCCTTAAAGAAATACAGGAGAGTACAAGTAAACAGATAGAAGCCCTTAAAGAGGAATCACAGAAATCCCTTAAAGAAATGGAAGAAAACACAAAGAAGGAATTAAACAAAAACATTCAGGATCTGAAACTAGAAATAGAAACAATAAAGAAAGTTCAAAGGGAGACAACCATGGAGATAGAAAACCTAAGAAAGAGATCAGGAGTCACAGACGCAAGCATCACCAACCGAATACAAGAGATAGAAGAGAGAATCTCAAATGCAGAAGATACGGTGGAAAATATTGACACAGTTGTCAAAGAAAATGCAAAATGCAAAAAACTCCTAACTCAAAACATCCAGGAAATCCAGGACACAATGAGAAGACCAAACCTAAGGATAATAGGTATAGATGAGAATGAAGATTCCCAACTTAAAGGGCCAGTAAATATCTTCAACAAAATTATTGAGGAAAACTTCCCTAACCTAAAGAACAAGATGCCCATAAACATACAAGAAGCCTACAGAACACCAAATAGACTAGACCAGAAAAGAAATACCTCCCGTCACATAATAATCAAAACATCAGATGCACAAAACAAAGAAAAAATACTAAAAGCAGTAAGGGAAAAAGGTCAAGTAACATATAAAGGCAGACCTATAAGAATTACACCAGACTTCTCACCAGAGACTGTAAAAGCCAGAAGAGCCTGGACTGACATCATACAGACACTAAGAGAACACAATTGCCAGCCCAGATTACTATACCCAGCAAAACTCTCAATCACTATAGATGGTGAAACCAAGATATTCCATGACAAAACCAAATTTGCACAATACCTGCTCACAAACCCAGCACTTCAAAGGATAATTGATGGAAAACGCAAATACAAGGAGGGAAACTACAACCTAGGAAAAGCAAGTAAGTAATCTTCCAACAACCCCCATAAAAGATACAAACATAACTTTACCTCTAATAAAAAAAATAACAGGAAGCAACAATCATTTTTCCTTAATATCTCTTAACATCAATGGTCTCAATTCCCCAATAAAAAGACGCAGACTATCAGACTGGATACACAAACAAGACCCAGAATTTTGCTGCATACAAGAAACACACCTCAGTGACAAAGACAGACACTACCTCAGAATAAAAGGGTGGAAAACAATTTTTCAAGCCAATGGTCCCAAGAAACAAGCTGGAGTAGCCATTCTAATATCAAATAAAATCGACTTTCATCCAAAATTAATCAAAAAAGATAAGGAAGGACACTTCATACTCATCAAAGGAAAAATCTACCAAGGTGAACTCTCAATTCTGAACATCTATGCTCCAAATGCAAGGGCACCTACATACATAAAAGAAACTTTACTAAAGCTCAAAACACACATTACACCTCACACAATAATAGTGGGGGATTTCAACACCCCACTGTCAGCAATGGACAGATTATGGAAACAGAAACTAAACAGAGACACTTTGAAATTAAGAGAAGTTATGAACCAAATGGACTTAACAGACATCTATAGAACATTTCATCCTAAAACAAAAGAATATACATTTTCTCAGCACCTCATGGTACCTTCTCCAAAATAGACCATATAATTGGTCACAAAACAAGCCTCTACAGATACAAAAAGATTGAAATAATCCCTTGCATCTTATCAGATCACCACGGACTAAGACTGGTCTTTAATAATGACAAAAACAATGGAAAACCCACGTACACATGGAAACTGAACAACTCTCTACTCAATGATGACTTGGTCAAGGAAGAAATAAAGAAAGAAATAAAAGACTTTTTAGAATTCAATGAAAATGAGGACACATCATACCAAAACTTGTGGGACTCCATGAAGGCAGTGCTAAGAGGAAAGCTCATAGCTCTAAGTGCCTACAAAAAGAAACTGGAAAGAGCACACACTAACAAGTTGACTGCACAACTAAAAGCTCTAGAACAAAAAGAAGCAAATACACCCAGGAGGAGTAGAAGGCAGGAAATAATCAAACTCAGGGCTGAAATCAACCAAATAGAAACAGAAAGAACAATACAAAATATCAATAAAACCAGGAGTTGGTTCTTTGAGAAAATCAACAAGATAGATAAACCCTTAGCCAGATTAACCAGAGGGCACAGAGACAGTATCCAAATTAATAAAATCAGAACTGAAAAGGGAGACATAACAACAGAAACTGAAGAAATTCAAAAAATCATCAGATCCTACTACAAAGGCCTATACTCAACAAAACTGGAAAACCTGGATGAAATGGACAATTTCCTAGACAGATACCAGGTACCGAAGTTAAACCAGGAGCAGATAAACCATCTAAATAGTCCCATAACCCCTCAGGAAATAGCAGCAGTCATCAAAAGCCTCCCCACTAAAAAAAGCCCAGGACCAGATGGTTTTAGTGCTGAATTCTATCAGACCTTCAAGGAAGACCTAATACCAATTCTCTTCAAACTATTCCACAAAATAGAGACAGAAGGAACACTACCCAATTCATTCTATGAAGCTACAATTACACTCATACCCAAACCCCACAAGGACCCGACAAAGAAAGAGAACTTCAGACCAATCTCCCTTATGAACATCGATGCAAAAATACTCAATAAAATTCTAGCAAACCGAATCCAAGACCACATCAAAACAATCATCCATCATGATCAAGTAGGTTTTATCCCAGGAATGCAGGGATGGTTCAATATTCGGAAATCCATCAATGTAATCCACTATATAAACAAACTTAAAGAAAAAAACCACATGATCATCTCACTAGATGCTGAGAAAGCATTTGACAAAATTCAACATCCCTTCATGATAAAAGTCTTGGAAAGATCAGGAATTCAAGGCCCCTACCTAAACATAGTAAAAGCAATTTACAGCAAACCAGTAGCCAACATCAAGCTAAATGGAGAGAAACTTGAAGCAATCCCACTAAGATCAGGGACTAGACAAGGTTGCCCCCTCTCCCCCTACCTATTCAATATAGTACTGGAAGTCTTAGCCAGAGCAATTAGACAGCAAAAAGAAGTCAAAGGGATACAAATAGGAAAGGAAGAAGTCAAAATATCGCTATTTGCAGATGATATGATAGTATGCTTAAGTGACCCCCAAACTTCCACCAGAGAACTCCTAAACCTGATAAACAACTTCAGCAAAGTGGCTGGTTATAAAATCAACTCAAACAAATCAGTAGCCTTCCTCTACATGAAAGATAAACAGACTGAAAAAGAAATTAGGGAAATGACACCCTTCACAATAGTTGCAAATAATATAAAATACCTTGGTGTGATTCTAACCAAGCATGTGAAAGACCTGTATGACAAGAACTTCAAGTCTCTGAAGAAAGAAATTGAAGAAGATCTCAGAAGATGGAAAGATCTCCCATGCTCATGGATTGGCAGGATTAATATAATAAAAATGGCCATCTTGCCAAAAGCAATCTACAGATTCAATGCAATCCCCATTAAAATCCCAACTCAATTCTTCACAGAGTTAGAAAAGGAAATTCTCAAATTCATATGGAATAACAAAAAACCCAGGATAGCGAAAACTATTCTCAACAATAAAAGAACTTCTGGAGGAATTACCATCCCTGACCTCAAGCTGTACTACAGAGCAATAGTGATAAAAACTACCTGGTATTGGTACAGAGACAGGCAGGAAGATCAATGGAATAGAATTGAAGACCCAGAAATGAACCCACACTCCTATGGTCACTTGATCTTTGACAAAGGAGCTAAAACTGTCCAGTGGAAAAAGGACAGCATTTTCAACAAATGGTGCTGGTTCAACTGGAAGACAACATGTAGAAGAATGAAAATTGATCCATTCTTATCCCCTTGTACAAAACTCAAGTCTATGTGGATAAAGGACCTCCACATAAAACCAGATACACTGAAACTAATAGAAGAGAAGGTGGGGAAAAGCCTCGAATGCTTGGGCACAGGGGAAAAGTTCCTGAACAGAACTCCAATGGCATATGCTCTAAGATCGAGAATTGACAAATGGGACTTCATAAAATTGCAAAGTTTCTGTAAGGCAAAGGACACTGTCAATAGGACAAAACGACAACCAACAAATTGGGAAAAGATCTTTACCAATCCTTCATCTGATAGAGGGCTAATATCCAATATATACAAAGAACTCAAGAAATTAGACTCCAGACAACCAAATTACCCTATTAAAAAATGGGGTATAGAGCTTAACAAAGAATTTTCAACGGAAGAAACTCGAATGGCCGAGAAGCATCTAAAGAAATGTTCAGCATCCTTAGTCGTCAGGGAAATGCAAATCAAAACAACCCTGAGATTCCATCTCACACCAGTCAGAATGGCTAAGATTAAAAACTCAGGTGATAGTAGATGCTGGCGAGGGTGTGGAGAAAGAGGAACACTCCTCCATTGTTGGTGGGACTGCAAGATGGTGCAACCACTTTGGAAATCAGTCTGGCGGTTCCTCAGAAAATTGGACATAGCATTACCCGAGGATCCAGCTATACCACTCCTAGGCATATACCCAGAAGATGCTCGAACATATAACAAGGACATATGCTCAACTATGTTCATAGCAGCCTTATTTATAATAGCCAGGAGCTGGAAAGAACCCAGATGTCCTTCAACTGAGGAATGGATTCAAAAAATGTGGTATATTTACACAATGGAGTATTACTCAGCTATTAAAAACAATGAATTCGAGAGGTTCCTTGGTAAATGGATGGAACTAGAAATTATCATCCTGAGTGAGGTAAGCCAATCACAAAAGAAGACACATGGTATTCACTCACTGATTATTGGATATTAGCCTAGAACCTTGAAATGCCCAAGATGCAACTCACAGGCCACATGAAGTCCATAAAGAAGGAAGACCAAGTGAGGGTGATTCGGTCCTTCTTAGAAGGAGCACCAAAATACTCAAGGGAGCAAATATGGAGACAAAGTGAGGGACAGAAACTGAAGGAGAGGGCGTCTCAAGACCACCCCACCTGAGTATCTATCCCATGTGCAATCACCAAAGGTAGATGCTGATGTGGAAGACAGGAACTGCATGCTGATAAGAGCCTGATATGGATATCTCCTCAGAGGCCTTCAAGAGTCAGACATATTCAGAGGCAGATGCTCACAACTAGCCATTGAACTGATCATGGGGTTCTCAATAGAGGAGTTAGAGTGAAGACTGAAGGAGCTGAAAGGGTTTGTGGCACCATGAGGAGAGCAACAATACCAACCAACCACAGCTCCCAGGGTCTAAACCACCAGCCTGGGAGCACTTAGGGGGGGATCCAGGGCTTCAGCTGAATATGTAAAAGTGGAGGGCCCTGCTGGGCATAGGTGGAAGAAGAGAACCTTGACCTCATGAAGGCTGGATGCCCCAGGGGGTGGGAATTTTGAGGGTGGGGAGGTGGGAGTGGGGGGGTGTAGATAGAGGTTACATCCACAGAGAAGAAGGAGGAGGGGCGAGGGGATTGGGGGTTCCGAGGGGGTGGTGGGGTATGGGGTAAGGGGACAACATAGGAAATGTAAATAAATCATCCAATAAAAAAAAGAAAAAGAAAAAAAAATAAAGTAAATAAAAAATTCTCCATAGTTTTAATATAGCAAAAATGACCATCCTACTAAAGAAAATTTAATGCTATGTATATCAAATTTCCAACACAATTATTCACAGATCTTAAAAAAGATAATTTTTAGCTTTATATGGAGACACAAATACCAATTTACTTAAAATAGTATTGAGCAATAAAAGAACTGTGGGACATTGAAGTAAATATTTCTGGATATGTCAGGTGATGCAGAATTATGTGATATTTTGCTGATACAGACTCACATTGTGAGGCTGAGTCATGCAGTGAGGTTAGTGCACCTGATGTTTTGCTGAGGCAAGACCCATTAGAGGACATGTGATGTTTGGAGAAAGTATAAATAGGACTCAATGGACAATGATGCTGCACTGATTACATAGCCAGCTTTGCAATGCTTAGGTGGTCTCACATCTTTGTCTTCACAGATCTTTGCTTAATTGAGAGACACAAGGCAAAGAACTTCTGGTGTCCTATCTGGTTCTGGTTGTTCCCAATTCAGTGGAGGACTGGTGGTTTCAGCTGGATCATGCCACTGCTGCTTATTCATGTTTGGTATTCTGATACTACTTAACTGGACTGTTGATATCCTGATGAACAGAGAGTGGAATCACCCCCAAGGAACTGCTTCTAAACAAGTCTTGTCCTATTTCCCATCTTTTTTCCCTGTACCTTTTTTTTTTTTTTAAAGAAACCAGAAATACACATACACACTGGAAAAAGACAGCATCTTCAACAATGTTGTTTAGCTTCAACAATGTTGTTTAAATTGGATATCTGCATGTAGAAGAATCTAGATAGACCCATACTTATTATGCCACACAAAATTCAACTACAAATGGATCAAAGACTATTTGATCTCAACACATGACCAGATACATTGAATATCATAGACAAAAAATCAGGGAACAGCCTTTACCTCATTGGCACAGGCAAAAACTTTTTGGATAGAACATTATTATAATAAACACTACTGACAACAATTAAATTAGACTTCGCTACACTGAGAAGCTTCTGTACTACAATGGGGATAATCACTTGGACAAAGTGGCATGCTATGCAACGGGAAAATGTTTTACCATCCATTAGAGGGCTGATATCCAAAATACATAAGGAACCAAAAACCCCTGAACACTGAGAGAACAAGCAACTCAATTAAAAATGGTTTACAGATACAGAGTATGCCAAATAGAGGAAACTCGAATGCCTGAGAAAACACTTGAAATATTCAACATTCTTGGTAATCATGGAAATATGAATCTAAATTACTTTGAGATTTCATTTTCTACTCATCAAGACTGCGAAGAGCAATAAATCAAATGACAGCTCACACTGGTGAGATTGCTGTTGGGTGTGTAAACTTGTGCAGTCATTAGGGAAATCAGTGTGACATTTTCCCCAGGAAGTTGACAGTGTAACTCAAGATCCAGCTATACCCAAAGGATCCTTCATCTTACTACAGAGACATCCCAGCATGTTCATTGCTGCTTTATTTATAATATTGGAGATAGAAATATCCTAGTAAATGAAAGGTTAAAGAATATATCATATATTTACACAAAATATTACTCTGCCATTAAAAAATAAAATCATGAAATTCACATATACAAAGTGGAAATTTATGATTTCTTTAGCAACTCAGTTGTGTCACATGATATTTTTCTGGAAGCTGTCTTGTGAGAGATCATGTGATGTTTTGAAGAAAACAGACACTTGAGAGGGCACACGATGGTTAAAAAGAATGTAAGTGAAACTCCACAAATAGTGAAAGGATGCTCTTGTATTACTATGCTTTAGCCAATCTTTGATGGTCTTCTGTGGTTTTCACTTCATTGACATAAATGTGTAAAAGAATGTCTTGTAGTTTTCCAGATGACTCTGGCACATATTTGTGGGTTACTATTGATCCTGACAATGAAGAGTGGAATAATTCCAAGGAACTACTTCTAAACAGGTCCATAACACTCTTTTCTTATTACCTTTCTTTTTCCTTTACCTCTGGTCAGTGAGTTAGAAGGGACGTTGAAATGTTTAGGAACCCTAAATAAAGTATGATTTGCAAAAAATCTAAGCCTACATAAATGGATGGAGCTAGAAAAAATCATTCTGTGACCACCCAAAAAAAATATGGTACATATTCACTTATTTGTGTATGCTAGCTATAATGTTCCTGTTAAGAATGCTACAATCTGTATAACCACAGAGTTTAGGTATAGAGTAATGAACTAGAGGGATGTGATGTATCTCTAGGAAGGAGAAACAGAATGGATAGTTGTAGACAGACAAGAGGCAAAATGGAATGGGAGAGTGAAACAAAGAGGGGAGAGCCATGGGGGAAGTGAGGATTGGAATAAAGGGAGGAGTAGCTAAATCTAAGGACCATTTGAGTTGTATGGAAATTTAACTTAGTCTAGTGGAAGCTTCCTGAAATATATACATGCATGGAGTTGATATAAATGAAATTGACAAATAAACAGGTAGACAAAGCCCCAGTTTGATATGTCTCATAACCAAATGAAGCTTCCAGTACTGGGAATGGATGACATCTAATTGAGTAATAAGCAATTGGGTCTGATGGGAATCACATTCGTTAAACACAGAGACATTGAGCTAGTGACTATGTCCTTTACCCTGCGAATTAATGTGAGTAGTATTGTAAGATACTCTGCATGCTGCCAAAAGAGAAAGGTAAGCGCTCACTTAGATCCAAACCTTTTAATCTACATTGATGGCCTGCTGTAAAATATGCTGTGCAAGAGTGGCAAAAAGTTCATGGGAATAACCAATCCATATATAATTTTACTTAAGACCCACTCCATGATATAGGACCCATACTTGATACTGCTTGGGTTTCCAGAAACCAGAGGCAACATAGGAAGGAGCCTAGGAGAAAACAAAATACTACTGTTATACTAAAGGATTGTAGCAATAAAATGACTCCTAATGATATTCTTCTATATTCATAGATCAGTGCCTTTTAAAACCATTCTCAGAGAAGCTTCTTCCTGCAATAGATGGGAACAAATACAGAATCCCAATGACAAATGTGCAGAGAGTAAGTGACCCTGCAATACTTGGGCCTAGTTTGGATATCTCCATCAAATTCTTCCCCTAAAGGCTTTGAGAACTCTTTGAAAGAGGCAGAAAGACTATAAGGGGCATAACAGGGCCTGCACATTGTCTGCAACAGATTGGATCCCACAGCTGAGAGGAGACTCTATATCTAACTCAAAAGATACATCCAATAATTGGAAGCTACTTGCAAATGAATTTTTTTCAATGTAGTCTCAGTGGGGAAACGAACTGCTTTTAAGGGTAGACACTATGCCCAACAATAGAATTCTTACACAAAATGAACACAATGGTATCATTGGAGGTTACTTTGTCTTACAAAGTGTCAGAGCACAATAACTACAAATTTATGTTTTAATGAGATTCCTGTATAAAAAATTGTGTATATCTCCATGTCTATATGTTTCTTGTGCTTTTGGCACATTGTTATATTTGTTTGTTTTGCCCTATTCCATTTTTTCTATTATATGTACTTTCTATCTGTGAATACTAGTGCTCCAGTGGTATGCTCTGCGAGCATATTTTGAATGTCTTCAACAACAACATTTTTGCTTCACTCTCAAAGACTTGCCACCATTTCTAACAAACTCAGAAGTTTTTCATAATTCTGGCAGATTATCAACTGGGTATAATCCAGTTGCTATCCCCAGGGAACTTGTGACAATAACCAGAGATGGTATACATGTATAGGCTATTATAATATTTATGTATCATAAGAATGCTCCTCATAACCCTTCAGTGAAAAATATCACTCCCTACAAAAGGCAGTTATCTTACTCAAATTGCTTATAGTGCTATGGCTTTAGGCCCTAACTGTTTTATAAGAAACATTTTTAAAATACATTATTTAAGAATTTCAAATGTGCATAAAATATGCTTTGATCAAATCTACTTTCCACTCCTTCCTCTAAAAATACTTCAAGAAAAACAATATTTCAAATTTTCTATTACTTAATACAATTTTTGCATCTAGTGGTCCTTTTTCTATAGATAGTCATCTACCACTTCAGAACTTTCCCACACATGGACACTCGAGCATTTGCACACACACACACACATACACACACACACACACACACACACACACACAAATGGACACATGACATATGAGCACACAAACACATTTCAGCATTTTTCCCTCCAATTTTCAAATGTTTTACGCAGATATGTTATTTTAAATCAAATCATCCTTTGCTGAGAAAATGAAACCATATATTCAACATCTGCTTGTGCAATGTATCTGTGAAAAAACATACCAGAGAGAAGTGGTACATAAAAAATTAATGCTATGGCTTGAAACTAATAATGGACCCCCAAATTTAACAGGCTGGCAAGCCAATGGCGGGC
The DNA here is from genome assembly GCF_004785775.1 of Grammomys surdaster. Classification (NCBI taxonomy): domain Eukaryota; kingdom Metazoa; phylum Chordata; class Mammalia; order Rodentia; family Muridae; genus Grammomys; species Grammomys surdaster. Next base: position 3,685,134 of record NW_021604705.1, read on the forward strand.
AACCTTCTGAAGCGGCTTATCAAGCTAAGACTGAAGTCCCTTGCTTTTGGTAATGCATATTCAGTGTCAGCTAAGGGGGGCATTGTTTTCAGAATGACCTAAGACAGGCTCAGTCTTGTTAAATAATATAAAGAGGGGAGATGTGGAGTGTCTTTGAGGCTGCTTGGCAGGAATCTGACATTGGCCAAGAACAAGGAAATGGACTTTAGGCAGAAATCTGACTTTGGGCCATGACAAGGAAGTAAGTTCAGGCAGGAGTCTATTTTTAGGCTAAAACAGAGAAGTAATTTCAGTATAGAATCCAAGTCTTAGGCTAAAACAAAGAAGTAGGCCTAAGGCTTGAATATGGCTGTGGGCTAGGACAGGGAAGTAGGCTCAGATATTTTTGTCATCCTGATGAGCCCTTAGAAACATCCATCATGAAAGTGATCACAGGGATCACGGGACTCTGTATATTGCCTTGTTTGTTCCTTGACTGTTTCTATTGTATTGTTGGTTCCTCAATCTAGAACTGACCTAAATACTTGCATGTAATTAAAAGGGTTTAAAAGGAAAATTGAATTAAACAAATCTGCCTTCAGCCTCAGAACTGGCTGGGGTCATGCTGCAAAAAAACAAAAACAAAAACAAAAACAAAAAAAAGCTAAATTTCTTCTGCATCCAAATCATTTCTTCTGTATCCAAATTACTTGGTGTTATGATGGTAGAAACTATGATGCTGATTAACCTAAAATAGCTAAAATTAGATTAAAAGATTATCCAGAATCATCCAGATCAAGAGGGTGCTCTTTAGCTAAGTGGATGGAACTGAAACTAGACAATAATCTAGAAGGTAAATAATCTAAGAACATTTATCTGTCATCTATCATCTATCTATAATCTTTTAATCTATTTTCATCATCATCTATCTATCTATAATATGCTTATCTATATATCCTCAATCTACTAATTTATCTAGTATCTACCTCTCTATGCACATATATGTATGTAGCAATAATTAAACAAATAAGGTCATGTTTTATAAAGACAGCAAGGAGAATGGGCACATTGGAGGGTTTAAAGGGAGGAAAGAAAAGGCATAAATGGTACAGTTGTAAATTTTTTAAAATAAAAAACATGTTCTTATGTCCCTAAATACTACTTATGCTTATATAGAGGAGTTTTTTAATGACAAAAGTGTCTGGTTTATAAATTGGAAGCTATTCTGCAGTGTTGTTGTATAGTGTGTAAAGCCCATTGGGGAGTATTTGGGTACTGAGACAGAGAAATTCAATTTACTTTTTGCTTTACCTTCAAATCAAAATTTAGTTCTTTTGCATTTCTTTTCAAAAAGATATTATTAAAAATTAGTCCCTTATGTACAGTAACTTACTTTATCAGTATCTGCATAAACTCACTGATTAAAGCACTGTTAATTTGGTTCATACCAACTCTACTTTCCCGATGACTCTGCTTCCAAATTTCATGACTGTATGGGAGTAATTGAGAGTCTTAGAATAAAAATTAAACACAGATGTCTAGTTACACACGAACCTAGACGTAAGAGAAGTTACAGCAGAAATTATACAGCCAGTATCAGAAATATTTTATGCAAACTGTCATTGAAGAGCAAGACATAGTCCTAATTATTTTAATAGATGTAAACATATCCAATGGCTTCTATTTTATGAATATTTTTAGAGAAATAAAACATAGTTGTAAATAAAAAGTAAATAAGAAATCAGTACTCATGGAAAAGTTTTTGCAAGTAGAAATTATTCTTTGGATCAAGGAACTATCTACTTAACTGTTCTGGAGACAATATCTCACAGAGACTATTAAGGGCATTTCCCCCTTTCTATAGGCTTCCCTTTGAGTTGATTGATGGTGTCTTTTTCTGTACAGAAACATTTAGTTTCACGTGGTCTCCTTTTTTGAAATTGTTTGCCTCAATACCTGTGTTGTTGGAGTTCTATCATCTATCATTTTTATTCTTAACAGGAACAGGAGTCCTGTTTGATGCCAATGAGTTCGAGCATAGTCTCTACTTCTTCTCTATCACATTGAGGATACCAAGTGTGACTCCAAAGCTCTTATGTTCATTCTTCTGTACTTAACTATAATCACTATTTGTTGAAGATGCTGTCTTTTTCTCATAGCCTCTGCCACATATTGGGAGGTTATGGAAACATGGGAAAATATCTATTTTCAGTTCCTTTCTATTGGTTAGGTCACCTAATATTATGTCAGCTGATTTTTATTATTATATCTTTGTAACATAAGATGGAATCAGTGATGGCAAAACGTCTATTGTTTTTATTGTTTTTGTTGAATATGATTGCTTCAGATATCCTGGGTCTTTCGTGTTTCCATATAATTTTTAAGCTTAATTTTTCTAATACTCTATAAAATGAATTGATATTTTTATGGCCATTACACTGAATCTATATATTGCTTTAGATAGGAAGGCTTTACCCTAACGTTAATTCTACCAACCTGTGAGCATGGGAGGTCTTATCACATTCAGTTAGATTCTACAATTTCTTTCTTCAGTGTCTTAAAGTTTTCACTGGTAAAGTAGACAAGATATAAATAAAGTAGAGCATAATTTTGCTATTAATTTTCTATATAATCAATAAAAGAAATAATCTGATGGCTAATAAGAGACCTTCTGATTACTATATGATACTTCTTTATTGTTTCAAAAATAACTTTCTTCAACTCAGATTAGAAAATTAATGGGATGCAGAACTTGTAACCACAGGCATGAGTATTGTACCTGACACCAAAATGAAATAAATCAAACTGACCCAATCAGAATACTATATTTCTATGCTATCAACTCATGACTCAAACAGAAAGCAAAACTTAAATTCAGATTTCCTTTCAATTCTTGTGTGAACTATTAAGATTAATGTTATGTCTGTTAGCTTAACACATTGTATAGTATTCTATATTTGATTTATTAATCAATGTGCATATATTCATTTAATAGACTTGTTTTAACATAAAATTAAGGCTATTTCAAGATGTTTAATGACAAGAAATTTTATTCACGACATATTTTTTATGTGAAAACTAATGCTTTCTAGCCTGAGAATGAAGTGTACTTACACAAAGCAAGGCTAAGAGTGCATATTTTATATCCAGTGTACTATTGATTTGGTTTATATGAAAGAATTTTATAGAAGATGTCTATTATTCTACCAATCAGTAATTTTAATGATTATGTTTTAGTAATATTATAAATGACCTTTGATATCTTATTTCTTTGTTCTGAAAATCTCCCTTAAAACTTGCAACCATCTTTAAAGTATTTAATACAAAATTGTCCTTGCCTAGATTAGAAATAGATTCATCAGACATACCTATTTAAAATATAGTTTGAAAAATTTTAAAGTGAGGAATTTAAATTCTGTCTTTCACTGTCATTCATACATGTCTTTCCTACTTGTTAAGGGATCAGCTGGACTGTTATTAGTGACGGAATAAGACTAAAATAGATTTTTTACAAATCCCCCTTTCCTTCATTATATCTAGAGTAGAAATTCTTTGTCATCGAAAAACATTTTGCATTTGTGTATATACCTTTCCTATATCATTTCAGTGATAAGTCTAGGTCATTGTTATGCTTTTATCATTTTTTATTTAAATTTTAATCTACATCATACCCTTTTAAATATTTCATATAAAGAATAAATAGAAGAGATAGAAGTATTAAACTATTTTCTATATAAGTCAGAAATCAATTAATATATCATGGGAATTTTGCAAACTAAACTTAGCACTTGTGGCATTTGGATGTTCTCCTAGAACAAGAAATCTGTCAGACCAAGATTGTAGTCAGTACTGAGAAATAACCAGAGAGATCTGTGCTCATGTGAAGGCTCTTGGGGTACAAATAGGGGCAAAGCCTAGTTATTTTTGAAAACCCTGAGAAACCACTACTTCATTATTTTGAATCAGACCTGCTTTATTTGCTACCTAACTATTAGGAGACATCTCAGTTACCAGCCACGTGCACATACACATCACCATTCATTTACTTCATCCTTACTTACAAATTCTGCTCTGAATTCTCTGCTGACATATTTGACACCAAGAATCAGCTATCAACAATGATGAATTGTCAGAATTGTTCTTGGAATAGCAGAGAGAGGACTTACAATGCTCTTTTGTGAGCATCCTACCAATCAATGAATGCTCTCCCAACCTTAGATTACTGAAATAAAGACTAATACACTTTTCACTATGACATAGGGATTTGAAACTGTCATCCTTCTTTAACTCATTTGTGACAGTTAACAACCTGGTATATAGATAGAGCCAACACAAGTACACCAGGTCAAGCATACTTAATTAATTGACTTAACAGAGTAAAATACAACTGGATTTGTGCCTGATCTTTTATTACTATTGTCTTTGTACAAAAATTTTATTGGGTTGGTCAATATATAAGCAGTATATATTTTTCATTTGAATTCATGAATGCTAACTTTTAAAACTTTTTTATTACTTAGTGGAAGAGATTCCCTAGTTTAATTTATTCTACCAAGCTATTTTCTTCTTGTTTTTCATTTCTGAATAGAAAGAGCCCATTGCTGTAGAAAACGGATGTTAATTAATCATCTTTGAACAGGTTTTTATTGTGTAGCTTGACTTTGGTGTAAAATCACAAGCAGAGTCTAGGTAGGGTGAAGGTGAACAATGCAAACAATGTGTATTGTTTATGCCAATACTGAATACATACAAAACCCGTCTGAAGGCTTCAGTCTGTTTTCTGTTGGTAACATTTTATGGTTGATTAAAACTGTCAGAACATTATTCAAACTAAATGCAGAGGCAGGCCATTTAGCAATAGAGAAGTATGTGCAGTCAACCAGCACTCAGCTCTGAAACAGAAGGCAGGAGTGCTAATTATCTGAGACTCTCCTAAGGCATAACAGTGTTGCTTTATTTTAAAGTACCAATATTACATTTATATATGTATATTTTTATTTGAAGATTAAAAATGTCATGTTAGCCTTAGTTTAACTTGTAAATCTTAGTGTCAGAATGTAGTATGAAAGAGTTATGTCTTTGGGTGATTCTTAAATTATGAAAATAAAAATAATTTAACAAATGAGATAGCAAACTTAAACAAAACAATCTCACTGAGGTACTGCATGATGATGAAAATACAAATTCCAAATTCTTCATAGATTTTTGAATTTACTTTTCTCTTAAAAACTACATGCGGCTAAATGGTAAGAAGCTCTAAAAATTTTATCCAACATTCACATTTTTAAAAAGTTATAATATTGGTTCCCACCTGGTCCTTTTGGCTGGGGAAGACACATATCTGGTCTGCTCCTGTGGAGATACTGAATGCTGAGCCATCCTAGAGGAACCACTGCACTCAGAACAGATTATGCCCCAGAGTTACAACTGGGAGCCAGGGACACTCAGGACCCATCAGCTACCCAAAGCTTGCCCCTCTGGAATTCCACTTCCTTTCCGCATCCACCTGGTCCTTTTGGCTGGGGCAGATGCATAGCTGGTCTGCCCCTGTCGAGATACTGAATCCTGAGCCATCCTAGAGGAACCACTGCACTCAGAGCAGCAGGTAAGAATCCCTTCCCATTCTCAACACTCCAGAGTTACAACTGGGAGCCAGGGGCGCTCAGGACCCATCAGCTACCCAAAGCTTGCTCCTCCAGAATTCTACTTCCCTTCTACCCCTGCCTGGTTCTTTTGGCTGGGGCAGACACATAGCTGGTATGCTCCTGTGGAGATACTGCATCTTGAGCCATCCTAGAGGAACCACTGCACTCAGAGCAGCAGGACTTCGAGATCCCAAAGGCAGCCTGAGTCCCAGGAGTTCTTCCACCCAGAAGCTTAGGATCACAAGACCACAGAGACATCTAGACACTGAGGAGTTCTGACACAAGCAAGATAACTGGAAAGACAGACTCCAGTCAGACACAGTGAGTGCAAGTAACACTAGACTTAACCAGATGGTGAAAGGCAAGCACAAGAACATAAGCAACAGAAACTAAAGTTCCTTGGCATCATCAGTACCCAGTTCTCCCACCATAGCAAGCCCTTGAGACCCCATCACACTGCAAAAGTAGGGTTCAGAATTAAAATCACTTCTCATGTTGATGATAGAGGATTTTAATAAGGACATAAATAACTCTCTTAAAGAAGTATAGGACACCACAAGTAAACAGGTAGGAGCCCTTAAAATGAGACACAAAAATCCCTTAAAGAACTGCAAGAAAACACAATGAAGGAATTAAAGAAAAAAATTCAGGATCCTAAAATGGAAATATAAACAATAAAGAAATGTCAAAGGGAGACAACCCTGGAGATAGAAAACCTAGGGAAGAGATCGGGAGTCATAGACACAAGCATCACCAACCAAATACAAGAGATAGAAGAGAGAATCTCATGTGCAGAAGATACCATGGAAAACATTGACACAATTGTCAAAGAAAATGGAAAATGCAAAAAGCTCCTAACCCAAAACATCCAGGAAATCCAGTACACAATGAGAAGACAAAACCTAAGGATAATAGGTATAGATGAGAGTGAAGATTCCCAACTTAAAGGGCCAGTAAATATCTTCAACAAAATTATTGAGGAAAACTTCCCTAACATAAAGAACAAGATGCCCATAAACATACAAGAAGCCTACAGAACACCAAATAGACTAGACCAGAAAAGAAATACCTCCCATCACATAATAATCAAAACATCAGATGCACAAAACAAAGAAAAAAATACTAAAAGCAGTAGGGAAAAATGGTCAAGTAACATATAAAGGCAGACCTATAAGAATGACACCAGACTTCTCACAAGAGACTATAAAAGCCAGAAGAGCCTGGACTGACATCATACAGACCCTAAGAGAACACAAATGCCAGCCCAGACTGCTATACTCAGCAGAGCTCTCAATCACTATAGATGGTGAAACCAAGATATTCCATGACAAAACCAAATTTGCACAATACCTGCTCACAAACCCAGCACTTCAAAGGATAACTGATGGAAAACGCAAATACAAGGAGGGAAACTACAACCTATAAAGAGCAAGGAAATAAACTTCCACAAACCGCAAAAGAAGATAGCTACACAAAAATAATTCTACCTCTAGTAACAAAAATAATAGGAAGCCACAATCACTTTTCGTTAATATCTGTTAACATCAATGGACTCAATTCTCCAATAAAAAGACGCAAACTATCAGACTGGATACACAAATAGGACCCAGAATTTTGCTGCATACACGAAACACATCCTCAGTGACAAAGACAGACACTACCTCAGAGTAAAAGAATGGAAAACAATTTCCAAGCATATGGTTCCAAGAAACAAGCTGGAGTAGCCATTCTAATATCAAATAAAATCGAATTTCATCCAATATTAATCAAAAAAGATAAGGAAGGACAGATCATACTCATCAAAGGAAAAATCTACCAAGTTGAACCCTCAATTCTGAACATCTATGCTCCAAATATAAGGGCACCTACATACATAAAAGAAACTTTACTAAAGCTCAAAACACATGTTATACCTCACACAATAATAGTGGGGGATTTCAACACCCCACTCACAGCAATGGACAGATCATGGAAACAGAAACTAAACCAAGACACTTTGAAATTAACAGAAATTATGAACCAATGGATTTAACAGATATCTGTACAACATTTCATCCTAAAACAAAAGAATATACCTTTTTCTCAGCACCTCATGGTATCTTCTCCAAAATAGACCATATAATAGGGCACAAATCAGGCCTCTAAAGATACAAAAAGATTGAAATAATCCCTTGCATCCTATCAGATCCCCACGGACTAAGGCTGGTCTTTAATACTGACAAAACCAATGGAAAACCCACAAGCACAAGGAAACTGAACAACGCTCTACTCAATGATGACTTGAAGGAAGAAATAAAAAAAGAAATTAAAGACTTTTTAGAATTTAATGAAAATGAGGACACATCATATCAAAAATTGTGGGACTCTATGAAGGCAGTGCTAAGAGGAAAACTTATAGCTCTAAGTGCCTACAAAAAGAAACTGGAGAAAGCATACATGAACAAATTGACAGTACAACTAAAAGCTCTAGAACAAAAGGAAGCAAATGCACCCAAGAGAAGTAGATGGCAGGAATTAAACAAACTTAAGGCTGAAATCAACCAAATAGAAACAGAAAGAATATACAAAATATCAACAAAACCAGGAGCTGCTTCTTTGAGAAAATCAACAAGATAGATAAACCCTTAGCCAGATTAACCAGAAGGCACAGAGACAGTATCCAAATTAATAAAATCTGAACTGAAAAGGGAGACATAACAACAGAAACTGAGAAAATACAAAAAACCCCATCAGATCCTACTACAAAGGCCTATACTCAACAAAACTGGAAAACCTGAATGAAATGGACAACTTTGTAGACAGATATCAGGTATCAAAGTTAAATCAGGAGCAAATAAACCATCTAACCCATAACCCCTAAGGAAATAGCAACAGTAATTAAAAGTCTCCCCACTAAAAAAAGCCCAGATCCAGATGATTTTTAGTGAAGAATTCGATCAGACCTCCAAGGAAGCCCTAATACCAATTCTCTTCAAACTAATCCACAAAATAGAAACAGAAGGAACACTACCCAATTCATTCTATGAAGCTACAATTACACTCATACCCAAACCTCACAAAGACCCAACAAAAAAAGAGAACTTCAGACCAATCTCCCTTATGAATATAGATGCAAAAATACTCAATAAAATTCTAGCAAACCGAATCCAAGAACACATCAAAACAATCATCCATCATGATTAAGTAGGTTTTATCCCAGGAATGCCATGATGGTTCAATATTCTGACATCCATCAATGTAATCCACTATATAAACAAACTCAAAGGGGGAAAAAAAAAACATGATTATCTCACTAGATGCTGAGAAAGCAATTAACAAAATTCAACATCCTTTCATGATAAAAGTCTTGGAAAGATCAGCAATTCAAGGTCCATACCTAAACATAGTAAAACAATTTACAGCAAACCAGTAGCCAACATCAAACTAAATGGAGAGAAACTTGAAGCAATCCCACTAAGATCAGGGACTAGACAAGGCTGCCCACTCTCTCCCTACCTATTCAATACAGTACTGGGAGTCCTAGCCAGAGCAATTAGACAACAAAAAGAAGGTAAAGGGATACAAATAGGAAAGGAATAAGTTAAAATATCACTATTTGCAGATGATATGATAGTATACTTAAGTGACCCCCAAACTTCCACCAGAGAACTCCTAAACCTGATAAACAACTTCAGCAAAGTGGTTGGTTATAAAATCAATTCAAACAAATCAGTAGCCTTCTTCTACATGAAAGATAAACAGACTGAAATAGAAGTTAGGGAAATGACACGCTTCACAATAGTCACAAATAATATAAAATACCTTGGTGAGAATCTAATCAAGCAAGTGAAAGACCTATATAATGAGAATTCTGTCTCTGAAGAAAGAAATCAAAGAAATCAAAGAAGATCTCAGAAGATAGAAAGATCTCCCATGCTCATGGATTGGCAGTATTAATATAATAAAAATGGCCATTTTGCCAAAAGCAATCCACAGATTCAATGCAATCCCCACTAAAATCTCAACTCAATTCTTCACAGAGTTAGAAAAAGAAATTCTCAAATTCATTTGGAATAACAAGAAACCCAGGAAAGGAAAAACTATTCTCGACAATAAAAGAACTTCTGGAGGAATCACCTTCCCTTCCTTCAAGCTGTACTACAGAGCAATAGTGATAAAAACTGAATGGTATTGGTACAGAGACAGGCAGGAAGATCAACAGAAAAGATTTGAGGACCAAGAAATGAACCCACACACCTATGGTCACTTGATCTTTGACCCTTTGTCTCCTTTAGCTTTGACTCCTTTAGCTAAAAATCTCCAGTGGAAAAAGGACAGCATTTTTAACAAATGGTGCTGGTTCAACTGGAAGACAACATGTAGAAGAATGAAAATTGATCCATTCTTATCTCCTTGTATGAAGCTCAAGTCCAAGTGGATAAAGGACCTCAACATAAAACTAGACACACTGAAACTAATAGAAGAGAAGGTGGGGAATAACCTTGAATACATCGGCACAGGGGAAAAGTTCCTGAACCGAACACCAATGGCTGATGCTCTAAGATCAAGAATTGACAAATGGGACTTCATAAAATTGCAAAGTTTCTGTAAGGCAAAGGACACTGTCAATAGGACAAAACGGCAATTCTCAAATTGGGAAAAGATCTTTACGAAGCCTACATCTGATAGAGTACTAATATCCAATATATACAAAGAACTCAAGAAATTAGACTCCAGACAACCAAATAACCCTATTAAAAAATGGGGCATAGAGCTTAACAAAGAATTCTCAACTGAGGAAACTTGAATGGCTGAGAAGCACCTAAAGAAATGCTCAGCATCCTTAGTCATCAGGGAAATGCAAATCAAAACAACCCTGAGATTCCACCTCACACCAGTCAGAATGGCTAAGTTTAAAAACTCAGGTGATAGTAGATGCTGGCGAGGGTGTGGAGAAAGAGGAACACTCCTCCATTGTTGGTGGGACTGCAAGATGTGCAACCACTTTGGAAATCAGTCTGGCACTTCCTCAGATAATTGGACATAGCATTACCTGAGGATCCAGTTGCTCTACTATGTTCAAAGCAGCCTTATTTATAATAGCCAGAAGCTGGAAAGAACCCAGATGTCCTTCAACTGAGGAATGGATACAAAAAAATGGGGTACATTTACACAATGGAGTATTATTCAGCTATTAAAAACAATGAATTTGAGAAATTCTTATGTAAATGGATGGAACAAGAAAATCCTGAGTGAGGTAAGCCAATCACAAAAGAACACACATGGTATTCACTCACTGATTATTGGATACAGCCCAGAAGTTTGAAATATCCAAGATTCAACTCACAGGCCACATGAAGCTCATGAAGAAGGATGACCAAGTGTGGGCACTTTGGTCTTTCTTAGAAGGAGTAATAAAATACTCAAGGGAGCAAATATGGAGACAAAGTGAGGGACAGAAACTGAAGGAGGGGCTGTCTAGAGACCATTCTACCTGGGTATCCATCCCATGTGCAGTCACCAAAGGTAGATGCTGATGTGGAAGTCAGGAAGTGTATGCACACACATGCACACACACACCACAAACTGGTAGAACACCAGAAAGGAAAATTTAGAGATATGATCAGGAACCAGAGAGGCAAGCGTCACCAAGAGAATAGAAGAAATGAAAGAAGAATCACAGGCAATTATGGCAACATAGAAGAAATAGATGTCTTGGTCAAAAAATAAAGTTAAATCTAAAACACTCAGGCATATAACACCCAGGAAATCTGGGACACAAGGAAAAGACCAAACCTGAATATGACATGAATAGTAGAAGGAGAGAAAATTAAACAACAAACAAATAAACAAACAAAAAATCCAAACAGATCAAAAGCACAGAAAATGTTTTCAATAAAACTATAGAAGAAAACTTTTCTATCTAAAAACGGAAGTACCTATCATGTTACAAGAAGCATACAAACATTGAGTAGATGGTACCAGTAAAGATATTCCCATAGCATGTAATAAACCAAAACACAAAACATAGAAGACCTGTAAAAGCTGCACAGCAATCAAAGCAAAACAAAACAAAACAAGAAACATATAAAGACAGATTTATTAGACTATTGTGAGACTTTTTAGCAGAGACTATAAAAGGCAGAAGAACATAGACAGATGGCCTAGATACCTTTTATCTGTCCTCTATAATGCAAACTGAGAGAAGTAGTCCAAGGAGGTTGTCTTAGTCTAAGGGTTTCTAGAGACACCATGACCTTGGCAACTCTTACAAAGGAAAACATTTAGTTGTGACTGGACAGTGTAGAGGTTTAGTCCGTTATCATGGTGAGAAGCATGACTGCATCCAGGAAGACACGGTGCTAGAGAAGGAGCTGAGAGTTCTACACCCAAAGGAAGCAGGAAAAGACCTGCCGTGGACTTCCAAGACCTAAAAGCTGACACATTGTTTATGTACTTCCTCCAACAAAGCAACACCTCCAGGGCCACACCTAATAGTGCCGAATTCCCTATAGGCCTATAGGTGACTTTTTCTTTCAGACCACTACCGAGTTTAAGTGAATTAGGTGTAACTAGACAAAGGTAGGTTTTGTTGGCAAATTAAAACTGTTGTCCTTTTTCATCTTAAGAGGAATTGTTTGTTATCTTTATGTGCTAGCCTGGCTCCATCCTAAGAATTAGAAACTTGAGGACCTGGACACTATAAGTTCTGTTGTGCTGAATTTAATATGGCCTCCCAAATCTCCAGTGGCTTTCTTTTATATCTTAAAATATTCACAATTATGAATAGTGTTCTATACATTTGATAATATACTGTTTCCATTTGTTTAATTTGTTAATAGTTGTAAAAAAACACATAGCTCCTCAAATAAGTTGCTCTGGAAAACACCTATTTTACGTTAGAAAATTTACAAGGTTTACCAATTTCTAAATAGTGGAAAAATTTTAAACTTATGATAGAAAAATATTGGTTGCAATCATTTATATTCTATTGAAGATGTCTATTTGCTAGCCTTATTTAAGTGAGTTTTGTTCTGGATGAGTTACTTGGCAGGATGTCTGTTTACATCCTTATTTAGCACATGTCTGGAGTGTTTGGTACTGATTAGATGGCTCTTTTAATAGGCAGCTGCACTCCTGTTAGGGTGATGTTTAAATAACTGAATTATCATAAATGTCCGTGTTCCAGGTGACGATGAATGTTTTTGCAGTGAGATAAAATATGCAATCCTGCAGTTTATTCTGAACTTTTCAAGGGGACATCTGAAGGGTACTTTTTATTTGGGTGACCTGAAATTGTTGCGATATAAGTAAACTCAAACAAATTTAGTAGAAGCTAATCCCCATTTGCTCATCCATCTATTCTACACACATTATTTCTGAAATTTTGCACTGTGTTTTGAATCACCTCCTTTCTTCTTGGAGTGTGAGGTGCAGACTGCATGAGGGGCCAGTGCTTGCACCTTGCCTCAAGGTGCTTGGGATGTCAGGGCACCACAGGAGTGGAACAATAAGAAGATTTTAATTTACTCTTAAACCAGAATCATTTCTGTAGTCAAGGATTAGGTGGTCTTCCCTTCACTAACTATTATTATTGCCTACTAATATGTTTTTCCTGCCCTTAAAAAGACTCAGTGCAGAAATCATTTTCTCAACAGTTTCTTTCTAAGCATTTGCTAAATGATCATATGATGTCCCATGTCAGATAATGTAATCTGTTGTTTTAAACATACCATTTCTTGAACTTTGTTACTAGGCATGTATATTAGTATAATGAGTTTACTTCAGGCTTAGTGAGTCTTGGGAAAGTTGCAACTTGTTCTCTTTATTTTCCTCTTATGACTACATATATTTGCATATGTCTAATATATAATTACATAAAAACATACATACAATTGTGGTTTCCCAATCTTATAGAGTTTGTAACTCATGTAAATTGTTTAGGATTGGAGAGTTCTAAGTTTGATTTTGGTTATGAATAAGACGTTTTTTACTTCGCACTCTCCTCACAGAAAATATTCTGAAGATCTGAGATAGTAATATATTTACTTTTAGCTCAAGTGTAAAAAGTTTCGGAAAATTGGTAACATTTGTTATAATCCATATAAAGCAAACTATTAAATAGTAAATGTAATCTGCCTATGATGGAGAATTCATACATGGTGGTTTAAGTAAACTAGGCATTTCTTACCATACAGAACTGTGTTAGAATAATGTGTTAGAATATGGTGTTAGAATAATCCTTGGTTTAGGATTAAGTGATATACTCTCTGCTTTATGTGTACTAAGTTGCTGTTGGAGAATGAAATCTTATGATTGTTTTAGATTAATCAAGGTATATTTTTAAAATATTAACTTAACATGCGTGTGTTTATGTGTGTATATGCATGCCCCCATGCATATGTATCATAGTGTATTAATAGAGATAAGAGGAAAACTTACAGCTTTTGATTTTGTTCTTCTACTATGTGGTCCCTGGATGTCTTAGGGTTTTCTTCCTGTGAAGAGGCATTATGACCACAGCAACTCTTATAAAGGGAAACAATTTATTGAGGCTGGCTTAGAGTTTTAGACTTTTGGTCTATTATCATCATGGTGATCAGCATAGCAGAGTATAGGCAGACATGGCACTAGAGGAGCTGAGAGTTCTATGTCTTGATCCATAGGCAACAGGAGAATGTGTCACTGGGTGTGGCTTGAACATATATGAGACCTCAAAGCCCATCACACAATGACACTTCCTTTAACAAGGCCATAGCTCCTAATAGTGCCACTTCTTATTGGCCACATATTCAAACATATGAGACTATGGGGACCATATCTTTTCAAACCATCACACCGTGGACATAACTTGGGGCTATAGGCTTGGTAGCAAGTATCTTTACCTGTTGAGTCATCTCATTAATCCAACTAAAGCTTATTGCTCTGGCAGAATGCTCTTATTTTTTCATTATCATAGAGATCACAGGCAGAAGACAGGTGGTTCTATTTTTAGCAATGGAAAAATTGTGTCCATTGAACACTAGTGTGCAAAAGACACCTCTATTTTCTGCATTAATTCAACAGCTTTATCTGTTGTTTGGTTGTTGTTTCTGTTGTTGTTAAGTTAATGAATCAGGCCAAATTAAATAATACATAAATTGAACCCTAAATCTGAATGAATAAAGTTGATTAAATCATCATTTTGGTTTTAAGAAACATTAAGTTCACATATGCATACCTTTTATAGTACATATCCTGATTTCCAACATGCATCTTATATTACAGGGATGAAGGCTCTGAATCAGTTCACAGGCAGGTTCTGAAAAGATTAAGCCTGTTTCTTTAGGAGAGGACACCAAATCTTCCCAACTGTCTAGATATAAATCACACCAAGAATGAATTTAGAGATATGAGTTGAATAATGTTTTTTGATCCGAGAGTCCCTTTTTTTTTAAAAAAAAAATTGTCATGTATTAGTTCATGCCCTCATTCACATTGCTTCTATGAGATCATAACAAGTATTTATTTTTCATTTATCTTTCTGACTCCAAGGTATTCTATGGTATATTACTTGATATAATAATTTAATTTTCAACTATTTTATTGAAAGTTTCATAGTTTCATTTTTATTATGGCTGAGTATGATACATATTTTCTTAAAACTTATACTAATACAATAGAGGCTATTGCTGAAGCTCTTGGTTTCCCATCAAAACTTGATTTAAGATCCTTGGCCAGTGGAGGAGAAAAGTCATCAATAGTCTTACCTAGCTGTGAAATAGCTGAGCTACAATAAAGACTGTCATGGTAAAGTATGCTACTTGGTACAACAGTGGCATGGATTTTATGAGTATGAACAACAATTTTCTAATAGACATTGTACCCACCCCTTAAGATAAAGTGCACTCCTGTTACTGTAAACTTGTAAACAAGGCTAAGAAGCCATGGCTGGGATGAGGTTGAAGCCATAGGTTCTAAGAGAGAACATGCTACTCTTCTTTTGCCAAATGTACATAATACCAAAGTGCTTTTGAGGTAATTATCTTTACACCCATAGATTATTGAAACTCTCACCACCTCATTGGCAAAACTTCGTGATACAGTAGATGGCCGTTGATAAAGACCTCACAGTATGTGACGACATGGAGAATAAGTGACTGTAGAGTGGTCAGTAACAAATAGAAAATCCTTATTACACAATTTTTTATTAAAATTTGTGAAACATCACTGGAAATAGGTCAGAAAAACTGTAAGAGCAAGATCTTGGGACAGATTGGGGTAAAATAGTGTCTTCTGGACATGACAGGATTGTTGCATTCATAAGTTTATGACCTTTCTGGTTGTCTGCACAGGGTCTGTACAAGATCAAGACAGTCAATTCTCCAACGTGGACAGGGAGAAGACCCATGAGATCCTACTACTCACTAATGGTTATACTTTGGGCAGGTGATGAATGCTGAGGGATAAACTGATAATGTCAGTTTTTTTCATCACTGTGACTCATGGCTTAATTTCCCATGTTCAATTGGATGGGTCTACACCCACTAAAAATTGGCATCTATCATAGTTAAGGTTTCTATTGCTGTAATGAAACACTATGACCAATAAACAAGTTGGAGAGGAGAGGGTTTATTGCACTTATATTTCTATGCTATCATTCATCCTAAAGGACAGGAACTTAAACAGGACAGAAACCTGGAGGCGGGAGCTGATGCAGAGGGAGTAGAGGGGTATTGACACTAGCTTGCTCCATGTTGGTTGCTCAGGCTGCTTTGTTAACAGAACCCAGAACCACCAGCCCAGGGATGACATTACTTAAAATGGGCTGCCTCCCATCAATTATTAATTAAAAACTGTTCTACAGACTGGCTGATGACTCGATCTTATGGAAATATTTTCTCAATAAAGATTTCCTCCTAGTTTGTGTCAAGTTGGCATAAATATAATGAGAATAATATACTAATTTATTTAATAATTTATAGAAAAGAAGAAAAGGAAGAAGAAGAAGAACAAAAGGAGGAAGAAAATAAGGTGTTTTAAAGTTGGGAAGAATATGAATAGGTTCATGAGGAGTTGGAGAGGTTAAGTTGGGTAGATATGATCTAAATGCATATGTATGAAGCAACAAAGAAATATAAAATTTTAAGACCATTACTCTTTATGGTTGTAGTTATTAACTAAGATTTAAATTCTTAACTTGTGTTTTTAATTTATTGAAAATAAACATCTTTGGTTTGATGAATGTATCATTTGAAATTATAAGCTCTTTCATCTAATAACATATTAAAAATGTAGAAGTCAAGTCTTGGTGAAGTATTGGGTGATAAGATTATCTTTATAAGTTGAAATTATGAAGTTTAAATAATGGTGGATTTTGGCTAATATCTTGGTATTTAATAGAAAGGAAGAAAAATAAAAGATGAAGAGCTTAAAAGCAAGGCTAAGAAATTAAGAGTATATCACTAAAAAATTAAAACGGGAAATTGAGCAGTCGCTAATTGCTACTTTGGACTTGAATCAAAAATTCAAAGATCACCTTCAGAGTGCAATGCCCTCTCTGATGGCAGAGGAGGTGACATCACAAAGCAGAACTGCATCTAGGAAAAGACCTCTTAGCTTTCAAATTCTAGAAAAGAAGAGGGAAACAGATTTCTTGCTGAAGAACTTTTGAGCCTAGAAATGAGCATACAAGTGTGGGAGGACTATGAGTTTCTAAAAGCCTCAGAGTTTAGATTGGGCAGATAGCTCAGTTAGTCAGATATTTTCTTTGTAATTACAAGGAGCTGAGATATACTTATCCCCTGAACTCACACTTAAAGGCTGGCTGTGATAATGGAATTGGTGTCATGTACTAATTATCACAGTTCTGGGGAGTATCACTGGCTGACATACCTAGCTAACTTGTGAGTTCTGGGCCATGAGAGATTCTGTCTCAAAATAAGGGTATTGACCAATGAACTACCACCTGAAGTCACAGGAGCCTTTGACTCTTTTCTTCTGGGACTCTCCCAAACTACCCACTGTTCTTCAGAGACTACCTAGCAGGTACAAAAGGCTCAGTAAGTGTCTCTGCTATTGGGTCTCAAACCCTTGTCCTAGGAACACTCAAAACCTTTACCTGCTGTCCTTCCATGAACCAATAGCCTTTGCAAAAAGGCCTTATAATATCCTTGCTTCTTTTCCCAGTTCCGATCTCTCAGGTTTCCCTAAAACACTACATTCTTTCTTCTTCCTACATCTTCCAGTTACTATTCTTGACAGGATAGGAGCATACAAAGCCTAGGTTTTTAGCTAAAACTTCATACAAAATACACAACCAGCAACTTAGCTAAATACCTAGGTTCCTAGATACACAAAAGATTAAGATTGAAGTATTTCACAGTTGATTTAATGCCAGCCAAGTCAGAATAACAGTGAATCTAGATCCACATGTTCATTCAACATAGAATTCCCAAAAACTCATATAAGAACTCATATTCAATAACCTAACTCCATTTTCTGAAATCCCATTGCACAAATATAAGCAATATGAAAACCAAGACAGTGTCTTATCTCTACAACACCAATGCCATAGTAATAGTCCCAAATGAGAACAACCTAGACAAAACTCAAGACACAGAAATCAGAAGAGCAACTATGAATATTTTCAGAGAGTTTGGTGAATGCAAAAACAAAGAAATAATTCTTGAAAGAATGTAAAGGGACGGAAATAAATTCTTTCAGAATTCTTTGCAAATAGACTTATTCTTGTTACCCAACCAATTTCTACCCTTATCTCCTATATGTTTTAAATTTATTAAGTTTAATACATGTTTTCCTCCCTGGCCACCATGGACCCAGGCCTGCAGCTCTCATAGGCCACAACCCCTAACACTTAAACGTTGGCAGTGTCTGTGTCTGTCTGTCCTACACTTCTCAGGCCGAGATCTTCTCCTTGGCAGTGGCAATTCTCTTTCCTTTGTGTTCCTTTCCCAAGAACCTCAAAGTCCTGCTTCTGTCTTGTTGCCCAGTCATTGGCTTCTGGCAATTTTATTTACAAATTAGAACCAGCTGGGGGAAGGGACCATCAGCTTCTCACATGCAGATTTAAACATTCTCATAAAATTTGGGAACACAATTAACATAATATAAGCAATAAACCAAATCCAGAACATTCCATATTTAGATTTTGTCAGCCTTGAGATTCTATACGACTTGTAGAGGAATTTTAATCCAGCAACATGGCTGCTTTAGCAAGAGATCACATCAAAAGTTACAATCTGTCCAGAATTCACACACATCCTGGATTTTAGTATGATCTGGCTGGAACAGAGAGACACCTTTAATCCCTAACAATTAAGGTAAGGTTAGTTTGTAGAAGGAAGCATACATTTTTGAAAATGATGTCTAATTGAGGGGCAGACAAAATGATGAATCAGAGAAAGATTTGAGAGAATAAATCAGATACAGAATAAGCGCAATTCACAAGGGAACAGCAGGGGAAGAAATGTTCTTTAAAGAATGAGAGATAGAAAAAAGGAAGGTGGTATGTATGTGGAAGTTTTACAGACACCGATTACAGAGAGAACAAGCTAGACACAAGTGAAATCAGAATTAACCAGAAACTGAGAAGGAGTCAGAATATTACAACACATTACAAAACTTAGTATGAGGGCAGGGAGAAGAATTGAGTCAGAGTCCAAGAAAAGGTGAATTGAATGAGTTAGAAGATTGTTTGAAAGATTAGATTTTAGTGAGGCTAGAAGCTTCCAGACTTAGGCCTAGAGATGTTGTGGAAAATCTCCAACCCAAATAGAACCGGTCAATGAAAACACCAACTCAATAATTATGAATATATTCTGCAAGCTTAGATTGGGCAGATTCACTACTTCACTACTCTATTTCCCAGCTATGAGACCCTTATAACTTGCAGGTTTTCCAGACCCTGTGTTTGTCCTACTTCTTGCTTGCCCATTGTCCTCCTCCATAGTCCTCCATTGTCTTCTCCCTCCTCTCCCTCTGCTCTCATCCCACCAACCTTTATTTCTCCACCTCCCCTTCTTCTGACCAATCACTAGCTCCAGCCTTTATTTTACAATTAAGATGGGCAGAAGATTCACTAGAATTCACATGTGTAATGATTCACTCCTCCTCTGCAGCCCTTCCCAGGAAAGGGGAATTAGCATCAAATTACAAGGCTGGGGCCATCCACAACATAGAGATAGTTAGAGCAGAGAAAAAAAAAAAAAACAGTTTGAGCTCATCCCAAGCCATGTATTCTAATCTCATTACTTCATCTGAGGAAATAAAAGTGACAATTATACCTTGTACCTTCTGACACAGTTATTGTGAATTCATATATGTAACTGCCCTGTTGTATACAGAAGACACTGTTTCTTTATACCCATTCTGCACCTCTAAGTAAATTTCAGCATGGATGAGTTAGGGACTCATGAGGTCCTATCCCTAGCTGAGACGCTATAGAGAGTTGATATATGCAGAAGAAGGAGAGATAAACATTAATTGGAAGTGTGGCTCCTGTTAGATTGCCCGCAATCCAGCGGAAGGGTCCATCATGAATACATGGGCAGTAATAATTAGATTTAGCAGCTTATCAAGAAAGAAAGGATGCCATGAATGTGTTTATGGGATTTGGAGCAAGCATAAAGAAGAACTGGGGTTAATATGAACAAGATAAATTGTATATATTTATGAAAATTTTAAGGAATAAATTTAAAAGTTTAAAATATAATAGAAAGAAAAAAGTAAACAGCAAAGATAAGAGATAATTGACAACATAGTTGAGACAATTAACAAATCATGACAGAACATTTCACTGAAACTATACAAGGGCACATTCTTCTCAGCTATCCAAGTGACTTTCTCTAAAATAAATCATATATCCCAGCCTAGGAAAGCATCAGTAAGTACAGGGGCATTTATACAACTCGGTGTATTCTTTCTGTCCACAATTCAATATAATCACAAGTCAACTATAAGAAATACTACAGAAAATACAACATTGTGTTTAAACAAAATAGAATATTAGTAGATAGTGGACATATCATTGATAAAATCAAGAATAAAAATTTTAAAATTCTATAAAAATAGTGTGATGAAAACACAAATAACAAATCCCATGAGACACAATAAAGACAATCTTTAGAGGGAAATTAAAACACTACAGAAAATACACAAATTAGTAGATATTAAATACCATATTATTGCATTGTGGATATATCATTGATAAAATCAAGAATAAAAATTTAAATATTGCATAAATGAGTAATAATGAAAACACAAATAACAAAATTCATGAGACACAATAAAACTATCTCTAGAGGAAAATTTAGTGCTCAAAGTTCTAGGAGGTTCTAGGGAGGGGAAATGGGGATGGCATTTTTATTTTAAGTAAATAAAATATCCAATAAAAAGTAAATAAAAACTGGAGGGACCTCATCTTACTAACTTACTAATATACCTTTAAAAAATTAGAAAAACGAAATCAAACCAAACATAAAAGTCTGCAAAAATATGACTATATTCAAGGAGGAAATCAATGAATAATAATAAAAACACGAATATTAAACTATGACTTAAAACTCAACGTAATTCAGAATTGATGATGGTGATGATGATGATGATGATGATGATGATGTGTGTCCTGATTAAACAAGCTAAAACTTTCAGAATTGATTGGAAGAAGGGGCTCCTGGGGCCCAAATCCTAACTGTGGTGCAATTCAGTATTGAAGGCTTTGGGGATAACTTTAGCATGGGAGAATTAAAAATCTGTCCCCACAGTATCTTCTACAGCAACTACTCCAGGATGCACCTACTCCAGCAAGACCACATCTCCTGATAGTGGAACTCCCTATGGACCAAACACAGAGGGTCATTTTCCTTTATGGCCACAAGTAAGTTTCCCATGCCTATGATGATATGATTAGCACTAGTTGGACTCAGATTAAAAATAAACACAAACATAAGTAAAAATTTATAAAGTGATAACATTAAATTTGAAGGGAGATATGACACAGTGGCAGTTTATGAGTATATAATCAAGATATGATATATACTCATTTTTATAGGTTTTGTTTGTGTGTGTATATTTCTTTTGATTTCTTTTGATGTTTTATTTAATTTTTTTCTGATTTGCTTGTTTTTTCTTTTCATTGTCTGTTTTCTATACAGAGAGAGAGAGAGAGAGAGAGAGAGAGAGAGAGAGAGAGAGAGAGAAGGTATGTAGAAGGATCAGTACGGCAGTAATAAAGGCCTGAGAGGAGATGAGGGAAAGGAAACTATAATTGGAATAGATTGTATGAGCTTTCATTAAAAATAAATGTTAAAAGAATGTCTAAAACAGAAATATATTTAGATTATATAATCTAGATGATTGGAAAATCAATCAGAAATTTAAGTTTTTATAACATTATCTACCAACTAAATCAAAACTGAGACAGACTGCAAAAAGAATATCTTGTGTCTGTATGGATGTGACACCTATCAATAATAAATTTGATGGCCTATAACTTAGTAAGGAAATAGTAGGTATAACATTTCAGAAGCAAAAGGATTCTGGGAGAGTATCAAGTGGGAGATTTACCTGCAAAGATTTACAAGACATGAGTAAGTAACTGTGCACAGGTAACCTGCCACATGGCAAAATGTAGATTAGACTACATGGGTTATTTTAAGTTATGATCTCATGAAACAAAAGCCAAGCTAAATGGCCAAGGTATATATAAATGTATATTTTGAGTCTGCATCTTATTTCTGGGAGCATAGGCCTGAGAAGAAGAACCACCTAACTTCTACAATAGACAATTTAACAGGCCAGTAACAGACTAAATACTGAAGTAGTAATAATGAAATTCAATATTTCAATATTGAGTATTAAGTATGAAAATTCGAACAAATATTGAAACAGCAATAGACCATCTCCCTATTAGCCAAGTTCAAAGCCAAATATTTGGTGCAGAATTTCATCAGAATTTCAAGTAACTTAAGTCTGTGTTTCTCAGAATATTTCATTTATAAGAAAGGAAAGGAATACTTCCAAATTCTTTCTCTGAAGCAAGTATGATAGCAATAAATAAAAATAGAGACAACAAGGATAATTAGAAAATAATCTCTCTGATGAATGTAGATGCAAAAAATCCTCAATAATATACTTACGCATCAAAGCCAGGATTATATCAGAAAGACCATTTATACTGACCAAATTAACTTCAGTCTACAGATACTAAGATATTTTAAAGGATGTAACTCAATAAATGTAAATTTATAAAGTAAATGACCTTACATGCACATTTCAAATACTCATCTCAATAGATTCACCAAATACTGGTGAAAACTTAATATCCTTGTATGATAAAAACTCTTGATAGATTAGGAACTGAATGAACATATTTATATACATTATAAATCTATAAAAAATGCCATATTTGTTCAAGAAAATAAATTGAAGTGATCTGTGCTCAGGAGCTGACCTTGTGCCTTAGCACTCTGCACCTCAATTTTGCCCAGAGAAAACTTGTTCCCCAGGTGAGTGAACACATCCAAACTCACAGGTCAAACCACCAGTACCACCCCAATACCTAGCCCAAGTGGGACCTGTCTGGGGGCAGTGGATCCAGGAACCACAGTGCAGCATGAGACATGATCATTCCTGTTTCCATCTAAACCTGGGAGCTGACCCTGTGCCACCGCCCTCTGCACCCCAATCCTGACCAGTGAAAACTTGTTCCCCAGGCGAGTGGACACACTCAAGCTCACAGGTAAGACTACCATTACCATTCTAAGACCTGGCCCAAGTGGGACCTGCCGAGGGACTAGTGGACTCAGGAACCATAGTCCAGCCAGGGACAGAAACCTTTCAGGTTCTATCTGTGCCCAGGAGCTGACCCTGTGCCAGAGCACTGTGCACTTCAATCCTGCCCAGAGAGTTGGCATACTCAAGCTCACAGGCTCAAAGGCTCACAGGAGGGACAGGCTCCAATCAGAGGCAGCAAGGCTAGCTAATACCAGAGATAATCAGATGGTGAGAGGCAAGCTCAAGAACGTAAGCAACAGAAACCGATGCTACTTGGCAACATCAGAACCCCGTTCGTCCACTACAGCAAGTCCTGGATACTTTAACACACCTGAAAAAATCAAGATTCAGATCTAAAATTACATCACATGAAGATGATAGAGGACTTTAAGAAGGACATAAATAAGTCTCTTAAAGAAATACAGGATCACACAGGTAAACAGGTAGAAGCCGTTTACGAGGAAACACTTAAATCTTTTAAAGAATTACAGAAAAACACAACTAAACAGGTGAAGGAATTGAACAAAACCATCCAGGATCTAAAAATGGAAATAGAATCAATAAAGAAATCACAAAGGGAGACAACCCTGCAGATAGAAAACCTAGGAAAGAGATCAGAAGTCATAGATGCAAGAAACAAAAACAGAAAAGAAGAGGTAGAAGAGTGAATCTCAGGTGTAGAAGATATCATAGAAAACATTGACAAAACAGTCAAGGAATGCAAAATGCAAAATGCAAAAGGCTCCTAACCTAAAACATCCAGGAAATCAAGGACACAATGAAAAGACTAAAGCTAAGGATAATAGGTATAGAAGACAGCAAAGATCCTCAACACAAATGACCAGTTTACATCTTCAACAAAATTAAAGAAGAAAACTTCCCTAATCTAAAAAAAGTGAGTACCAGAATTATAAAAGATGCCTATAGAGTGCCAAATAGATTGAAGCAGAAAAGAAATTCTTCCTGTTAAATAATAATCAAAACACCAATTACACAGGCCAAAGTTGTAAGGGAGAAAGGTTTAGTAACATATACAGGTAGACCTATTAAAATTACCCAAGACTTCTCAACAGAGAGTCTAAAAGCCAGAAGATCCTGGACAGGTGTCATGAAGACCCTAAGAGAACAAAAATGCCGGCCCTGGCTATTGTACCCAGCAAAACTCTCAATTACCATAGATGGAGAAACCGAGATATTCCATGACAGAACCACAGTTAAAAAATATAGTTCCACAAATCCATCCCTACAAAGGATGATAGATGAAAAAGTCCAATTCAAGACAGGGAACTACAGCCTAGAAAAAGCAAGAAATTAGTCTTCTTGCCACAAACTCAAAGAAGATAGCCAAGCAAACAAAATTCCACCTCTAACAACAAAAATAACAGGAAGCAACAATTGTTGGTCCTTTATATCTTTTGACATCAGTGGACTTAAATGCTCAATAAAAAAGCATTGACTATCATTCTGGATACAAAACAGGACATTTTGCTCCATACAGGAAACACATTTAAGTAACAAAGACAGACACTACCTCAGAGTAAAATGCTGGTAAAAAAAAAAAAATCCAAGCAAATGGTCCCAAGAAACAAGCTGGCTTAGCCATTCTGATATGGAATAAAATTAAATTTCAATCAAAAGTTATCAAGAAAGGATGAAGAAAGACACTCCATAATAATCAAAGGAAAAACTTACCAAGAAGTACTCTGAATTCTGAACATCTATGACCCAAATGCAAGGGTATCCACATTTGTAAAAGAAACTTTACTAAATCTCAAAGAATACATTGAGCCTCACACATAACCTGAACAGGGACGCAGTGAAATTAACAGAAATAATGAATCAAGTGGATTTAACAGATATCTGTAAAGACACTTTACCCTAAAACAAAAGAATATAACTTCTTAGCACTTCATTGTACCTTCACCAAAATTGACTATATAAGCCGACATTAAAAAGCCTCAATGGGTAAAAGAAGATTGAGATAATCCCTTGCATCCTATCAGATTACCATGCACTAAAGCTGGTCTTCAATAATAACAAAAACATGAGAAATCCTACATACTCATGGAAACTGAACAACTCTACTCAATGATAACTTGGTCAAGGAAGAAATAAAAAAAGACATTAAAGGCATTTTAGATTTTAATGAAAATGAAGATACAGCATACACAAACTTATGCGACACAATGAAAGCAGTGCTAAGAAAACTGATAGCTCTGTGTGCCTCCATAAACAAACTGGAGAGAGCATACACTAGCAACTTAACAGCACATCTGAAAGCTCTAGAACAATAAAGAAGCGAATACACTCAAGAAAAGTAGATGGCAGTAAATAATCAAACTCAGGGCTGAAATCAACCAAGTAGAAACAAAGAGAACTATACAAAGAATCAACAATACCGAGACCTAATTCTTTGAGAAAATCAACAAGATAGATAAACTCTTAGCCAGAATAACCAGAGTGCACAGAGACAGTATCCAAGTTAAATCAGAAATGAAAAGGGAGACATAAAAACAGAAGCTCAAAAAATTCAAAAAATCCTCAGATCCTACTACAAAAACCTATACTTAACAAAACTGCTGACAGGAGCCTGATATTACTGTCCCCTAAAAGGCTCTGCCAGAGCTTGACCAATACAGATGTGAATACTCTCAGCCAACCATCAGACTGAATATGGGGAATCCACAGGAAGAATTAGAAAAAGGACTGATGGAGCTAAAGAGGTTTGCAATCCCATAGGAATAACAACAATACCAACCAACAGCACCACATAGGACTCCCAGGGACTATACCACCAACCAAAGTGGGACCCATTCCTAGAGCTGCTTATGTAGCAGAGGATTACCTTATCAGGCATCAATGAGGGGGGAAGCTTATGGTCTTATATAGATACAATTCCCCAATGTAGGAGAATGCTAGGGGGTGAGGTATGATTGGTTGAGTAGATGGGGGTGCTCCCTCATAGAAGCAGCGGTATGGTGACATGGAGCAGGGGGTTATGGAGGGGAAACCAGGAAGTGGGATCACATTTGAAATGTAAATAAATAAATAACCAATAAAATAATTTTAAAAAGATAAAAAGGAAAAAGGAAAAAATAAATTGAAGCCTTCTACGTAAAGTCAAGAATAACACATTTACATTCCCCACTTCTGTCTAATGTAATATTTTCAGTTCTAATTAGAATAAGATAAAAGTAGGAATTAAAAAGAAACAAATAAAAAAATAAAAATATCAATATTTGAAAATGACATGATTATATACATAAAAGACTCTAAGTTTTCTGATTTAAAACACATAATTCTGATCCATACTTTCTTTCTTTTGGCAGAGTACAAAATCAATATTAAAAAATGAATGGCCTTCTGATATACAAATAGCGAACATATTGAGAAAAAAGTTAGAGAAATAATCCTATTCAAATAGCCAAAAAGCAGAAAAGAGAATGAAAACACACACTTACACTGAAACATGTACCCTTGAAATAGAGTTAACCAAGGAAAGGAAGGACCTCTGTGATGAAGAATTTAAAATAGTGAATGAAATAATTGAAGACACTAGAAAAATGTAAGGACCTCCCTTGCTTCTGTAGCTGTAGAGTTAATACAGGAAAATTAGCCACTGTCTCAAAGTAATGTAAAGTTTCAGTTCAATCCTTAGTCAAATTTCCAGTACATTTTACATAAAAAAATACATACTAAAATTCAAGTATAAAATATGAACATATAGCATGGACCTGAATAAAAAAATTGAACCTTAGACTCATAAAAAAAAAGATTTCATTTTACCATTAAAAATGAATTTTTATGATATACCAAGGATTAAGTCAAGTAAACTTCTAAACATCACAGAACCATCATCACATCATAACAGAGGAAACACCTACAAAATGACAGAATAATAGTAAAATAGCAAAGATTAATATACTGTATGTCTAGGCCGGGCGGTGGTGGCGCACGCCTTTAATCCCAGCACTTGGGAGGCAGAGGCAGGCGGATTTCTGAGTTCGATTGTTCGAGGCTAGCCTGGTCTACAGAGTGAGTTCCAGGACAGCCAGGGCTACTCAGAGAAACCCTGTCTCGAAAAACCAAAAAAAAAAAAAAAATTATACTGTATGTCACATTTTGAAAGTGTGCTACTAAATTATGTTAAGCAGCTAGTAGCAATGAATATTTGTATAATGTGAAAAGAAATTTGCTATTACAAAATTTAGGTGTTTGGGCGGTCAGACAGTATTATGGTGTTTTAGTATACCAATAAGGAATTAAAGAAATGAAAATTTTATTCAATATATATGTGATGGTTTGTATATGCTTGGTCCAGGGAGTGGCATTATTAGAAGTTGTAGCCCTGTTGGAGTAGGTGTGTCACTGTGGGTTTAAGACACTCATCCTAAATGCCTGGAAGTGAGTATTCTGCTAACAGCCTTCAGATGAAGATGTAAAATTCTCAGCTCCTCTTGTCCCATACTTGTCTGAGTGCTGTCATGTTCGTGCCTTGATGATGATGGACTGAACCTCTGAACCTGTAAGCCAGCCCCAATTAAATGTTATCCTTATAAGAGTTGCCTTGGTCATGGAGTCTGTTCACAGAAATAAAGCCCTAACTAAGACAATATAGTAATAAATTTAAAAGATGTATAAAAATTTAGAAAAATGAAAATCAATATATTTTGTAACTTATGTGAGACCTATAATTACAATTACAATTGTACAATAATTACAATTAATTAGAAACATAACACTAAAGATCGTTAATATGGGTTTCCCATTTCAGTTAACCTAATATAAATAATTCCTCAGAGATGTGCCTGAAGGCTTGTCTCCTATGTGATTCTAGAGTTTGTTAAATTGACAATCAATATTAAACATTTGGTTTTTCAATAAATATTAATGTGATTCTCTAGGCAAAGCCTTTTTTCATACTGTATTTTATAGTTACAATACTGATAAAGCTTTGCAGTATAATTGGAAAAAAGAGACAATAAATATTTAAATGAATATAGAGTATATTTTCAAGGATTTTAATATTGTGTAAGGAAAAACTAGGATGGATAGTCATAGAAAGAGTATCATTTTGGTCATATGTCTATCTAAACATATGAAACTGATTGGAGAGGCTTGTATAATTAGAGAATCTCTCATGTAGCAGAATAAAAATTTAGGTGTGGATTTCAGAGAGCTTTAGTGATAGTAATACAACAGCTCTAAATGTGATGTTCACATTGCATTCACAACAGAGATGCATATTGGTACTCAGTTTGCTTTTTTGGATTTACTTAGTTTAGGACCCTAGCCCAGTGGATGTACCACATGCCATCAGTAGTTTGCCTTTGTTAGTCAATCTTTTGTGAAAACACCATCAAAAGCCACACCTAGAGGTGTGTGTCTCCTAGATGATTTAAAATCTAGATGAATGAAAATTAAGATTGAACGTTACAGTCAAGTATACTATTTTCATTGCTGTTTCCCCTTGGTAACATGTATTTCTTAAGAATGTAAAGTGTAGCTAATATTTTGCTTCTAACCTTTAGTGAGATGGTTGATGCAAAGATATTCAACATATACTAACAATTGAACTAATATTTGATAAAACCAAATCCCCATTTGTATGAAACCTACAATGCAATGAGGACTATATAACATTATTGGCGCAAAGAGCCATTCTGATTCAATGGCAAGGATTCTAACTCAAAAAATATTAATGTGATATAAGCAAAATAACTAATGACTTGAGGGTAACCACTAGAGTAGAACAACATGAGACAATTAAGTGACTTTAACATAAATCAGGCCACGTTTTGACATAAACAGACCCATGTTCTTTAATATGAAAAATTTCTTTTAATAGGAATTTCCTTTTATTACAATTATTATGTAACTATAGTTACCATGCAAATGATATTCATGTAGTTTTAGTAGAACAAAACAAAGCTCTATAACAAAAATCATGGAACTATAACTAGATGGGAACTCATAGGAAAATTCCAGAGTAGGCTTATCTATTGAACTTCTTGAACAGAGGCAACCAGAATCTCAGGTAATAAGAATTCATTCTGCTCATAGTGACAGGGGATGTTAGTGAGGAAGAACTGCATTAGTGAGGATAACCATATGCAGACTTAAGCCTTCTAGTTATATGAATACAAAAAATATCAGCCTCCTCTGAGATAAAGGGTATGATCCACTGATATCCTGGCAGAAAAGAGATTGAATAACTAAAAGAGGTAAATAGCACGTACCTCTGAAAATTTTTATTCATCTGTTGTTCTGAATCTATTTTATAAATCAGATGAATCACCTACATAGAAGACTCTGTGACTCCTATGACATTAACACCTGTGTGGCTTCTAAAGTTTGGAATTGAGATCATTATGAAGGAAAAAAATGAGAATATTTCTTAGGCATAGAACGAGATACACAGGTTACAATCTGTATAAATTAATACACCAACACATCTAAGAAATAGTCCATTTTGTGGTACAAAAAGTGGGGGAAAAGAAGATATGTTTACCAAGGAGATAGTTTGGAGTTGCAATGACTTGTGGGCCGTGAAGAGAGCAACCTTAGCTAATGGTTTTCAGCTTGTTAGTGTTAATAACCATGCTAAATTCCTGATATGCGTGGATGTAGAAAATATTAGGCAATAGATAGTGAGACTTCTAGGACCTGTGATTTAATTACAGTGTAACCTACTGCCGTTAACATTTGAATTATGAAAGCCCTTTTGTTCTGAGTTAATGCCCTTTCTAGTAACCTTTGATTCTGCTGTATTTATTCAGATGGCAAAAAGATCTTGCTTCTGATACTTTAAAAAAGAGTATCTTCAAGTAATGTGTTTTTTAAAATCATAAATAAAATGTTGCCTTTATTACTGTTGTTTAACTAAATTGGCATATCATCAAACTGCCTTTTAAATATCTTTGCTTGTACACTAGACCAAAGCTTCACTGGCCTTTATCAGAGAAGCCCCTCTTTACAGTAAATTGTGGGTGAATGCAGACATTCATGGATGCCCAAGATTCTGAGAATAAATGACAGTTGATGGCCAGGTCTAAACCAGATCTTTGCCAAAGATCCCATAAGGTTCAGGCACCATTGTTGAAAAAAAAACATGGGAGGTAAATAGTAGCTGAAAGATATGCTGAAGGGCTGGGAAATAACATACTTGATAGAACCATATGAACTATTAAATCAAACAATTGTGATTACTACACTGGGTCCACAAAAACTAGCCCTGTGAACATTCTATCCTTTAATGTTTCAATACTGGCTATTGTCTGTATACCCACCACTGTAAAATATTTATCACTGAGTCCACTAGTAACAAACAGATATGTTCAAATGCATGAAGATATAAATCCTGGTTAAATCTAACTGGTCACAAAACAAGTAGACGTGAACACGAATGAGACACAAGGAAAAAGATAGTGTGACTAGAGATGATATGAAAATGGCAGAAAGTAGTGATGGGAGGAGTCGATGGATATATTGTATCCATGTGTGAAATTATCTAAGAACAAATTTAATTAATTAAAAAGTTAACACTTGATAGGTTTAGCTATTTAATATCTTACAAAACATACAATGTAGGTCCCTTATGCCAAAATAAGTTTTGAAACCTGCTAGGTCTTTGCTTTTCTTTAAATGGATGATTAGACATTCTGGTATCTAACTTGATTTCTCAATTTTCAGTTTAGTTTTTGGCATAATCAGCTTTAGCTGTCTGCTTGACACAAAGCTAGAGTTATTTACAAAGAGGGAACCTCAACTGAAGAATTGTTGAGATCATATTGGCCTGTGATGAAGTCTGTGAGGATTTTGCTAATTTTTCATTCATAGAGGAGGACTTGGCAACTATGGCAGAACCATCGCTGGCAGGTGGGCTCACTGTTATAAAACAGTAGTTGATCCATCCAGCGTAATGAGCCAGTAAGCAACATTCCTCTCTGTTTTACCTCAGTGTCTGCTTGATTTCCTGCCCTGGCTCCTTTTCATGAGGGACTGTAACTTGTACAGGGAAATTAATTTTTTCTTCTGTGAGTTGATTTCTGTCAGTGTTTTATCACAGAACAGTGATAATTAGTCATTTTATCAGACCTAGTTTATTCTGGATTTTAACAACACTATGCATTCTAACAAAGGGATAGATAGTGCTAAAATTAATAATAGCAAGACTCCAGGGACTAAATAATTATAATGCTTTGCAATAACAACAAAAATAAAGTCAGGCTTTCCTTTTTTCAGTTTCCTTAACTTTCTAAGGAAGAGCAACTCTAAGTAGAACAGATGGAGGCATAGCAAGAAAGGACCAGCTCTAAATGAAACATTTATGTAAGTCTGTTTCATAACAGAAATTAATGTCCATTCTGAATTTTGCCTAGTAATGTGTTTTAATATGCTTTCTTTTAGTATGCTTTCTTCTAATAAATGCTGTCATTTTAATGATGGCTTATCATATGTCAAATATGACATAAATATTTTATACATCATTTTATTCAATAGTGTCAATTTAACTGATTAACATGAAAGCTTATTAATTCATGAACATTTCATAACTGATCAGAGCAAGACTCAAATTCACATGTGTCTGACTGTTTGGGATGAGTTCTTAAGCATTATCCTTCAGGGAGATGAACTAGCTGCATGAATACCATTTTATACATCACTGTCATACAAATATACATATAACTTTATTTGTAAAGGACTGAGTTAAATATTCATTATTTATTTCTTTGAACTGTCAATGGAAACATAGAACCATTTATACAGAGAAGGCTTTCTCTCTCTCTCTCTCTCCCTCTCTCTCTCTCTCTCTCTCTCTCTCTCTGTCTCTCTCTCTCTCTCT
>NW_021604705.1:3717756-3765473 GCF_004785775.1 Grammomys surdaster
ACACACACACACACACACACACACACACAAATACACACACATACACAAACCAAGAAAGTAGCCTTGTGGTCAAAAACTTCATTTTAATCATCATGTGATTATAATGGAATGCTGTATATTTGTAGTTTAGTTGAATCTAGTGATGGAGACAGGATGATAAAATATTCAAGATCAATTAAAGCAATATAGAATGTTCCTATCTAAGTAAATGAATAATAAACACTAGTAATGAAACATGAATGCATCTCTGTAGCTCCACAGTTTATCACTTGCCAAGCATGTACACTATTCTGGATGTGAGTGCCTGTATCCTAACAAATAAACATGTAAATGACACAATTGAAATCCTCATAGTTTCCTCATTCTTCTTTTTCTGTATGAACTAATATCCCCCATTGTCTTCTTCTCTAATGAAAATTCATTCTTCTCCATCTTAGACGAACTCACCTTGAAGTAAACTAAGGTCCTGGAAAAGGAAATCGGTGGATGGCACCCAGGTACACAACACATGGTGTGCTGTGTTTGCTTGTCTGGTAAAAACAGTGAGAAATTCTAGGCTGCAACTTTATCTTAAAACATTCTCCACTGAAGAAAGCACACATGCTTTATTTGCAGCATGAACATACTTGTAAAAGATATTTTTAATGAGCTTCTGTGTTGTGAAGATAATATTGGTAGTGGGAGAAGAACTGACAAACTAAGCACACATGAACCTTGCCAAAAAAAAGGTATCTTTTTTTCCTAGTTTCTTTTATTGTTATTTAAGTTTTGCTGTTTTTGTTTATGGAGATAGAATGTTATTTTGGTTTGTATATATGTAAGTACATTTGACATATAAATTAACCACAACAAAAATTATACTACACATATTTTATTCAAATACTTTCAAACCATAAAGATTTGTGTTGGAATGATTTACCTGTCTTTTATTTCACAGGTTGGAAGTCTGCGAGGAGGTTATACATATTTTAGCCGTATTTAACAAGCAAAAAAGAAATGTCAAACTCTATTTGGAAAATGTAAAAATATCTTTATAAATCTAGTCCAAAGCCTCCAACTTGCGTTCTGTTGACCACTAAACTGCAGAAACAGATTTTATAAAAATGCTCCTTGGAGAGTCCAGAATTGGAACCAAGATGTTCTGATTAAAAGTAAAATGAAATTTAAATGAAATCTACTTTAAAATTTTTTGTCTATAATATTTCTAGGATACCTAGCATTTGAACAGTGACAGAGGGAAAGCCTAATTCATCTAATGGAATAAGCAATCACAAGTTAATTTCTATCTTCTTAGTCTTTCTCTGTGAATTCAAGAGTAGACTTTGTCTCTCAGAGACATTTTTTATATATATAGACTAAGATTCAGAGTGTTTATACCTCACTGGAGATAGCCCATGATTAATTTAAGCTTTTTTGCTTTGAACCACAATGTTCTCTGTATGCAAACAAAGCTACTGTAGACATCCTTAAAATAATACAAAATGTTTCACTCCATAATGGGACATTTGCCATAATGATAGAGTGACAGTAAGGAACAAATGTAATAGAAAGTTGGTGAGAAAGCTCGAACAAAGATAAATCTAGACATGGTCTTTTTGGCAAATTTTATCGACATGAGAGAGATCCTTCATCCCATGTAAACAAGGAAAGTGAATTTTGTTAAGTTATTTAGAAATGATGCTACATTTGGAATTCAATAGAGAGAACAAGTATATATTTTATATGAAGGCCTAGAAAGCTTGTTTGGAACACATAAGTAGAATGAAAAGTAAAAATTATTCCATCAGAAAGGCTTTGCTAACTATAAAATCCTGTAAATAGAAAACTAGGAAATAGTTAGCTGGATGATGTATCAAGATACTCATATGCTATTTTAATCAATATAAACTTCATATTTTGACTGCATCATGTTTATCTTGCTAATTATCGCAACTTCTTTTTTTGTGTAAGGAGAGTGAAATTTATTTCAAAGTGCTTCATAAAATTAAATATGGTATATATGAAAATAATGATGAATATTTTCATTTCATTTTTTATTTAATTTAATTTGTAAAAATTATTAACTTTACTTTCACTCATTCTTTCTCTCTTGGTTCCCTGATCAGGGAAGCTGTTGTTGAATACTCCAACCAGCAGGCAGTCAGGAGACATGTCTCATTAAAGCAGTTAAGGCTGTATCTGACAATGGAGGTATTGGTGACCAGAAAGAAAAATAGAAGTGGGACACAGACTGGGGTAGTCATATTTATGGGGTTGCCCAAGTCCGCATTTTTTGCTGACCAGTTTGTATGGAAATATGTCCTATTAAAGAGACAGGTACCTTTTAGAAGAGTAAGGGGGCATAAATCAAGACAATTAGAGGGGCCACAAAAATCTGGTTGTTCATAATGGAATCATATTGGAATATACTGAGATCCCTGTTAACACAGAGATTGGAAGCATCATGTGAGGTAAAGAGGTAGTCCCCAGAGAATTTTATACCTAGAGCAGGCTGGCAGTATTCCCAAGGCGTAGGAAGTCCACAAAAGTGGGCATTTGAGGGACCCCTGGACAGCGAGGCAGGGGTGAATATGATATTCTTGGGGGATCCTTTGTGAATTTGAAATCAGTAACGGGAATGTGAATTTCCATGTCTAAGGTGGTGCTGTAGGTTAGATTATTATGATAGTCCCTTATGGTCATATTGTATAGCTGGATATAAGGGCCGATGGAGGAGACATTGATGGTAAAGCAGAGAATTTCTTCCATGGACTAAATGCCTTCTAATTGTCCTGTAGTAATGATTAAGTTCATGAAGGGCAAACCTAAACTCACATTCGAAGAGAAAAGAACAGGGTAGGCCCGGGAGTTAACTGCCTCAGGCAAAAGAATGGGAGACAGGGACAGAAAGGCCAGAACACATCGGCCCTCCCAGGCTGAAAAAAAAATTAATAAGCACATTATGTACATTACATCTTTACACCTGTTCTTCTTTTGGCTCCTTCATAGCCTCTTGATCCACGGCATGTCAAAAGTAACGTTAAGGTTATACTCCAACTTAAAACTAGCTAGATTCTCAGTCAAGTCATGACTTCCAATTAAGAAACATAGCAGAGTCAAGCACCACCTTAAGAAGATTTATACAAATTGTAATAGGTCTGGAGGTACATAGCCCATTGCTTCAGTACTTGTTCAAAATAAAGGGAATCTGGGCCAGAGTCATTGATAGCTGTTCTGATTAGTGCCAACTCTTCCAGAGGAGTGGGAATCCAGGACCTAGTTACTGTTTCAGGGCCAAGATTGACAGAGAAAGCCTCATGACATACCTCAGGAGAATGAGGCCCCCAGGAAGAGGCAGTCAAGCATGAGGGATGGGCATCGCAGGAGTGACAACCACAGGAGTGACTGCTGGGGGCAAAGTCCCTGTAAATCATGCCATGAGTAAGCTGGGTATGCCTCCAATGGGGAAGGAACAGGAGGGCTACTGAATGAGGGACCTGGGACAGCAGGGCTAGAGAAGAGATTGGAGCCTGATTGAGAGCTGGAACAGAGGTGTGCCCTCATCCTCATCGCCAAAATTGACCTGCTTGCCTGGAGAAAATGGGACAGGGTAAGTAATGAAAAGGTGACTATTAGCCTGATTCTGGCAGTGTTTGTTATGGGCAGCCACCACCTCCTGTGGGGAAGAATTCTTAAGAATGGTGATAACTGCAAGGAGGATGAGGACAAAGAACAAGGGAGGGATAATCCCAGACTGGGCAAGGAAGAGAACATGCATCCAGATGTCAGGGTCCCACATGGTCTCTGGCTATATCAAGGGAGCCAAAATAGCAGCCTCCTACAATTGGTCCAGTTCATGAATCTTAACCTTGAGACCATGAGTAACCAGAAGGGTTTTCAGCACCCTAATCTGGGATTACTTGATGGTGGAGGGGAAGGAATCCATGATGACTAGCCCAAAGGAAACAAGTGATGAACAGATATGATAAATATGATAGAGGAGGCGAAGAAAGTCACTTACTAAGCAGGGGACTCCCTCAGGTGTAGCTCAAAGGCCCTTTACAGTATTCCTGGGATGGAAAAGATGTTTGGGAACCAATCCCTGGGTACCACCACATGGAAGACCAGCCCCTCTGTCAGGGACCAGGCTGAATCCAAGTCAAAAGTGAAAACCAGTGGAGAAAGACAAAGAAGACAGAAAAGATGTCAGCATTCTCACCTTGAACAAAGACCAAAGTGAAAGTATGTCAGTTGCTAGAGCAAGGAGACAAAGATAAAGAAGATAGAAAAGATGGCCACCTCACACTCACTCAAAGACAAAGACAGAAAAGATGGTTACAGCACTCTCACCCAGAGAAATAAACAAGAAAGAAAAGATGGCAGGTTACCTCACTCAGGATGATATTTTCTAGTTCCATCCATTTGCCTAAGAATGTTATGAATTTATTGTTTTTAATAGCTGAGTAGTACTCCATTGTGTAAATGTACCACATTTTCTGTATCCATTTCTCTGTCGAAGGACATCTGGGTTCTTTCCACAGTCTGGCTATTATAAATAAGGCTGCTATGAACATAGTAGAGCATGTGTCCTTGTTATATGTTGGAGCATCTTCTGGGTATATGCCCAGGAGTGGTATAGCTGGATCCTGAGGTAGTGCTATGTCCAATTTTCTGAGGAACTACCAGACTAATTTCCAGCTAACAATCCACCCCCAACAATGGAGAAGTGCTCCAATTTTGTGGGAGTGTGTCCTGTATCTTGTTTCAGTTGCCAACATATACAATGCAGTTACTTTATTTATACTAGATGAGAGAATTTCATCAAAACTATGTATGATTATTTGAATGCATAATCCTGTGGGCACCTTCTCTCCTCCTACAGTGGAGAGCATAAGGTAGGCATGATGCTGAAGAGGTAGCGGATTCAAAGACAGCTGGTAGAAAGAAACACTGGACCTGCCATGAGCTTTTGAAAGCTCAAAGCCTACTTCCACTGAGAGCTTTTTGGATAGGGTCACACCTTCAAGTACTTTCCAACAGATCATCATCTTGGGAGTAAGCAGGCAAGTATAATGGAGGCCATCCTCATTCCAACCACCACAGTGCATTCTGTAATCTAGTTACATAACAAAGACACTATCTTAAGCATCTTTCAGAACATGTTGTATCTACTATATTAGCATTTTTAAAGATTAGAATATATTACTATTAGCTGTAGTTGTTATCTGTATATCAGTTAGGTCTCTTAAAATTCTTTTCCCTAACTATAAAATGAAATAAATTATAGTCTTTACCATTTGGACAAAACTTTTTCAACCCCTACAATTACTCTAACCATAGATGTCCACTATTCTCTAAGAAAAGCTATCTTAGAGTGTTGTTATGAATGGGTTGAACTTTACTTTATACCATATATATACTTCAATGAAAGAGAATTAAATTTAAATGGAGAGTTATCATGTAGAAAATGTCTTTTATATTAAGTATTTTTGGTCAATGTTAGCTTATCACTATTTTAATTATACATAACCATTTAAGATACACACATTAACATACTTTAATGTTAATAATATCTTTAACAATGTTGCAATATTTAACAAATAGCATGACTAGATGTCCAGTTAAATTTGAGTGCCAGATAAACACTGAAAACACTTTAGTATATGTAAATCCTAATATTTATTATATACCTTTCTATTATTCAAACAGCTTTACTCCCCTTCACAAAATAAGGCCTTTATTTTTTCTGTATTTCCAGCATATTTTTCTGGATTGCTATTTACTCACCTGGCCAGAAAGAGTATTTCATATTTATGTTAGATTCTATGGCTAGAAATATGGGTTGAACAACCTTACCTAGAAGTCGTAACCGTGATATACATGCTTGTTTCTAAAGCCTAGTCAGAAAGAAATAACAAAAGATTTTGGATGAAAGTATTGGAAAGCATAAACAGTTTTACCTGTGGGTGTTGGAAACCTAGTTGGTAGATTTTTGATACAGAGTTGGCAGGGTAACTCTGTGAAATAAGAGATAAATATAAAAGTACAAATATGGGAAACAAAACAGCAAAGATATGGGAGAAAAAGAACAATTTTATATTCTCAAAAGTGCCTCTGTGCCTGGAGTTGTTTGACTAGATTTGATATATAAATACCCCTTCAGCTGTGAGAGCCATTGAATCTGTGTTTAACACCAGTTTCAACCTGATCCTTTGCATGCATAGTGGATACCTTCTCCTGTAATAAAGCAATCAATATATTTTCCAACGGTTAAGGACTACAGAATTGTACAAGGATAGTACAAGAATTGTACCTGGAATAAGAGATGGAAGATAGATGTGAAAAACTGGATGTTTTCATTCAAGGTCTTTCTGTCATTGTGTTATTGTGGCAGATGGGACAGTAGTCTGATGATTAGTCAGGTGGCTGAGCTCTAAGAGGGCTTACTTATGGCTAGAAGTCAATGCTTACTGTTGGGAGAACAAGTGGGATCCATCTTCATCATGTACACAGAATTAATGAGAGGAAAAGCTAAGTTCAACTACAAATATTCCAAGAGACTTAAAATTATTTTAGCACCAAGGTCATGCTAAATCACTTATTTTGAATTCTAGTGGGTAAAATTATAACTTGGGGCCATCGCCAAGAGCAAAGAAAACGACTATGCAGGGGATGGAAGCAAATCCGCACTGTTCATAAAGCAGGAGAGAACCTGGGGAGGTTCACCTATGGAGACTAGATGAGAGATAACATAAATTAAACTAACAGTTCGAATGTATCCTTCACATGAGCACTCCTATCAAAACTATAAAATCTCTTATTATTCATTTCCAAGTGTTTACATTTCCAAACAGATGGTAAGTATTTTGAAGGCTCTAATGATACCTATTTCCCCACCGAGTGTTAGTGCTACTCTCAGTTTTAGTAATACTAACCTCTATTAAGAAGGTAAAAACACTGAATTACTAGGCAAATGGAAAATTATTTGCTCAAGCCAGGCCTGTTGGGTTTGAAGACACACTGAATGTAATGTACAAATCACAGAATAAGTAAACAGGAAATGGTCAATTGATTATATTCACAGGGAGAACATATTTTAGCAAGATATAGTACTAAAAGTAAATGTAGAACTCATATGTTAAAAAAAATCTTTAGATAATTAAGTCAATTTTAGCCACAATAAAATTTTATGTTTAATCTACCAAAAATATTTCTATAGTAATATTAAAAATTGCAAGGATAACCATAGTACAAATTTAAAGGAATTTATAAAACAGAGGTCGTAGAAATCATACAATTAAGTGATAAACATGGGTATTGATAATGATTAATACTTAATAATTGTCATTAGCAATATCATAATTATTACTTAATAAATTTATCACAGATAAAATATAGCTACTTTGTTTATGATATCAGATTCCAAAAATGCAGACTGTGCATGATGTACTTAAATCGCTTTTCTGTTACTTCTGATTTTCTTAAAGCCACTACATTTATTTCCTAAAAGAATCATCGGAAATATTCCATCACAACACATAGCCCTCAGAAATATTTTGATAAGTTGAATTAGACAAGTGAAGATTCCGATTGCCTAGGAATACACACTCTTTAAAGAATAAATGGATAAAAATTGCTGGGGCAATTTGTGTTTATTCTTTGTTAAGTTATCAATGTGTGCAAAATTGTTTGAGGCATAAGATGACCTAGAACACGTTTATTTCTTGCTATCCTTTGATCTCTGCCTCAAGAGTCCTGAAGTACAATTGGAACATAATTTTCTAATCTACTCATATCTTTTGTGTCTTTTTAAGTATTCCAGGGAAAGATTTTGGTGGATCATATCATTCTGGGTAACACTGCAATTGCCATGATGTTATGTAAAAAGAGCACTCTAGAATGTTTTATGTATTTGTGATTTATAAAGCACTGCCACAATTTTAAAATTCATCAATTAGGGTTTGACCGTAGTTCAGCTATTTAACTCCAAATTGCTTTCCCCTGTGAACTTACCATTCTGGTACAGCATTTTTTTTTTTAATGTTAAACATAGACTTAAAAAACAACTTCTTCATACACTTATTGTTAGAAAATAAGAACTAATGTGCAAGGGATTTTGTTTAGAACCTATATAGCTCTTTTTTTAATATTTTTTTTCAAATCATAATTAATTCACACAAAAGTTATAAACACAGAAAGGCAGGACGTGGGGAAGGGGATGACACCGGAGTGTGGGTGTTCAGGGGGAATACAGATATCTTTCAGAACAGGGTATCAGCTTGGTGAAGGGTCAGGGGACAGGTCACTATGACTCTGCCTATGATTCACTTGTCCTTATCTAAGTTGGTGTTGTCTGCCAAGGCTACCTATTTACAAGGTCTATGACTACTCAAGCTGATAAATTTCCATGAAAGCTGCCTGTTTACATTAGCTTATAGCCATCTGTTTCAATGTTTTTTCACAGAGATCCAAGACTTGGTGTTTGTATACATGTATGACAGGCCTATTGCTGATTTTAGGCCTATGGCTGATTTTAGGCCTTCAGTGTGTAATCAGGGATGTCCCTGACATCTCCTCCCTTCTCTAAGTATAGAGGGCTGTGGCAATTCTAATCTTGTGAAGGTGGGGATAGAGACATGACCTCCAGTAGTTTAAGGGGACCTTGTAATGGCTCCGATCCCCCTATCATTGTTCAGTGAGCCATGAGGGCCATACCCATCCTGATGTCTTTTTCCTGGAGAGGGGATACTGTTGACATCAACCCCTATGCAGTCAGGCTTGTCCTTCAGGGAACCCAGAGAGATATTTTTATCATTTATCTATCTATCTATCTATCTATCTATCTATCTATCTATCTATCTATCTATCTATCTATTTATTTATTTATTTATTTATTTATTTTATTCCCTTGCAGTGCTTAGCCTCACAGCCTAAGCAAGAATTCAGATTGCCAGTCAGAGGGGGTTCTGGGTGGCCCCTCTCTGCTTGTTCTAGGGGTTAAAGTCCCCTCTTTTAGGTTGGGTGTAGATGGGTTTTGGGAACACCTGTATAAAGTAACAACCTCATCTTGAGTCTCATGGTCCTCCATAGCTAACTTATGATAATGTATCTAAATAAGTTTTGCTACCAAATTATTTATCTGTTGTTTCACAGAGTTAGTCAGCCTATTTGAGGCCCAGGAACCAGCAGAAATAAGCAAAAAGAACTCAAATAATGGTCCCAAGATGGGAGGAAGTAGGGTTGACAACCATGGAGAGGCTGAAAACCAATTCTTGTACCAGCATTCATCTGTCTCTTTCTCTCTCTGACTTTTCTCAAGGCCTTCTCTGACCTATTTCATGCTTTCTTTAACCCTCCCTGTCTTGTCTATGCAAAGGCAACATTCTTCTTTAAGGGCTGTACACAGTCAAGAGCTGTACACAACCTTTTCTATTGTAATAGAGTAAATTAAATCCAATAAGTGTCTTTGCGATTTTTGAAGGTCTCTTCAGACAGTGAAATGAGGGATTTCTTCAGACTAGTGATGTCAATCTTTAGCTGTTTGATGTTCTTGTCAATGGCCCTTCAACGGTCTGAGTAGTATAAGTTCAGAGGCCAGCATCTGGATTAGAACTTCTAACAGCAGACATCACAGGCGATTCATTTTTACCTGGAAAGGAAAAAGAAGGGAATTCGCAGGGAGTTTTCTCTTCGATGGATGTAAATTGTTACTCATCTTGTTTATGGTTGGGCCTGGCTTTGTGGGGGTATGTATTTATTTCATTTATTAGAACCTATATAGATCTTAATGTGAGTGTGGCCAAGACTGAATTTTGCTCACTGATGCAGTCCATACTTTTTCAAGGACTTTTAAACATTTATTGTTTACATTCAACAACTCCTTTTTACTTGAAATTTATTTCAGACTCAAAGAAAATGAAATGACTCATTCAGATTTAGATTTTTAATCTGTATAAACAAGGAGAAACTCTTTCCTGTGGATATGTGAAATCCTCTCTGCAAATTTCTAGAGAAATTCTTGGAATTTGTAGTTACTGTTCCAAGAAAGGTAAAGTGGTTAGAACTTCCTAGTCTTAGGTTTAGGAATCCATCTCAGTAGAACTTTTTTTCCCTTTTATTGAAATGTATTTATTCAATCCACATATTTTTAAATTGTTTACTTTTCAGTGTTTTGAGTTAGGAAGGTTTTTGAAAGTAGAAATCTTATTTTACTCAAATTTGAGTGCTATTTTAAAAAATAAGCTCAAATGTTGTATCTTTATTTTATGCTTATTCCTGTCTTGCTCTGTGATGGTGGTGGTTGGATGTAGCTTTTTCTTCTTTCACTACAAATAATTCACACTGACCTAGATAGAAGCTTTATCTGCAGGTAGGCAGACAGGCAGGAAGTAATTAGAGATCTGACTGTATTAAGAACTACTTATATCAAAATGTGATTTACTGTATTTTTCAGATAAAGGCTTCTCCCTGGTCTCTGGTGAGGTTGTAATTACCACATCATCTCCAAACGTCAACAGCTTATATATGGAATTTGCAAGCGTGCACGCTGTGCAAGCACAAATTTGATGCCTATGTTTAGACTTTTTATGACCATGTTGCAAATTCTAAGGCAGCATTTCTGCAGTGGAAAGTGTAGAAGTAGT
Source organism: Grammomys surdaster (assembly GCF_004785775.1). NCBI lineage: Eukaryota > Metazoa > Chordata > Mammalia > Rodentia > Muridae > Grammomys > Grammomys surdaster. Next base: position 3,728,379 of record NW_021604705.1, read on the forward strand.
ATGGAGACATGAAGCAAGAAAAAGCAGATGTGATTTTTACACAAATGCTTTTCTTAATCAGCAGAGAGAACAGAAATAACTTCATTCCTATGAAGCAAACTGTAAAAAGAAAAATTAATGTGCATTAGTTGATTACTTACTGCTATGCTATGGGCAAGAATGGACTATGTATCATTTATTGAGTCTACTAATATGAAATATTATTTATTTACTTATTTGCTGTGAAGCTTTTCTCAGTAGATAGATGGGATAATGGCCTACTCAGTACTCTTATGACTAAAATCATAATTAAAACTATACAGTGGCCCATAGAGGGCCATTTGAATGCTGAGAGAGTGGCACTATTTGAAAGGATGAGGAGGTGTGGCCTTGTTGGAGGATGTATGTCACTGGAGTTGGGCATTGAGATTTTAAAAACCTAAGCCAGAATTAGTGTCACTCTTTTCTTGCTATGTGAGGATCTGGATATAGAATTCTCAGGTCCTTTTCCAAAGTCAGGTCTGCCTGTGTGCTGTCTGTCTTCCTGTCTTGATTAGTGTGAATTAAACTTCTAAAGTTATAAGTAAGTTCAAGTTAAATGCTTCCCTTGGTCTTGGTGTGTCTTCAAAGTAATAGAATACTGACTGTCTTAATTAGGGTTTTATTGCTGTGAAGAGACACCAGGACAAAGGCAACTCTTATAAGGATAACATTTAATTAAGACTGGCTTATAGGTTCAGCGATTCAGTACATTATCATCAAGGCTGGAACATGGCAGCATTCAGGCAGGCATGATGCAGGCAGAGCTGATAGTTCTACATCTTCATCTGAAGGTCCTTAGTGCAAGACTGACTTCCAGGAAGCTAGGACTAGTGTTTTAAAGCCTACTCCCACAGTTACACACCTACTCCAACAAGGCCAAACTTCCAAATAGTGCCACTCCCTGGGTCAAGCATATACAAACCATCACATTCCACTCTCCGGCCTTCATAGGCTTGTTCAAACACATGAGTCTTCAGAGTCATACCTAGCCATACCATAATTTAAAAGTACATTTAGTCCGATTTCCAAAGTCTCCATAATCTATAGGAGTTTCAACATTATTAAAAGTCCAAACTTCAAAGTCTTTTATGAGATTAATCCAATCACTTAACTGTAATCCCTAAGTCAAGACAGGAAACTAGCTGGGCACACTTCAAACTCTGCATCTCCATGTCTGATGGAGATAGTCTTCAGATCTGCACTTCTTTTCATCTTTGTTGACTGCAACAAACTTTGTTCTCCTGGGCTGCTCCACTCCATGTTAGCAGTTTTCCTCAGCAGGTATTCTACGACTCTGGCATCTTTAGTATCTTGGGCTCTCCAAGCAACTTCAATGTTACAGCTTTTTGTTTCAATGTCTGGGATCCACACATGATCTTCTGGTTTTCTCCAGAGGGCTGATGTCATTTCTGCAGCTCTGCCCTCTCTATCACTCTAAGCTCAGGTTGATCCACTCCATTGTTGCTGCTGCTTTCAGTGATCATCCTATGGTACTGGCATCTCCAATACTCTGGGGTCTTCCACTGCTACTAGGCTTCACCAATTGCTTCTCATAGACTCTCTTCATGGTTCCAAGACTCAAATCCTTTGCATGACTCCTTCATCTCTGGGTCATCAGCAACAACTGAGACTGCACCTTCACCAATGGCCTTCCATGACCTCTCTTAGTGCCAAGCCTCAGCTGCTTTTCATATCCCCTTCATGCCTTCAAAACTAGTACCACCTGGGTGACTCTTTCATGTTACTAAGTACAGCTACAGAATGAGGTACAGCCTTGGCTATCTTTGGAACACAGCTTCTTTTTGCTCTCAGAAAATATTTCACAGAAGTCTTCACCTCACGGATACTGGTCTCTTCTTAATCACCACTAATTTCTTAGCTCCAACTTACCAATGTCAATTGTTCCAGTAGTCCCTCCTATTCTGGACTCTAAAGCCAGAGTTACATGGTTGAAGGTACCATGTTCTGCTTCTTGCTGGCCTGGAACATGGCCCCTCTTATTCTGTTACCAGCTTTCTGTTTTCTAACTCCCTCATTGACTAAGCTTGTCTGTCCTGGAATTTGCTCTGTAGATTGAACTTGAACTCAGAGATCTGCATGGCTCTCTGCTGGGATTAAAAGTATGTACCACCAGGACTGGGCTTAAGCTTTTCTTCACCTAGAATTTACTCTATCTTAGTCTGGTCTTGAACTCAGAGATCTGCTTGTCTTTGCCTCCTGGAATTAATGGCTTATACTACCCTGTCTGGACTAAACACAGCTGGGTGGGATCTTGCCCCAAGGTCACCACTTCCTTAATTCAATTTAATATTCTTGAACACAGGATTCAGTTCCATTTTACTTCCTCATGCCTATTTAATACCTGAGACCTATATTTTATATTTTTCCTTTCTAAGTTTGCTATGCTCATTCAAAACTCTCTTTAAGAGACTTAACCAGAAAATAAAGTGTTTGATGGGTGGTTTTGAGACTTCTTTTGTCAATGCAATTAATCTGAGTATCTTCACCTTAGTCTCAGGCAGACTCTTCAGACATGGACAAAGGGAAGCCATGCTCTTCACCAAAACACCACAAAAACAGTCTCTAGGCCACATATTAAAGTTCTCCACTGAAACCTCTTGGGCCAGATCTACACAATTCACACTATTCTCAGTAACAAAGTCTTCCATATTCCTACTAGGATATCCCATTAAGCCTAATTTAAAGCATTCCACTGATTTCTAAATCCAAAGTCCCCAAATCCACATTCTTCCAAACAAAACAATGGTCATATCTACCACAGCAACACCCCAGTTCTTGATACCAACTTCTGTCTTAGGGTTTTACTGCTGAGAAGAGACACCATGATTAAGGCAACTCTTATAAGGACAGCATTTAATTGGGGCTGGCTTACAGGTTCAGAGATTCAGTACATTATTATCAAGGTGAGAACATGGCAGCATCCAGGCATGGTACAAGCAGAGCTTCTAGTTCTACATCTTTGTCTGAAGGCTACAAGCAGAAGACTGACTTCCAGGAAGCTAGGCCTAGGTTATTAAAGCCAACTCCCAAAAATATATGTGACTATTTTGTTTTCTCTTCGATTCTGTTGAGATAGGGATTGAATCCAGACCAGTGTGTAATTTATAGGAACATGCTGATGCTGAGCCATACTCCCAAATTTATATGTGGATTTTACCATCAGAATTCTTATGCAATGCTAAAATATTATCAGAGCATATACTAAATGGTATGTTTATAATTACCATGCTGAAACACAATTTTTCTGAAGTTGTACTCTGAAAATTCTTTGTATTTAGTTCTTTGTTATATCATTAAAAGTATCTTCTTTATGATACTCTATGTACATCATCTTGTGATTTTAGATTTTAAGCACCACTACAGATTTGAAGAGTAACAAATACCTAAAAAACTAAATAAATAGATTCATAAAAAGATGTTGTACATAAAATATCATAGCATATAAAGCTTAATTAAATTATTCCCTTCTTTGCTATACCTTATTCCTTTTGTTTGCCTCATTAATCTGGCTAAACCTTATATGTTTAATGAATGTAGTATAGATAAACTCTTCTAGTCCTGGTTTTAGAAGGCAATATTTTTTTACACCGTGTTATAATTGACTTTTATGGTGCAAGGTATATATATTTATATATATATATATATATATATATATATATATATATATATATATACACATATGTTATTTATAAAAGGGTTTTTAGGTTTTTTTTTTTAAGTTACAATAGTGTTGACTTTTGCCAGTGACTTCATCCTCTATCTTTGCTATGACAGTTGATTTTAACTCTTCAAACTGTTAACATAGTGTACATCACAGTTATCAGATTTATTACAGGATTCAAACTCATTTGGAACTCAACACATCCTAAATTTTCAAAGCAATACATATTTTGATGTACCCGTGATATACATGTGTGTATACATGTTCATATGTATGTACTTAAATGCATACATGTGCAAATATTATTGAGATAATAATATATTCTGGTACACACTGAAGCCAGAATACTACATCCTCAAGTGACTTCCTCTATTGCTCTTTTTGAAGCAGGGATTCTCCCTGAAAGTGGGGCTCAGTGATTGTGGCTAGATCAATTGGTCTGCCAAGCCACTGGGATAACTATTTTTCTTTTACTTCAAAGCTGGGATTTTTTCTTATCTTTCCTTTTCTTTAATTTTTATTAGTTATTTTGTTTATTTACATTTCAAATATTGTTCCCCTTCTTGGTTTCCCCCTCTCAACCTCCCCATCCCATCCTTCCTCTCCCTGCTGCTATGAGAGTGCTCCCCAACCTACTCACCCACTTTCACCGCCCTACACTAGAATCCCTTTATTCCAGGGCATTGAGATAGAATCAGGGGCCTCCCTTCCCATTGGTGCTAGATAAGACAATCCTTTGCTAATTATGTAGCTAAAGCCATGGGTCCCTCTTGAGTTGGTGGATTAGTCTCTGGGAGCTCTGGGGTGAGGGTCCAGTTAATATTGTTGTTTTTCCTATGGGGTTGCAATTCAATTCAGCTCCTTCATTCCTTACCCTAACTCTTCCATTTGGGTCCTTGTGCTCAGTCCAATGATTGGCTGCAAGCATCCACATAGTCAGGCGATGCAGAGCCTCTCAGTTAGCATTTCTTGACATCAGCAATAGTTTCTGAGTTTGGTGTCTGCAGATGTGATGGATCCCTAGGTGGGACAGTCTCTGGATAGCCTATCCTTCAGTCTCTGCTCCACTCTTTATCCCTGCATTTCCTTTAGACAGGAACCATTCTGGGTTAAAATTTTTGAGATATGTGGGTGGTCTTATCCCTCAACAGGTGGCCATGCCTATCTATTGGATATAGTCTCTACAGGTTCTTTCTCCCCTTTGTTGGGTATTTCAGCTATTGTCACCCCTGTTGGGTCCTTGGAACTTCTTGCTTCCCTGGCATCTGGGAATTTCTAGTTGCTATTCCCAGTACCCTACCCTCTACTGCTACACACCTCCACTGTTCAACTTCCTGATTTCTCCCCTGTCTCCTCACACACCTGGTACTGCCTCCCTCTTTCCCTCTTCTTCCTCTTTCTCCCTTTCCCTCTACTTTTTGTGATTATTTGTTCCCCCTTCTAAGTAGGACTGAAGCATCCACACACACTTTAGTCTTTCTTCTTCGTGAGCTTCATACGGTCTGAGTTGTATCATGAGTATTGTGAGCTTTTGGACTAATATCCACTTATCAGTGAATACATACCATGTGTGTTATTTTGTGACTGGGTTACCTCACTTAGAATGATATGTTCTAGTTCAATCCATTTGCTTGCAAATTTCGTAAGTCACTGTTTTTAGTAGGTAAATAGTGGAAAAAAGATGGCACATTCTACAAATGGTGCTAGATCAAGAGGAGGTCAGCATGCAGAAGAACGCAAATTGATCCATTCTTATCTCCTTTTAGAAAACTTAAACCCAAGTGAATCAAGGACCTCCACATAAAACCAGATACCCTGGAACTAATAGAAGAGAAAATGGGAAAGAGCCTCGAACACACAGGCACAGAGGAAATTTTCTTGAATTGAACACCAATGGCTCAGGATAACTACTAACAATGGGATCTCATAAAATTGAAAAGCTTCTCTCTAGCAAAGGACACCGTCAATAGGACAAAATGACAACCTACAGATTGGGAAAAGATCATTACCAACCCTACATCCCATAGAGGGCTAATATATGTAATATATATGAAGAACTCAAGAAATTAGACTCCAGAGAACCAAATAACTCTATTAAAACTGGGGTAGAGAGCTAAACAAAGAATTTTCAACTGAAGAATTTCAAATAGCTAAGAAGCACCTGAAGAAACATTCAACATTTTTAGTCATCAGAGAAATGCAACACAAAACAATCCTGAGATTCCACTTCATATCAATTAGAATGGCTAAGATCGAAAACTCAGGTGACAGCAGATGCTGGTGAGGATGAGGAGAAAGAGGAACACTCCTCCATTGCTAGTGAGATTGCAAGCCGGTACAACCACTGTGGAAATAAGTCTAGTGTTTCCTCAGAAAATTGAAGATAGTATTAGCTGAGGACCCAGCTATACCATCCCTAGGCATATACCTAGAAGATACTCCAACATATAACAAGGATACATGCTCCACTATGTTCATAGCAGCCTTATTTATAACAGCCAGAAGCTGGAAAGAACCCAGATGTCCTTCAACAGAGGAATGAATACAGAAAATGTGGTACATTTACAAAAAAAAATGGGATTATCTGTGTTTGCCATCCTTCACTACATTTAAGAGAAATACTGGGCATCCAAACTCAGGTCAGATAATCAGACTTTAACAGCAATCATGATATTCACTAAGCCATCTCCTCAGCACTGTAGATTTATCTTGAGGAAAATGGTAACAAAGCTAACTGCATCATGCTGCTTGAAATGCTATAGTAACTAAAAAGCATAATGATAACAGGAAAACATAGAGACTAATGTTATAGAATAAACATCCCAGAACTGAGGACTTACAAATGTAATCAACTGTTTCCCGTAGAGTACATAATTGGTAGAGAAGAAGCTTTTCTAAAATAGTTCTGGTAAAACTAGATATCCACACACAAAGGACTGAAATTGTACTTTTAACATGCAGTTTATCAAAGTCAATTTAAATTGTTTAAAAGCTATTATAAGGGATTTTAACATGTGACCTTTCTAGAAGAAAATATTGAAGAAAAGTTTTATGAATTTTGTGTGTTTGTGAGAAAGAGAGGGGGGGAGGGAGGAAGGGAGGGAGGAAGGGAGAGAGGGAGGGAGGGAGGGAGAATGAATGAATTTCTTTTAGGTATGACAGGGATGTCAAAAGAATCAAAACCAAACTTAGTTGTTAGACGACAAAAAAATGCTAAAACATGTTAGCACACACATAAAATAAAATATTGAAACAACAATAACAATATTTTTAAGTTTTATATACGACAAGTGTTAATATTAAAATACACAAGAACAGCAGGCCAGACACATAACCTCATCTAGCTGTGAGCATCACATGTCTTCACAATGTACAGTAGACTTTTTTAGTAGATTAAAAAGTTGTGAAATGTCTGTGTTCATCTGGGAAATGCAAATAGCTCACCTTGCCAAGTGGACATCTCAAAACAAAAGCCAAAGTACAAGCTTTGATATGGAACACTTGAAATGCCCTTATATAACTCTCAAAAATATAAAATGATGTAGTTTATATATTTTATCTTCAAAATGTTACAAACATAATTTACATAAAATCTGATAACACACATACACACATCACAGTAGTTAATGAAAAATGGGGCGATAAATTTGAAATAGAGTATGGAGGACTATATGGAAGCCTTGTAAGAGGAAAATGGAGGCTGAAATGATGTAATTATGATCTCAAAAAATTAATTAAAAATAACATCAATATCTCAAAGAGATGTATGTACTCCAATATGCATCATACCATGATCACAATAGTCATCAGGAAAATCATATAAATATTCTTTGGTAGATGAGTAGATAGAGACAGATATATTTAGAACATTGTTCAACACTAAAATTTTTTAAATTAAAAATCATTTTCTCTCTTTTTTCTTTTCTTTTTCCTTTCTGTACTCCATTTTTCTGCCATGTGTGAAGCCAAAGTCTCCATTCTGCTTTTGGATTATCAAAACTGGGAGTTTAATAAGTTCCCCTTTAACAAAGAACAGAGCAAACAGTCACTTCTGTAGAAACATGCATTACAATCAGTTGATGATGCACAAGAAAGGTTTCATGTTAGATGTCCATATGACAGTACAAACAATAGCACAAATATAATGAATTTCTTCATCTCTAGTTATTTTCTAGTTAATAATAAATTTTTTCCCTGCTCAATCAAATTCCTGGAAATTTCTGGGAATACTTTCCTCAGTTCTCCCCTTTAATTTTTTTTTCCCAAAAAGAAATAAGTAAGATTTATCTTCCAGTGATCCCACTAAAAAAACATTTTAATGATGGTAGTCAGCTAAAACAGAATCAAAGCTCAGTTTTTTATTTTCATCTTAATTGAATTATTTAGTTCTTTTGCATTGATGACACATTTGACTTAGAATTTGCTAGGGTAAAATAGAAAAATCTACAATATTCTACTGATTCTTTTGCCAGTATTATACTAGTCAGAGTACTATTGTCAAAACCAAGGAGTTGGAGTTAAGAACAATAGTTTTTCTTCCAGACGATCCAGGTTCAATTCCCAGAATCCACATGGTGGTTCATAACCATTTGTAACGCCAGTACCAGCATATCCAAAATTCTATTCTGTACACGTGGGCAAACAAGGGTGCAGATAAAATGCACACACACACACACACACACACACACACACACACACCAGAGAGAGAGAGAGAGAGAGAGAGAGAGAGAGAGAGGGAGAGAGAGGATATATAAAGAGAGTTGATACCCAGTGAGCTAGAAAAGACTGTTGGATTTCCTGGAACTTTTGTAATAGGCAGTTGTAGGCAGGCTAGCTGATATGTGTGCTAGAGTGCAAACTGTGGTCCACATCAAGAACAGCAATTTCTCTAAACTACAAAGGCATTTCTCCATCTTCTTGTCAATAATTTTTATTGTATTCAGTCTATTAGGTGTATTAATATAAACTAATATATTTATTCTCAAAGAACACAGTGCAGAGGTGATCATGTTTAGAGCACACAGTATTCATGGCATCAGATTCCATGTGAATCAAAGCAGAACAGAGGGATACCATCTGCCATTTCACTACCTTTCCCCCCTCAAGGAAAAGGAATGATTAGAAAAAAGAAGGCAGGAAGATTCTTTTTAACTTATTTCTTTTTGCAGTTTTAATATAATTATATCATTTTCCTTTTCTGTTTCTTCTATTCAAATTCTCCCACATACTTCTTTCTCTCTTTCAAATTTTTGATCTCATTTTTTCATTAATTGTTGTTTTATACAAGCAACTAACAAATACTGAAGCAGAAAGACCTTAACAGAATCAAAACGTTTTTAGCCATAAAAGAGTTCTTCATGTAGAACATATAGCACCTATGGTTGTATGTACAAAAGCAAGCATGGATGAAAAAGGGGCTGATGAAGTCCCATTCCCCTAGCTGAGGAGCTATTGAGAGTTAATGGTTGCTGGGGGAAAGAGGATCAGTTTTCATGGACCACCTATGATCCAGTAGATAGACCCATGAACACACAGTCAGAAGAAAGTATACTCAGTTAAAAAAGAAAAGAACACATGCAGTTAAGAGGGGAAGCGGAGGTGGGGAGAGGAGGCACTGGAGGTGGAGATAAAGGGGTGAATTTAACCAAATTCATCCGATGCATGTTCTAAATTCTCAAACAGTAAAAATCAGATGAATAAATAAAAAGGCCACATTTGGTCAGGTGACTGAGATTTATTAACTTACTTTCATAGTGCTCTTCTCTTCCTTCACATTACCTCTGCATATCCTTTTCATTGAACTGATCTCTAAATATAGAAATAAACCATGTGTCTATTTTAAGCCTATTCTTTCCCCGATGTCTCTTCATTTCATAGAGAATCTTGTCACATAAATAACCATAAATACCAGTGATTGTTGTAGTTATGTCTTTTCAGGATGTCTCCACTGAAAGCCTACTTGATTGATGTGCTCAGCAAAACCAAAAGTCTGATCAAATGGACACAATACAAATGAAAGAATCTTATCAGAACTGTCTTTCTACATTTTCCAACATATCCACATTTTTAGTACCTTTCACCATTTGTAGGCCAGATGTCAGATCTCAGGTAGCATAATTTGTTTATAGATTTCTTACCAAACTCAAAAGTTATAATCATATAACTTTTGTGGTTCTTCTTCTCTTGTTAGTTGATCAATATAGAAATACATTGTGTCAATGTAGAATAGAAATGCTTTAAAATGGAAGTTAGTTTCCTTTCTCATTTCCAAATTCTTCTTCTTCATCAAATCTTTCAAGTTGCCTTTCTGACTGAGTTTGACTTGTCTCCTGAGTACTCCTCTGTTTGCATTTCAGCCGGGTTATCCTTACTAGCTTGTATCAGTGTCTATTCTGTATGTGGTCATCCAAAACAGCAATAGCATATGAAAGTTCTTCTTGTACTGAGGCTGAAGAACTTGGAAGTTCCAACTAACCTGGTAATGTCTTGATCTAAATCACAAAGAGCTTCTTGTTCTCTTAATAATAAATTTTTAAATTTTATTTTTAATTTCACTTATAGTAAATCTCTTTCTGGAAAATAAAGTTCCATGGACTCCTATTTATATCTTAGAGACTAAATGTCATTTGTTGAGCAAGTCCAATAGTCTAGACCACCTCATGTGAAACAGTAATCTCATTTACAATGTCTGAAATATACTTCCACACACCGTACACACCGTTTCTCTTTTTAATTACTTTATTGTGTCATTTAAACCTCTTATATACTCAATGTTTTTACATATCAATTGTCTTCAGAGCTTATTTAAAACCCCGTACACTCAGTGCTTTTACATATTAATTATATTTATAGTTTATTTTATTTCATGATATGCTTTTATATTGTAACTATTATTTGGGAATTTCCCTTCAGGTTTCTATTTTATTTTTTCAAATGATTCTTAGAAAAATAGTGAATTCACATTAAAAAGTTCCAAGGCATAGTATAAATATAACTGATAACTTTTACTTCTCTACCTTCATGCATCTTGGCTGGCTTCATTATTCTTCCATTCTCCTACTTGAAGAAAAATTAATTTGGAATCATATCACAGAGATTTGCAGAAAACAACTGTTTTAAATTTTTACTTTACTTTTACCCACACAGAATATACTTATTTTTTTCTACCCTAGAGTTTCTTTTTCATTTTCTGAGTATTAAGTTCATTCATTGAAACAATTTTATCTTATGTTTGTACATATCTAGATCAATAATACTTTATTGAGTAATTTGTTTATTAATATTTTTATTACATTCTGATTCAGACTCAAATTGTTATAAGTTTGGTGTATCAAAATCTCTTTTAATACAATTTATTCAAGTGAATTGAAGTTACATCCTAAAGTGTTAATATTTGTAGGCCATGCCTACTGTGTGCAATCTTTTAATAGCACCAGAAGATTGAAATGCATAAATAAAATCATGAACATATGGCTACTTAGTCTCATGTACAGATGGATAGAATGACTTGGATATGGATCTATGCATATGCATGAATGTTGCCTGTATTTACCATCCCTTCTTCATCCTCTTGTATATTACTCTGTTGATATCATCTGTACTTTTCTCACCAGAACAAGCAGTGCTTGACCCAACAGCTAGTTGATATTAAGAATACTTTTGTAGCATCCTTACTTTTAATGACAGGGCAAAACAATGTCTCCTCATTTAAACACATTTTTCATTTCATTTTATTGTCTCTAATCATTTTTGTCTTTGTCTGGAGCTGTTTGATTTTAATATTCAATTTGAAGACCTATCAGTTCAGAGAGTATTATTTTCCCTTTGGAGTAAAAGTCAGTTAATATTTTTAATTTGTTCTTGTTTTCCAAACAAAAGAAATTCTTTCAAATGTTTTTACTAAAAGCTTTACATGAGAAAACTAGCATGTTATGTTAGTACAGAATACCTTAGTGCTATTGTCTGTTTTATTCCAGAGTCCTAGAAAGTCAGTGGTCTGAGCTGTTTATAGATGTATAAAATAAGAAGTTTTATTTATAAAAGAGGATAAATAGCAAGGACTCATTATTTTTAAAGCCTCTACAACTAGAAATAGAAGAGAAGCATCCTAGAAAACGTCCTTAAGTTTCCTCCAAAGCCACTTTACCCCCTCAATTCTTATTATACATGATTTTAACTTCAAATAAATGGAAAAAATAGACTATGAGGGTCAGATATAATTTCATGGCTCTTAGGTCACTTGAAAAAAAACTATATTCTTACAATGATGGATGTTGTTTGCTTTGACACCACATCTCAGCATAGTACTGAACAAATCATATTAGCCCTGGAAATCCATATTATTCTTATATAACTGATATTGCATTTGTTGTTTCTGCTTTAGGTGGTAACCATGTTCTATTAATTTAAATTTGTTACATTTTACTTAAATTTTGCTATAACTTTTTTTTTAAAAGTATTCCTAGTGAATGATTGGGCTTTAGTATATAATCTTATTTCAGGAGATTTATTATTTTAATAATGAAACTTGTATCAATGAAAGATTGAAGATTATTTTCTGTTTCCATTCTAGAGGGTCCCTCATTGTGTTCCTGTATTGGCTTATTTTAATGGGCTGTGACCTGGAATGTGTTACCAAATAAACCATTTCCTCCCCAAGTTGTTTGGTCATGCAGTTTTATCACAACAATAGAAACAAAGTAATAACACAGCACATACATGTAAGTCCATATATTAGTTCAAAATTTAAAAGACATAATCTTTTTAAATATTTGGCCTGAAACTAAATACTGGCAATTAACTGAGGAAAAGACAGTTACCAAAATTGTTCATTTTTCAAATTGCAGTAAGAGCACTTTTTAAATATGTTATCTTCCTTCAGAGAAAGTAAATGAGGATTCCTAAATTTCATGTACTAATTTAGCTGTGCAATAATTAGCATTACTAATTTATTATACTTACAAACGTATCTGATTTTAATTAAATATATATGTAATCAGAGTTATCTTTTTGTGTGTTCAGTATAGATAGAAATAGAACAAAATTAATCATAATATAATTATGAACAAAATGAACAAATACATTCACTTGTCTCCCGGATGAGTAGTATATGTTGCCAGCATTCTAGAAAGTTTTATTAAGAGTACTTAATGCTACAACTAGTTTATTCTTGGAAACACACAGAACTTTTCATTTTTCAGGGTTATCTTTGCAATATTTATTCAGTTTTCTGTATTAATACCAGTTCTTTATTGTACAACCTAATTAGTATAATTCATTTCATAAGTAATCTCAAATTGATGTGTCTACTCTATTGTTCATAAGCTTACATTTATTTTCAGTTTTTTATAATAATAGTGATAATAGTGATGCAGTTAAGGGTTTCAGATACTGATTTTGGTAAATATATGCATACTTGGTTTGACTTAAACACTGGGAATGAAATGTTCATGGTAGAATATGCATTTGTTTAATTCTAGTATGTACTGCCAAGGAATTTTAATCCAGCAACATGGATGCTCTTCCTGGAATACAGACAGGCTCTTATTCATACCCTGAATCCCAAACAATGTAGGTAAGGTTAGTTTGTAGAAGGAAGCAGCCCTATTTGAAAGTGATGGCTTATTGAGGGTCAGGCACAAGGATAAATCAAACAAGGATTTGACAGACTGTGTCAGAGTTAGGATATGCCCAACTCTCATGAGAACAGAAAAGAAAGGGAGGATATTTAAGAGCAGTGTTAGAAGAGAGTCAGTCAATTGGGAGTCAGTGCAGTGCGTGCAATGCAGTGGAGTTGAGTTTGTTCATGGGTTCATACAGTTTGGTGCAGGTCAGGATAGGCAGTTGAATCTAGAGAGTAAGAAGGAGCCAGAAGATGAGAATATATTGCCAAAGTTCATTAGAATCACATGGAGAGGAGTTTGGGCCTGAACAGCTGAGTTGAACCAGCCAGCCAGAGTTCAGGAAGAACTAGTAAGCATGATTATATTCAGCAGTACACCTCCAAGAAGACAATTATATCAGGCAAATAAAAAATGTAAGAAATCCTGTTGCTACAAATTTTTGTCAACATTTGCTATTGTTATTTTAAATTTTTGCTGTTTTGGTGTTATGTAGTATAATTCCATTTGGTTTAATTACTGTATGCTTAATTACTAATAGAGCAGACATTCACATGGTTCTTTTACATGAATTAATTTGTAAGAGCTCATTTGAACCTTTTTTTTTTGTTGCTGACATTTCTACTTGTCTTGACCACTTTCATCTATCTACACATTTTTTAAAACAGTATGAACTTTTGTCATATATATGTATTACCAATCACTTTTCCCAGTCTTTGTCTAAATTCCTTACTCCCAATGCAAGATCTTTGAGAACTCAATTTTGACCTAGTATTTGTATATCATAATGTAGTTTTTGAATTGGTATTTACTAATCAACATTACTGAATTAAGAGAATTACTCCATCTAAATCTGGTTTAGTCCAACAATACACTGGAGTTTTGATCTTGAATACTGCTTATGATTTCTTCCTCAGTACCCCAAGCTCTTCAAATTCTTCCTGTGAAGTAAATTCATGAAGTCTTTATTTGAAATTTTTGAAGCTTATTTTACTTAGAACGCTCAGCTTCTCTATCAAGTCCAGATTTTTTATTGTTTCTAGAATCCTGTGCGATCACTAAATGTTCTACTACCCCTCATTCCTTGTTTATAATCTCGGACACAAACATCTCAGAATTTCTACCCTACACATTTAAACACCAATTTCTTCTGATGATTTAAAGTGTCACACAATTATTTGAGGAATCATTACGATAGAACTATTTCTGTATGAATCAATTGCTTCCAAAATAAACACTACTACTTTTAGACAAATGTATATTGGATTAAACACTTTGTGCCTGAGGTGGCAACTCAACTGTGGATGTTGCTAGTCACTCTAGACTTCAACTATAAAATAATTTTAAAAGAACAAACTTGATAGATACAAAAATGTCCACGTCATTTTTTTCTTACCTTGACACCTTCCTCTGTGCTTTTCTCACATCTGATGTGTGAAATGGTGATGTTGGATATTGTCACACCTAAGTGAATACTCCTTCTGAAAGGCTTAGATTAGAGAGAGCTGAAAACAACTTCATATTTTTGGAACATGTTATAATTATGTAGATATATAAATTTGTTTCATTTTAATTGAATGGCACATTTTTGTAATAAGTACAAATGAATATTAACTTCTATATAAAACCTAAAAAACATTACCATAGCCAAGCATGTATTACCTTGAAAAAGTAGTAAAATATTTCAACATCAACCAGAAATGTTAGAAAATACTTTAGAATGTAAATAAATCAAATTAGTATGCAAATTCTACAGTGGGTTCTCCTGAACATAAAAACAAAAATGAAACTGTATATAAGATATTTGTTTTTCATTATTATGTATAAGTGGAATGCTATTTGAATATGTATCATTCTGGAAATTTGTGAATAAAAGATATAATCTCTATAATTGACACTGCACTATGCCAGATAATAACCATGTTTAACATTCATAGAAATGTTCAATAAAGTATATACTGACGCTGGGTAGCAAATGTTGGCTCCATGAACAATTTAGCCAAAATTTATTTAATAATTCTACAAGTGTAATAAAGTATAATAAAGCAGAAGAAAAATTATACAATTCCATTGATATCTATAACAAAAGTGAATAAAAACAGATTAAAATAAAATTTTGAAGATAAAATTCAAGGGAAAATGTTAAGGAAATCAAAGTATAAATGATTAATAAACAATATGCTAAATTTCATGGATTTTTGTCAGCAGACAATATTCTAAATCAATTTTTTTTATGTTTTCAAAACTTTAAAATTGAAAATAAGAAAATGCTTTTGAAAGGTCTGTGCATCCTCTTACATACCAAGTGACAATATATTTGATACCTGAGGTGAAACAACATTCTTTGAAAGGTAAAAACAAGCAAACAAACAAAACAACAACAAAAACTCAATAATATAGCTTTACCTATTTACTTTATTTAGATAATATTATTTAATCATAGTATTTTTCTGCTTCCTATACTTCTTCCTTCTCTCTTTTAATACATGGCCTTTTAAAGTTTATATTTACCAAACAATTAATCACTGATTAATATCTTCCCAAAAGAGAAAGTACAAAACCAGACTAACATACTTTACATAGAAAAATTACAGAAATTATGTCTCATGATTAAAGATTAAATGTATTCAATGAAATACTAAAACTTTTCTTTGTAATAGTATATAAAATGTTGTATACAAAAATCAACTTGGATCATTTTTATTTGTATTATGTTGATAATTTTTTCATAAATTGAAACTTAATTAAGGTTGTATAGTGCATAGATAGATTCAATTAGAAACCATTATGTAGATAACTGTTCTCCACTTTACTAATGCTTCAACCCTTTACTACAATTCCTCATTATGTGGTGACCCCCAACCATATATTGCTTCTTTTTAAATTCACTTTACCCTCCAGAACAGACACACTCCCCCTTTTGTCTTAGTCCTTACTCCCACCCTTATAAATCTCTTCCCCCATTGCCCCCTTCTACCCAGAGAAGGGGAGATCTCCCCCACCCCTTGGGTAGCACTTCACATTGGAGGATCTAGTCCCAGCTGGTCTAGGCACATTCTCTTCCGCTGAGACCCAGTCAGGCAGTCCAAGTAGTGGGGATTAAGATGCAATGCATTGGGACAGAGACTGAGTTAGTCACTGTTGCACTTGTTAGTGGGGCTCACATGAACACCAGGTTGCACATTTGATATGAACGTGTAGAGAGCAGGTCTAGGAACAGCTCCTACATGTTCCCTGGTTGGTGGCCTAGGTTCTGTTAGCCCCCATGGTTTTAGGTTAGTTGATTCTGTGGGTCTTCTTTAACCTAAGACTTGCTCACTTCTGTCATTGACTCTTCAAGAATTCCCGGGCTTTGCCTGATGTTTGGCTGTAGATCTCTGTATCAGCTTCCATCTGCTGTTGCATGAAGCCTCTCAGAAAACATTCATGCGAGGTTCTTTTGTGAAAGCATTGCAGAGTATCATTAATGATGTCAGGGTTGGCTCTTGGCTCTTTCGAAGGGGATGGGTCTCAGTTGAGGAAGTCATTGATTGGTTGTTCTTTCAGTCTCTACTCCAACTGTATTCCTGCAGATCTTGTAGGAAAGATAAATTTTGAGTTGGAGGTTTTGTGGGAGGAATGACTTCCTCCTCTCTCCTTTGGAAATCTTGTTTGGTTACAGGAAGTGGCCATTTTAGTCTCTATATCCCACTCTGGTAAGAAGCTATGCTAAATTCACTGCCATAGACCCCCTGTAGCATTGCTACACCTTAACTGTAATTTTGCTACTGCTACGAATCATAATGATACAGAGGATATTTGACATGTGACCCTAAATAGGTCACAATCACAGGCTTAGGACTTGCTGTTATTGATGAAGACAAAGCATTTTACAAAATTTAATCCCCAATTTGTGACTAAGCTACTATTTTACACAAAGTAAACTTAGCATGGCATTGTTTATGCAAGTGCTGGAGCCTGCGTAATAATGATCCATATGAGGCAAGAGGAAAAACCAGTGTGAAGGGAGTCTGCAGCCTGTGTTGGTTCAAACTTCCAGATTCTGAAACTAGGCATTTCATTTTACTCTATTCTATTTTATTTTATTTTATGCACATTTAAGTATAGCTAGCACAATCTTGGGAAATTTTCCCCTGGTAACAATGAACTCAATCCCATGTACATAAAACTTAAGTCAAGACTACATTAAAACTCTTTTGCAATGTACATGTGATTTCTTCCATAAAAATGTTTTCTATAGCTAAGGGCTTAAGGGAGGACCTGGTGCTGTCTTTTTCATACAAATAGTATAGACGTTACCAAGCTATCAAGTAAATGTGACATCTTATCTAAGGATCAGTTCTATTGACTTGGAAACAACACTCAAGATAAGGGTCTAAGGAGAAAGAATCTTGGATAAACATAATAGTTTGGGGGATTCAGGTGTGGTCTGGCCCAACAAAGAGCACAGGTTACTGAGTTATTAACTCTATCCATTCACAATCTTCTGGGTAGAAAATAGGTATACATCTCTTCTGTTGAAGAGAAAACTTTACATGTTGTTTAATATTCCTGGTTTCTTTAGTGCTTATCTGTGAGCACAAGAACTTCATTCCTTGACAATTAGAGACATATAAAAAATGTTGCAGTAAACATCAACCTTAATGATGAGAAGTTAGCTTTATCTCTAAGATCAGGAACAAACCAAAATCACCACTCATTTAAGTCATCCAATATTAGACTAGAATTCTAAGACAAAGGAAGAAGGTAAGAAACTGATGATATGGACATTTATAAGGAAGAAAAGAATTGACATTGCTCAGGGATAACATGACATTGAATGCCAAATCTCAAGAAAACCAATATGACTCCTAAAACAATGTCAATTATGCAAAGATATCAAGATGCAAGTTAGTATACAAAGTTCAATGTATTCCCTTATATCAGGAATGAGTAACTAAAATTGTAAATTTAAACAACAACAACAACAACAACAACAAAACATATGGTAAGAAAATTACAGGATGATTTACTTTTTCTACTATCTCTTCTGGAAACAAAAGCCACACTGTGTCTCAGTTCAGAGAGCAGAGTGCACTAGAAATGTATAAGAAAATCTTGGGATTTTCATATTGTTAGAATGTACTCCTGTAGTACATTCCCGACACACCTGGCCTCTTTTTCATATCATATTGTTCTGTGAGCCAGAACACACAGAAGAAATTTAACATAATTCGCCAATAAAGAAAATATGTGCACCATGATCTAGGTATCTTTGCAGCTTCTGTGTAAGATTACATATTAAATTCATCAAGTTTAAGTTAAACATGTAGAGCAGAGAAGGTAAGGGCAACAGTCTAATTCCAAGCCTTCACTGTTTTTTTCCCTAATTCATTGAATGAAAATTCTGCTTTAAGTTACAAAAGAATTTTACTAATTCATTCTGCCCTTTAGCTATCCATTATTTTAAGAGTCAAAATTGATGAAACAATTCCTGTTATTTTAAAAAGTGTCTCTGCTGTAGTAATGACTTTGGCTTTCTGCAGTATACTGTTTGTACAGTTGAAGTGTGAACTGTCACCTGCAGGCTATTTTTCTCCCTATCTTCAGACTAAATATGAAGCCTCAAAGCTGTTTGTCCTTGCTAAGGTCATTTATTCAGTCAGTGTGACAGTCCTTGAAATATCTAATCCTAATAATACCATCACTGGGTAAACATGCTCCTCATTAGGCAAAAATGCATAGGTTCTAAGCTGCTAACTGTGGGCGTGGCTTATTGAATTACATATGAGAAGTTAGAAGACAAAGTTATTCAGAGAATGTTATTAAAAGTATCCTGAAAAGGAATATATTTTATTTCTATTTCTGATGACTTTGAGGTAAATTATGCATGGTTATTTAATTTAGCTGCTGTTGGAGTTTGTGTTTTTATTATAAAAATTGCATTCACTTTTTTCTTTTTTCCTGAATTTTCTCAATTATCGTATTTGAGAAACATGAGAGAATTTCCTCTTTATAATACCAATCACTGTTCAACAACATTCTAGCTAAGTGTGATAGCATGCACATCACTCCAGTTACTGGAGAGGCTGGGACAGAATTTCTTGGATATGAGATTGGAGACCAGCATGGACAACAGAGCCAGACAGTGTCTATTATAAAAATAATAATGTAAAACAAAACATTAATCAAGTGCTATAATGCTTGCTTTGATCTCTGAGGCAGAAGGATGCTGAGTTCAAGATCACTGTGGGCCACAGCAAGATGCTGTCTTAAAAAGAGGTAAGATATGAAATTTGGAATCCATTTTTGTAATCTTTGTTTTCTTCCATTGTATGACTACTCACAATGAATAACATCCTCCCAGTTAGCCACTTCCCATGAGCCATCTCTATTTTCTTGACTAATCCAGCAGTTCTGAAAAGCATTCAAATTTCTTAATGGAGGTAATATCAATGGTGCCTAACACTTAATAAATATTTTTGGTGACATAGGTCATAGTACCTCTTTGCAGGGAAGTTATTAAGTATGGATATTCATTTACTTATGTTCTGAAGATAAGGACATGAAAGTAAAGGTCAGGTAAACAGATAAGAGTGAAAAAAGTAACTGTTGAAACACCTTGGTACTCTGCCTCTGCATGTTAAAGCCCTCAGCGGGAAGTGGATTACTTATCACTACACAAACAAACTATGCCCTTTCCTTCCTTATTTCCTATTTGTGGTTATATTTTGAATTTCCAAGTTCAACAGAAACATGCAATTGTAATTTTACAATTTGCTTAAGATTGCAATTTAGAATAAAACCTTGATTCCCAGAATTTTTTTTCTGTTAGTTTAGGGTAATTTTCCATGCTTTATTAAGTCTGAGTTTATTTGGTTGAAGTTTAAGGACCTCTTGTTGCTTCTTTCTTATCTTAAAATGAGTGTTATTACACTATGACAGTGTGCTTGTAAGATTATTGAGGTATTGAATCCCAGACTCCTGGAAAAACATCTGTCCCATATGAAAATTTTAATTAAAATGTGGCTATCTATATGTAAATTTTGCAAGTGCTCTTTTGGAATTTGGCTTTTCTGTTTGGAGGATCTGGATTTTTGAGGAAGAGTCATTGAATTTCATGCTATATTTTTCTGTTTGAAAATTTTATATATTTAAACAATGTATATTAATCACTTCATTTATCACTACTTCCCCACAAGTCTCTGTGGTACCCCTTACTCCATCACTTTGCTAAAGCCCTGATACCAAATAGTACTCTCTATATACTCATAGGTATGTGACTGTCCACAGGAGTGTTAACGATCTACCATTATCTATGTGTCCAAAGGATAGTATCTTGCCTTCCCTCAGCAGGTCTCTTCCATGAGACTTACTCTATGGAAAAAATTTCATGCCTGGTACTGTTAAGCTTTATTAAAAGCAATTCTCTGGAGAGATCATATGTTCTAAAGGGAGGAAAATCTATTGTTACTGCTTTTGCTATCAGTGGTTCTTACTTGTGGGTCACGACCACTTTGGGGGATGCACATCAGATATTTACATTACATCCAATAACAGTAACAAAATTACAAAACAAAATTATACAGTGGGCTGTGAGAAGCAACTGGGTGACTGGTTGAGCATAAGTCTTGAACCCCGGACCTTTATCAGGACAGCAGGTGTTTGGCTCTGCTTCCTGGCCCTGGTTCTTTTCATTTAGCTTCAGCCTTCCACAGCCCCTCTCACAGAGAGATCTATGGCCATCAGTCACAAGGAACAGTGCCTCAGGCTCTCTCACATGTAGATGAGGTATCTCCAAGCTCTCAGATCAAGCTAATAGGCATTATCTGCTGCCAGACCCTAACCCACCCTGAAACTGTATATAAGGGCTCTATTGAGAAGTAAAAAATGTGTTCGAGAGTCATCCTGGTGTCCGAGAGTTTCTGTCACAAGAGCTGTAACACTTGAGGAGAGATCTGCTCTCCTGGAACCTTCCTGGGGCACCAAGCTGCTTCCTTGCTAGCTAGCCGGCTTCTATCAGCCCAGCTTGGGCCGGCTCAGCGGCTCAGCGCAGAGAGACAGGTGCAGCACCTGGGAGTGACTGAGCAGTGACAGACAGCGAAGACTCTAGCAGAGGCAGCAGCAGGGGCAGGCAATCTCCCCTCCCTGCTTGCACTCTTTACCCTTTGGCCTGGACCTCCCACACCAGGCTGGGCCGTAGACCAACAGACAGTGGAGACACAGGCGAAGGCAATGACAGAGACAGTAGTGGACCCTCCCTGCTCTTACCCTGTCCCCAGCCAGGAGATCGTCGTGGGACACCCTCCATAACAGGGGACCCACAATGTAGCAATGAAATAATTGTATGGTTAGAGGTCAGCACAACACAAAGAACTATATTAAAGGTGGTAATACTAGGAAGGTTGAGGACTACTGTGTTAAATGGTCATGCTGTCAAACTGCTGTGTAAATACTTAATGTTTACAGGCATAGACTTATAATGCTTTCAACTTTGGTTGGAAAAGCTTCTTTTTGCAGGAGGTGGTGATTGATGCAGTAATTCATAATTGGTCAAGGTGCCAGATGTAACTAACACTGAGTTCTCAGTTGTAAATGTGTCATCTGCTTTAACTTCCCAGTATTCAAGGCGTAGGAATCTTCCCATAAGACAGGGAGATGAATGTTAGAATTTGTTGTTTGGTGAGATCTATGAAATACTGACCTCTAGAAATGACATGGATGTCATATTAACTTACAGCAGCTATCATTACCTGAACAAAATCCACACAAACTCAACCCAGTCAAAATTTAGCATGGGTTGAGGTGGGGGCTCTCAGGCCTCATTTATTTCAGGGGAGCACGCTTCCCTTTTCTAAGACGAATATTGCTTATCTTATTTGAGATTATATCTTTCTTTGTCTGCAGAAACCTCTTTAATAGAACCTTTATACAAAATTAAAGCTTATAGTTGTCCATTTTCCTTAGACATGCTCTGGATTCTAAGAAGTAGCTCAAATACAGGAATTCAAGTGTGGTGTCAAGACTTCCATTTAAATTGTGGAGATTCAGGTCATTAACAGTGCAGTGCTTTCTCTGTCAAGAGTAAAATGAGCATTTTAGAATACAATTAGAATGAGTTAGCCTCTTCTTAATAATTTCCACACAATTGGAAACATAGTATGGATTGAACATTCTGAGGCTGGTAATGTCTCACCAGGGATCAGTAGCAGAAAATAGAAGCCCAAGAGAAGGAGGCTAATGAGGCCTCATTTCTTTACTTTACACTGGAAGAAAGTGTATGGATCAAGTTTTCTTATGCTCTGACATCATCTCCATTAGGGACTTTCAGTGCCATATATGTGCTGAATTCTATACTTACTATGTCAGGCTGTGTGGTCAAGAATGAGGTTTTTTTTATTTCCCAAGATGACCATGATCCTGTTAAATATCACAACAAAGTCCTACACCTACATAGACCATTAGGGCAAAAGCCTCCAGTGGAGAACTGTCTTAACTGTTACCTGACTTAAGTCATATTCTTCAGGGAAAACAGCATTATGTGTGCAGGACTGTGCTGGGAAAAAGAAATGCTTCTGTCAGTGTGCTTGTTCACATAGTGTGATATCCTTGAACATGTACCATGAAAGTCCTGAATTGAAACAAGTATTTATCAAAACAAAACTAAAGTACATTTTGTTTCTTTCAGTTGAGAATAGGAGACAGTGACTTATATTTTTACAACCTAGCATGAGTCACTTCCAAGGTGATATTGAAGTTTTGTAACAGTCTGTCTGAAGTACTTATTCCACATTTTCAATAGTGAATGAAAGTTAATTAAATAAATGTAATAACACAAAGATCTTGAATTTAACTAAATAGAGTTTATTATGGTAATAGACAAGAATTAAAAGAATATTTCAGGATCTAATCTACAGACTATTTTTAATTTGTTTAGAAATCTGTCAATGTGTTCCTCAGGTAACAGAAGTAAGAAGAATATTAAAATGGAGGGTAAACAGTAGAGATGATGTGTTAGAAGAGGGAAATATATTAATTTTCATAACTGTATTTATTTTCTTAGGCAGTCTTAGACCAAAATCTCAGACATATAAGAATAGGAAAACACAAGACAAGAATATTTGTCCACCACTTCAGAAGATTTCGTTCTTCTTCAAATCATAGGAGATTCCAGAAACAAAATAACTAAAAACAAAGTAGCTAACTTATTAATATGGAAGTACTCTTACCCATTTTTCTTTTTTTTCCCTCCCAAATCACAGAAGAAAATTTAAAAGAAACCCTTAATGGTTTGCAAACTTTGGGTGTGGCCCAAGGCTTCCAATGGGAACTGAATTGTAAGGGGGAGCAAACGTACAATAGCATTGCTTCTACTACCTCTCACTGTCCAAGCCAGAGAACCCAAATTATTCACAGCGCCTACAGTATACATTCAGTCTTTTGATATGAATATTGTGGCTGTATTAAAATTAGAGAACTGTAGTAAAACCACGAAGAAGACTTTCAATACAATGATGTGGAAATAAGTAAAATAGTGAAATATTTGTAAAATGGCATAATGAACAAGTTGTATATAACTCAGGTTGTTCCAACATGACAGGGCTGAGTGTTGTATGCAGCATCTCTGCTCCTCTAATTAAGACTGTGTGTTTGTAGGGGTATATACCAACAACTGTCTGAAATAGCTATGCATAGATCACAAGTATGATTTTTCTTTTTCTAGATTTGCTATAAAGAAGAAAAGGTTTTTCTTCAGACTACTATGTGTGCTAATCTCTGTTCTCTATACTAAAGCGAATAGGGTAATACTTGATTGAAGAACACCCTAAAAGTGAAAATAATTATGCTTATTCAAACCCAAGCGATTCCATTGTGTAAGTAAAATGACTGAAACTAATTTTATGGTGTATTAACACATGTAAGTATTCAAGAACAATCCTTCTGCATGAAGAGACCCTTCACAGGCAAGTTCTCCCACCTTTGAAAATTAACATGAACTGTGATGTGTTTTGAAAATGGCTATTAGTAGGAAGTCACAAAGAGCAAAGCAAATATTAGAGAAAATTTGAGATAATTTCTTTGAGTACAGATTATCAGAATTCAGAGCAGTGTTCTTAATATGTTCAACTGATTGTGATGGTTTCTTTCAGCTTGGGAAGAAATAATAGACTCTTTAATTTACAGTGAACCCTAGGTTGGCCATAGAATAATTTGTATGCTAAATTTATATGTGTATATTTTATATAGACTCAATATTAACCTAAATGATGAGTTGCAAAGTGTTTTCTCTGTTTCAATGCTTAAGAAACTGTAGAAATTGTAGCAATTAATTAGTTAAACTACTTTGGCTCCCAGTGGGTAGGGTAGCATACATGCTATACCTGCCCAAGAGCTCTCTAGATTAGTGAATGAAAGACATGCATACAGACACACACAGGCACAGAGAGAGAGAGAGAGAGAGAAGAAGAGAGAGAGAGAGAGAGAGAGAGAGAGAGAGAGTGAGTGATCTATGCATGCGTGAATGCACCCACATGTCACCTAATTTCAATATACCTTGACTAGCTCAATGACCGGGTACTTCAAAACCTCCCCACAGCTAGGAAACACTCCTCTCTGGTATTTCTGAGTTAACATCATTTAAAATCTGTATTTTTATCTCTGCTATCCCAGACCCAATTGAGGAAGTGGCCCTTGAATTCTTACATGCCATGCTGGAGGGCCTTTAAGTTTCGTCTTTCTGCTTCCTGGTCATGACGATTCTCTCTGTGCCTTCCCCCTCTTCTGTCTTTTGCCCTTGCAGTCTAAAAGTCCAGGCCCTCCTTACTGCCCAGCCATTAGCTGTACAGCAATTCTTTATCATCAGTCGAAGCAGGCTTGGGGCAGGGACCCTTAGTTCTGGATGTGCAGCTTTTGGGAGCCTAAGATAGACAAAGTATTTGAACAAATTCGCAACCATCTCACCCTTTCTGTCCAAATTTTTAAAAAAGAAAAGAAAAGGTTCTTCTCTCAGATACAAATTGAGCATAACCATAGCAACTATATAAAGCACAAAGTAGCATCTAGTCCAACATATTTTTCAATTAGATAAAGTACTATTTATTTTGACTTACATTGTTTACAATTATATATCTGAATTATATTCTGACTTTAATTTGTATTACCATCTGAAAACCATGCTTTCTATATCATCTTCCTCAATGTTAAAAAACTTTGATAAAAATCTTTGAGTTTGATTACAAGACCATAAAGTCTTCAACTTCGTCACAAATCTGAGAATGAATTAAATATTACCTGAAGATATAGGAATGAGAATACATAGCTTCTAAAACTTAACCAATTTGTAGAGACAGCTAACAGCCTGGACAGTTTCTTGTTCCTCAGGATGTTGGAGCATCAATCTTTAACCTTCTGGCCCAGAATCATCTGACAGACCTTGAAATGAAGCAGGAACTATGAAGGACTTGTTTACTCTGCCTTAACAGAGCTAAACTGTTGACCATTTTGCATTGTGTACCCCTTCTTCGACAGTATTTTTTTGTCTGTAGATGAATTGTATAAGTCTTGTCCTGTGGCTATTTTGTCATAACTGGAGCAACTCCATATGGAAGTTTTGATGCTATTTCTTCTTTGAACCAAGAAGGGGATGCTATCAGTAGCAGAAATGCCTTTAATGATGAAGTAATAGTAAATGTCATATTCTGTGGATTTCTGATGTTTTGAAGACTATCTGTATAGAGTATATCTTAATTGTTGAACTTTGACTATTGTAGCTATTTCTCTTTGAATATTGTAGAAAACACCTTAATATAACTAGATCAGAATCTAATATAACCACGAGTTTATTACATGGTTTAACTTTTATTACTTAATCATGCTAAACAGTTTGTAATAGCAGTTATTAGAAGGACTTGGTCTAAGCCTTATACTCTTAAATGAGTTGTATAGGCAGAATGCCTATCAAAGAGTAATAATGTTAATTTCAAATTTTATATCAATATAAGAAATTTATACCGATGAAAACCTTAAATCTGTGTCAATTTTGTATCAATGTAAAATTTATAACTTCAACATGCATCAAATATGAAGATTTCAACCAGTGTGAAATTGTGGTCATACAATGCTTTGTTTAATAATAAATTTAGTAATCTATCCCATCTATTACTTCCTTGTTCAAAATTATGACCATTTTCAAATTATTCCTTAAAATAATAACCTATCTGTGTGTTTTTTTAAATTTCCTTTTTAAAGGGGTAGAGAGGGGTAGGAAAATTAGAAAATTAGGTTAGACTTAAGAAAGCTAGCTTTTGTATCTGTTAGCCAGTGAGGATTTGACTGAAGTTCTGACTGGATCCATCTTAAAGGCTGGATGAAGCAGGACCATCTAGAATCAGCAGCTATTCCTGAAGCTGCTGTGGAAGCAATTCTCTGGAATCAGATTCTGGAGGAAGGGGGCTGGAAGAGCAGGCCATCTCAGCATTCCTGTAGATGAATCTTGTCAGAGATGTATGTTCTACAATATATGAATCTCAGAGCTAAAATTTTAGTACTATTAAGATGTTTGTATGGATTGTGCAAGGTGCATAGATCAGTTAAGGATGAAATTTTGTTCCTTTTTGGGGCAGGTGAAGAAAACGATCTTTTTTATGAGTTAACTTGATCAATAACCAATTGTAACAAATCTTCATTTGTGCCATATGAAGGAGGGTACAAAGAATCTCAATGATTAAATAACTAACAAGATTCATTGCCTGGATTTAGCTAATATTTTGGCTAGAGACATTTTTGTCTCTAAGCCAGTTATTGGCCTGTTCGCATGTCGAGCATTCAGGAGATTAAGTCACCTGTCCTATTTCATTTTCTCTAAATTTTCTCTTTTTTTAGCCAAGATCTTCTTGGGTCTTCCATCATCATATTTGATCCATATCATTCTGGAAGGAGTCCAAAGCCTTTTCTTCTTTTCCATCAACACAAATATAGAGCATTTATCTCAAAATAGCATGTCCATGATCTAGAAACCAGAAATAATTAAAGGCATAGAATGAATTAAATTAATATCATAAGCTCTCTCACAGAGGATGTTTTGTATCATAAATATTATCAAACTTATAATCATCTTCATTTAAATAACTCAATCAACTCAAGCAATTAAAGCAATCTTAACAAATATTATCTGTTGAGATAGTGCTCCTCCACTATAAGCTGCACTTCTAGACCTGAGATTCTCTGCTCCCTGCTGGTTTCAATTGATAATAAAGAATTGTCATATAGCCAATGGCTGGGCAGGGAAATTGGGCAGGACTTTTAGATTGCATAGGCAAGAGACAGAGAGAGGAGAAAGGAAGAGAGAGAATCACCATGACTGGGAAGCATAAAAATGAAACTTAAAGGCCCACTGTCATGGCGTATAAAAATACCAGGAAATTGGCCCTAGGAGCCACTTTCTGATTGGGTCTGGAGTAGTAGAGATGAAATATACATTTTAGATGATATTAACTGAGACATGGCAGATGGGAGTGTTTGCTAGCTGAGGGGAAGGTTAGAAGTACCCAATCATTGGTTAGTCAAGGCATGTCAAAATTAGCTGCTGTGTGTCTATATGTATTTGTGTGTTTGTGTGTGTGTTTCATTTACGAATGTGTATACAAGAATATTCAAATGAACTTACTACATTTGAAACGGATTTTATGTTTTTAATATTTTTTAAATTTTATTTAAAATATCCCTTAGCTCACCTTAAATAATGATGGAATTTTTAGCATTTCAAAATGAAATTCATTCATAATAAAACATTTGATAATATTCCCTTTAGAAAATTTACTAAGAACTATTTTATTTTTATTAGGTTATCATTTAGCAAAATGTACTTCATTGCTTAAAATATGCTTTTCTCATTAGCAATAACATATATCATTCCTTTGTTGCAAGCGTATTTTCAAGGGAAACTAGTAGCTAGAATCAGGAAGTGGACAAGATTGTCCACCCTCTCCATACATACTCATTTTAGTACTTGAAGATTTAGCTAGGGTAATAAGAAAACTGAATTTCTTCAAGAGTATACAAATTGGAAAGCAAGAAGTCAAAGTATTTTTTATTGTAGATAATATGATAGTATATTTAAGTGAACCTAAAAATTCTGCTAGGAAACTCCTATACCTGATAAACACTTACATCAAAATAGCTAGATCCAAATTTAAATTACAAAAGCCGGTAGCCATACTATTTCCAAAGACAAACTGAGACAGAAATCAGGAAAACAAATGCTTCAAAATACACTGAAGTAATATAAAGTATGTTAGGGTGACTCAACCAAGAAAGTGAGAGACTTATTTGATAGAAACTTTTAAGACACTGCAGAAAGAAATTAAAGAAGATATCAGAAGATGGAAAGATATCCCACGCTCATTTTCATTAGGATTATTATGCTAAAATGAACCATCCTACCAAAAGCAATCTACAGATTCAAAGCAATTTCCATTAAAAACTCAACATAATTCTTCATAGGTCTTTAAAGGGCAATTTTCTTCATCTTATTATGGACACACAAACACGCACACACACATACAAACACATATCAGAAAAACAAACAAGAAAGCAGAAAAGCTACAAGACTTGTGAATAATAAAAGAACTGCAGGAAGTATCATCATTCCCAATTTCAACCTCCTGCAGTATAAAATAATACTAATAATAACAGCATGGTGTTGTCACAAAAACAGAAAGGTTGTTCAGTGGAATTTATTTGATTAAAACATTAAAAGATTAAAACATCATTCCTTAGACCTATAGATACCTGTTTTGTTTTTAATAAAGAAGCAAGAAATATATTCTGCAAACAAAGAACACAACATCATCAACAAATGTTGCTGGTCAAGCAATATAGCTGACTGTAATGAAATCCAAATAAATTGATATTAAACCTTGCATAAAACTCAGCTCTGACAATCGCAAAGACATTTACATAAAAACAGGTACTGAATCTAATAGAAAAATGTAAAAAAAAAGTTGTCCTCATTGACAGAGGACAAAACTTTCAGAACAGAAAATCATTAGCATAGAAACTAAGATTAACAATTAATAGATGTGCTGTCATGAAATTGCAAAGCTTCTTTATGGCAAAGGACACAGTCATTTGGACAAAATTAGAATTAGAATTAGAATTCACAGAATTATTAAAAACTATATCCAATAGAAGAATAATAGCAAATATATATAAAGAATTTAAAAAAAACTAGTTATCAAGAAAACAAGAAACCTAAGTTGCATATCTAAATAGAGAATTCTCAAGAGAGAGACTCAAATGGCTGAGAAACACTTAAAAAATGTTCAACATCCTTAACAGGCCAGGAAAATGATAACTAAAACTACTTTTATGTTTCTTCTTATAGTAGTTAGGTTGACTAAGATCAATAGAACAAATGACAGCCCATGCTGGTGAGATTGTAGAGTAAGAGTTTCAACCACCTAAACAGTCCCATAACCCATAAAGAAATAGAAGCAGTCATTAAAAGTCTCCCAATCAAAAAAAAAAAAAAAAGCCTAGGACCAGATGTGTTTAGTGCAGAATTCTAACAGACCTTCAAAGAAGACATAATACCAATAGTCTTCAAATTATTCCATAAATTGAAACAGAAGAAACATTACCCAATTCGTTCTATGATGTCACAGTTCCGCTACATATTCTCCCTTGGAGATGGAATGGTTTCTGTCTAATCAGGAACTTGTCACAATTTCCTTGCAAAGAGGACTTCATAAAAGATTTTTTTTCTTTTATCATGTTTAATGTTCCAAACAGATTTTAAAATCTGGTTGAGTGCATATTACTTTTAGCTTTAGAAGATATCATGCATATTTAAGAGACATTTAACTATTTTATAAATTATTTTGATGACTTAAAAATGTCAATACTTAGTTGTATATTTTAAAATAAATTTTATTACTTTAATAAATTTTTTTAAAAAAATGAAAAGAAAATAAAGAGTTACATTCCTCAACTTTTGGTATAATTGCAACATTGTACAGCCACTGCAGAAATCAGTTTGGTGGTTCCTTTGTAAGGTGAGAATCACTTTACCTCAAGATGCAGCTATACTATTCTCGGGCATATACCTAAAGAACACTTCATTCTACCTTAGATCACTTTATTCTACCATAGAGACAGATGTTCAATCATGTTCATTATTCCTTTGTTCATAATAGCCAGATATTGTAAACAAGCTCAAGATCTTTCAATAGGAGAATGGATAAAGAAAATGTGGTACATTTGCACAATAGAATATTACACAGCTGTTAAAAATATATTGAAATCATGAAATTCTCAAGTAAATTGGTGGAAGTAGAAAAAAAAATCCTGAGTGAAGTACCCTAGATCCAGAAAGACAAATACATTATGTATATTTGCTTATATGTGAACATTAGATGTTGTATCATTAATAGCCATGCTACATCTGTAAAATCACAGAGGTTAAGCATAGGTTAAAGGTCTAGGGAAGACGCATCTATCTTCCTTTAAAACAGAAGTAAAATAGAGAGTTATATGTGTATGTGGATGAATGAAAGAGGATGATCAAGTTGGTAGAGGGAGGAAAGAACGGGACAAAGGAGTACAGGGAGCGACAGCTATATTAATGGCCTTTGAGGGATAGTATAGAAACCTAGTACAGTAGAAGCTTGCTAAAGCATATGCATATAGGTGATATAAATGAAATGGCCAAATAGTGGGGGAGACATACCCTCAAATGGACATCTCTTGTCACCACATGAATCTTCTAGTCCCTGGAATGTGGTACATTTAATTAAATGGTTGGTCAAATGGGTTCTATGGAAATATCCAAACAACCAGGCAGTTGCCAAGAGTATAGATTGCCTTTAATATTCTGATGAAAAGTACCTGTTGCTGAAAACATCACCTATTTAACTTGTTGAACATGAAAAAAATCAAGCTGGTGCCTAAATAAAGCCTTCATCCTTACATCTGTGCATTTTTGGTACAGGGAACTAACATGCATGGTACTAAAATAGTAACATATACTCTAATCCAGCCTTAAAACCTATATCTAAATTGATGTTCTGCCTGCAAGACATGACAGGGCAATGGTAACACAAAGCCTGTGGGAATAACTAACCAATATCTGATTTGTCCTAAAATCCACTCCAAGAGGAGAAATATTGGGAGCCATTTTGCCTGCTTCTCTGAAAATCTGTCTTCAAGGCAGAGTCAAGGCAGGTCAGAGTCTACTGGCAGATTTCCTGACCCCCTGACTCATGGAACTTTAGGAGGACATGCACTTGAGGCTCAAGGTGAGGGGCTGAATATACTATTAAACTTGACGGAAGGAACATGATGGGGGTAGATATCCTGTGTATATCAGCATTTTTTTCTTCTAGCTTGTGGATTTGATTCCCATAACACTGTATAGTATAAAAAGGCTATGCAAAAATAAACTCAAGAGTTGTTTCAGTATTTACTGACAGTCCCAGTGAATCTCTCTTGTCTGTGTCTTGTTTCTGTCTTCCCTTCAATCGTCATCAGTCCCCTTTTCAGGAACTGTTCAACTCCTGTCAGCAGGCTCTATCAGTGGAGTTCATGGCTGACAGTGCTTGGATTGCCAAGAACCTTAGACTAGGGTATAACCAAATACTATTTTTTAAGCAAAAACAGTCAATCAATTAAATAAACCGAACGAAAGTTACTCCAAATGACATTGTGCTATTTTCACAGAGCAGAGCAGTACTTTATTTTGCTATTATCACAAAAGTTTCCCACTGCAGCAGATGCAAACAAATACAGAGTCCCACGACCAGACAGTACACAAAGTGAAAGACCATGGAACACTCAGTCCCAAGTGGAATGTCTCCATTAAATCCCCTTCTTCAAGGCTCAGGGAACCCTGCAGAATAGGAGGCAGAATGACTGGAAGAGCCATAGTGGATGGAGAATATTCAACAAAGCAAAAGCTTTTAAAAAGCATAATCAAAGCTCCAATAAGCTCACAGATAGTGAGGCAGCATGCACAAAGTCTAATTAGACCACACTAGATCCTTTGCATATATATTATACCTTTCAGTTTAGTGTTTTTCTATGGCATTCTTGAGCACACAAAGGAATTTGCCTCTATTTTTTTGCCTTCTCTTGGGCTTCTTTTCTTCGATTTTTGTTTGTTTGGTTTTTGTTTTTGTTTTTTAAATCTAATTCTAATGTACTAGATTTTATTCTATTTCATTTCAATTCAGATTATTTTATTGTATTTATTTTATTATTGAACCTTAGAAGCCTGTTGACTTTCTATTGAGAGACAGAAAGTTAATAGATCTGACTGAAAGAGTGGTTGGCGAAGACCTGGAAAAAGTAGAGAAAGGAGAAACTGTAATCAGGCTATATAATGTGAGAAAAGAATTATTTTCAATACAAGAAAGAATATTTTGTTATTTTATTTATAAAAATATTTATTCTCTTACGTGTTTCAGTATGTTTGCTCATTTTGTGATCATAGAATAACAGGGTGCTGCTTGATTCTTCTTTAATTAGTTTTAAACCCAATGACACATCTGCTGACACTTGTACCTTCACCTTGTATATAGTGTTTTCATTTCTCCAGCTTCTTTCAAATTATATATTTTTTATTGAACAATGTATCATGCATGGCTTGTTAAATTATTATTCATTTTTTCTTTTAATATGTCTGTATCTTTGAGAAGTTTATTATTGTTGTCAAATTTTAGTTTAGGAAGTCCTTAACTTTTACAGGTACAGTTTTTGAATTTCCACTCTTTAGTAATTTTTATGCTTTCCACATCTTACTATCATGTATTAGGGTACTTAATGATGGCTCATTGTTTGCACCTCCTTGGTGTGGCATTTCCATTGTTTTGGGGCATTATAGTCACTGATCTATTCTTGGCAGATATCACATCTGCTGCCAATTTCATTTTGGGTATTTTTATGTCCTGTTTTTTTCTTTTATAATTTGTTGAATGCAGACTTGGACCATTTTCATAGACCTCATGAGACTACTTAACATTTTGAGCATATGTACTGGTGTAACAATAACCTGCTTAATATAGTCTCTGCTAATTTTCAGTATCTATCTTTTATCAGTTATTTTGATTAAAGTGTTCTTTTGTATAGAGTGAAATACAGATTAAGAAGTTTAAAGAACAGGAATTTATGTCATAAAAGTTTTGACCATGGTCTCTGCAATTTTATGGTAATTTTTATGTAAACAATCGTGAAGAAATGTATTAGAAGAAAGAATGTCTGGCGTAATGTTAATGATCTGAAAGAAACCTGCTCAATTTAGTTTTTAGTTTTTAGTTTTTAGATTTCACTGGGACTGCACATCTTCAGACCTACGAAGACCACTTTTACCAGTTGACAGAACATCGTCTTTCTTGTGAGGGTGCTATGATCTTTATGGAGAAGGATAAGAAATGCAGCCTTAGATCCAATCATCTGGCTCAAATGATTAGGATACACAATTAGGCTGTCTTCTTGGATTCTATGGATTTCTTAAGTACTATTTTACAAGTGGAACAGGTAACACACACACAACACACACACACACAAACGTGTGTGTGTGTTTGTAAATTTTGAATTTGATGTTTGTGAGTTATTTTAATGTTTATCAATAACTTTTATGAAATCTCTGATCGGGAAATGACCACAGCAAGTGTGTTTACAAAGGTTCCTATAATATTCCTATAATGTTTTTATACCTAATTTATTCCTCACAATGGTCTCATAGGTAAGTGATTAGAAAAATACGAAGTTTAAATGACTTTAATTGTACATTAATAAATGTTACAAATTCATATGAATGGCATCAATTTGCATTGCAATTTATTGCCTAATAATTGTTTATCACTAGTCAAGTAACAAAATATTTTGACATCTAAAAGATATTACTTTGAAAGGAAGAAAGAATCTCAGAGACTTTATTTGGATTTGGCAGTTGAGTTGCCCTATATGATATATCATCAATTTCAGTAGCCTTAGCAATCTAGCCAATAACTAGGATTTGAGCACAATTTTGTGCTGTAAAACAAAAGATAGATGAAGCATTACCTGGGCTCCATATTCTGTTCCACAATTTCAACTGTTTACACAGGGTACTCTGTGTACCAGGCACTCAAGCACATCAACAGCCATAAAGTTAATCACATTCTCTGCGCTCCATATTCAGATCCACTGTAGTGTGTAGTTTTTGCTTCACTGCTCTGTGTTCTTGGCTGAATACATAAGCACACCGACCCAGGAGCCACCCTAGATTCTTATCAATTTGTTTTTAATATGCTTCTTAGCTCATTTTCTGGGCACATCTAAGCCTCCCACAGGTAATGTTCCCTGTCTTCACTCCCAGATCAACATCTCTGAATCTGCCCTCAGCTTAGTTACATTTCTAAGCTCCCACCTGCTACCTTAGGCCCATTCGGGAAAGTGGCCAATGGCTGGTGATTCTCTCTCCCTCTGAAGCATGGCAAATCGTCTTTTTCCTTCCTGAATCTGATAGTCTGGGCCTCTTCTGCCCAGCCATTGGCCACTAGCATTTTTATTGATTGATCAAGAACAATTGAAGAAAAGGACCTTCTGGGTTTACAGGCAGGGCATCAGAACCACCCCCTACAGCCCACAACTATGGAAGAAAATCTTTAATTATCCAGAGGCCATGCCAGTTCTAAGAACCCCACAGGCAACACTGGCACCAAAAACCTCAAAGATCATACAGGCCAGAAAACCTAGAGTGGGGATACCGAACTGGACCTGCAGGCTCAGTGGTTACCAGAACCCCAGGCTACTCAGTACATAAGACCAGAGAAGAAACAGAAAACAAAGGAAAAACATAAAAACACTCATCTAACAAAGATAAACTAAGAAATCAGCATCTAAATCTATAATAACCCCAAACTCAGATGACTAGAGGCCATCCAAAGCACATAATCAACAATAGCCAAGGCCATATGCTACTGCCTGTGCCCAGGCTTAAATCACACACCAAATCCAACACGTTAATAGTGAAAGACTTTAATACCCCATTCTTATCAATGGACAGGTCATCTGACAGAATCAAAACAAAGAAATAACAGAACTAACAGACATTATGACTCACATGAAATGAACAGATATCTATAAAACATTCTATCAATACAAAAACAAAACAACTTCTTCTCAGTACCTCAAGGAGCCTTTTCAAAGCTATCATATAGTCAGACACCAAAAAAGTCTCAGCAGACACACAAAAACTGAAATAACTCCCTCTATCTTATTAGACCACCCTGGATTAAAGCTGTACTTCAACAATAATAGTGTCTTAATTAGGGTTTCACTGCTGTGAACAGAAACTACGACCAAGGCAAGTCCTGTAAGGATGATATTTAATTAGTACTGGCTTACAGGTTCAGAGGTTCAGTCTATTATCATCAAGGAAGGAGTATGGTATTTATTATAAAAACAGACAGGTTGATCAATCAAATTGATTTACTTCTGGAAGTAAATTCATATACCTATAGACACTTGAATTTTGACAAAGAAGCCAAAATTATATAATGGAAAAAAAAACATATTCAACAAATACTGTTTGTCTAACCAGATATCAGCATGTAGAATAATTCAAATAAATTCAAATATATCACCTTGCATAAAACTCCTGTCCAAGTTAATCAAAGAACTCATCATAAAACCGGATACAAGGTGTCTTGGGGTTTTAATGCTGTGAGTAAACACCATGGCCAACATAACTCTGACAAGGAGAACATTTAATTGGGAATAGTTTGCAAGTTCAGAAATTCAGTCCAGTATCATCAAAGTGGGAGCACGGCAGCATCCAGGGCAGCATGGTGCAGGAGGAGCTGAGAAGTTTACATCTTCATCTGAAGGCCTGTTAGCAGAATACTTAAAGCCAACACTCAAAGTGACACACCTATTCTAACAAGGACTCACTACTCCAACAGGGCCACACCTACTAATAGTGCCATTCCCTGGGCCAAGCATATATAAACCATGACATTCCACTTCCTGGCCCCCATAGACTTGTTCAACTATATGAGTCTATGAGGCCATATCTAAACATCTCATAACACAAAATACATTTAATCCAACTTCCAAAGTCCCCATATTCTATAGCAGTCTCAACAATGTTAAAAGTCCAAAGTTTAAAGTCTCTTCTGAGATCCATTCAATCACTTAACTGTAATCCACAAAGCAAGACAGGAAACCAGTTGGACAAACTCCATGTCTGATGTCAAAGAGGTCTTCAGATCTCCAATTTCTTTTTTATTGACTGCAACAAATCTCTTTCTTCTGGATGTTTCCACTCCCTGTTACAAACTTTTCTCAGCAGATATCCCATGGCTCTAGCATCTTGAATATCATGAGGCCTCCAAAGCAACTTCAATGTTACAGCTTCTTGTTTCAATATCTGTGTTTTATACATGATCTTCTGGGCTCTTCCAAAGGGCTGGGCTCACTTCTCCAGTTGTGCCCTCTGTAGCACTCTAAGCTCAGGTTGATCCACTACACTGCTGCTGCTGCTACTGGGCCTGAAACATGCCCCCCACCCCTTGTTCTATTATATTATCTTTCTGTTTTCCAACTCCTTCACTTCCTAAGATTGGCTGTCCTGGAACTTGCTTTGTAGACTGACTTTGAACTCAGAAGATCTACATGCCTGTCTCCTAATCACTGGGATTAAAGATGTAGTCCATTAAGCTTGTATTTACATTTTCCTACACCTAGGACTTGCTCTGTTCTACACTGGCCTTGAACTCAGTGATCTGCTTGTCTTTGCCTCCTAGGATTAAA